>NW_006790015.1:1094172-1115592 GCF_000442215.2 Lipotes vexillifer
CCCTGCCACTTTCCCCCCTTGGTGTCCATACATTTATTCTCTACATCTGTGTCTCTATTTCTGCCCTGCAAACTGGTTCATCTGTACCATTTTTCTAGGTTCCACGTATATGCATAAAATTAGCTGCAATTTCTGAATACATACCACTCGGCCCTGGGTGGTCCAGAAGCATCCCGGTAGCAGCGAAGTCAGATGGAGGCAGGACGTATATGCATAAAATTAGCTGCAATTTCTGAATACATACCACTCGGCCCTGGGTGGTCCAGAAGCATCCCGGTAGCAGCGAAGTCAGATGGAGGCAGGACGGACTTTGACGTGCTCCACCTGCTATCCCCTGCCTCAGTGCTGGGTGTGGTCACTGTTCAGGTCCCTGCAGTCCACATTTCTCTCCTGCTTTGGTGGGTACCAAAGTTAGCTCTTTTTTTTTTTTTTGCGGTACGCGGGCCTCTCACTGTTGTGGCCTCTCCCGTTGTGGAGCACAGGCTCCAGACACGCATGCTCAGCGGCCATGGCTCACAGGCCCAGCCGCTACGCGGCACGTGGGATCTTCCCGGACCGGGGCACGAACCCGTGTCCCCTGCATCAGCAGGTGGACTCTCAACCACTGCGCCACCAGCGAAGCCCCAAAGTCAGCTCTTGAATGAGAGCCACCTCCTCCTGGCATGAAGGATGGGGAAGAAACTGCCCACGGCAGGAGAGTCTGAGAGCCTGATCCCGGATTGGTGACTGTGACACCCTGTTTGCAACAAGCCCCTCCGTGTGGCAGGCCCGCCTTGCAGTGTGCCTTTGGCCCACTCTTCTCATCAAGAGGCAGAGTCTCCTTCCCAATCTCTTTTTTTTAAAGACATTAATTTATTTGTTTATTTGTTTATGGCTGCGTTGGGTCTTCGTTGCTGCACGCGGGCTTTCTCTAGTTGCGGTGGGCGAGGGCTACTCCTCATTGCGGTGCGCGGGCTTCTCATTGCAGTGGCTTCTCTTGCTGCGGAGCACGGGCTCTAGGCATGCGGGCTTCAGTAGTTGTGGCTCGCGGGCTCTAGAGCACAGCCTCAGTAGTTGTGGCGCACGGGTTTAGTTGCTCCACAGCATGTGGGATCTTCCCGGACCAGGGCTCGAACCCGTGTCCCGTGCATTGGCAGGTGGATTCTTAACCACTGCGCCACCAGGGAAGCCCCTTCCCCACCCCTTGAATCTGGGATCTTTGACTTACTTTGACCGATAGAGGATGACAGAAGTGGTGCCTTACGGCGTCCCCGCCCAGGCCTCAGTGGGCCTGGCAGCTCCTGGTCTCCTCCACCTGGGGCTATCCAGAGACTCTGCCGGGTGACGGCGTTGAGTCTGGCCTCCTGAAGGGTGAGAAGCCCCACGAAGCAGCGAAGAGCCATCTAAGCTGAGGTTCCCAGACCACCCACCTGGCGGCAGCCTGTACCAAAAGCACCAGGCATGTTCATGAGGCCAGTTTGAGAGCCTCTGGCCCTCCCAGCCACCAGCTGACGGCACACGAGCGAGCCCAGGAGAGACCAGCCCAAGTAGTCCACCCACAGAATCACGAGCAGATACCTCTGTTGTTGTTCCAAGCCACAGCAAATCATAACGGAAGCAGTTGCTAACACCCTTGCCTGAGCACCTGCTGGCTGATGCCAGCGTCCCAGGGGACAGGACTGGGCCCTCGAATGCTGTCCATTCTTCCATCCATAAGCCCCAGAAATAACTTTTTGCCCAAGATTTCTTTCTTCGCACATCCCCACCAGTTTCCAGGGCAGACACGGCAGTGCCCGTTGCTCTTTATTAGTTTAATATATGTTGAAGCCTCCAAATAGATGCTGGGGCTCAGGTGGAACAGATGAAATGGGACTAAGTTCTGGGGGATGATTGATAATGAGTAGGGACTGGAAAATCAATTGTGTTAATTCCTGGCCTGTCACTGGGACCGAGAATTAATGAGAAAATTTGTCCAACTTAATGGTATTTACACATTATACAGAGTGTGATAAACTTGTCTGTAGGTGCTGCCTGGCATTCCAATTTTATAAGGCCTGCACAGCCTGAGAGGCTGGCAGGTCTGAGCTGTCCAGGACCTGGGCCGGGCACATAGAGACTTACTGAGGTGACCCAACTACCAACTAACCTACGAATTGGTCCCAGGCCCCCGAGTGGGTCTCACTGGCATGGCTGGCCCCTGCCTGGTGTGGCCTATCCAACTGGCAGTGTCTCAGGAATGTGCTGGAGGGCACATCTACGAGCATACTTTGAGGACAGCCACTCCAGAAGCCATGTGGGCCGTTGGACAATGACGAGGGACGGGTTCTGTCTTATGTGTTGGCATGCTACGAGAGACACAGATGGTCCTCCTGGCCCCCAGGCCCCTCCTCCCAGGGAACCTGTCCTGCACCATACCCACTGGCCAGTCACTATTGGAAGGCATCTTGAAAAGCCTCATGGAAACTGATGGAAAAGACTTCCTCAGAGTCTGTTTGCTTTCCTGAAATTCTATAGAGCAGAGCTTGTCCCGATTAGGGCTATCAGGGAGGCATCCCTGAGAATCAACAACTCCTGGTATTCACACCCTTGTGTGGTCTTGTTTCATATTGAATAGGGCTGATCTGAGGGTCCAATAAGATATTAAAGAAATTACTGTGACTTCTGAGGTCAGTTTATATATATATATATACATACATATGTGTGTGTGTGTGTATATATATATATATATCTTGGAAGTAGGTCCTCTAGCCCTGGCCAAGGCTTCAGATGACCACAGCCCTGGATGACATCTTGACTGCAACCTCAAGAGAGACCCAGAGTGAGCTTGCTCCCAAATTCCTGGCACATAGAAACTGCTAGAGATAATGATATAGAGGTTTATTATTGTTTTAAGTTGCTAGGTTTTGGGGTAATTTGTTATGCGGCACTGGATAACTCATACAGATGGGGAAGGAGATGGGTGGGCAGGGCCAGGGATATCTCACGTGGGGTGTGGAGCTGATGGAAGACACCCCCTTGTAACTTCTCTACACGATTCAAGTGAAATCCTCTTCTGTTTTTCCCCCAAACACCTTGCCTTTCCCACCTTTGTGCCTGAATATGCTACTTTCTCTGCCTAGAATGTGCCCTTTTTGCTCCCCCTCCTCTCTACCTCTTCTCCACTTTCTCTCTTTCCTCCTGAGATGAACTCCTCCTACCCAGGCTTCAAGACCCAGCTCAGATGTGCCCTCCTCTGGAAAGGCCTTCCCAGTCTCTCTTGGGCAGTTTTTGTCACCTTCTTTGTCACCCCCCGTGATACCCTACTTTTTAATGGATACCTGAGTGGATTGAGCTATAATGATTGGTTCCATGAGCTCTGGCTGGGGTTTAGAACTTGAATTTCATTAATCAACTCTGCCCTCCTTCCATGTTCACTGGCATCCAGGGGGTGTTCAATACAAGGGTGTCGAAGGAATAAATGAATGAATGAGCGACATCCAAGGCCATCTCGGGGAGGAAGAAAGTGTCCACATGAAGTCTGCAGAGCGGGGAGAGGGCAGAGCTTGGCCTATGTGAATGGAAGCGGTGCAGGCTGGTTATCGGTCCATGTCTGTAAGTTTCAGGTCTGCTCATCCTAACACCAATGAGAGAGCTCTTTCCTCTGGCCACCCCCAGAGCTTCCCTGGGTCAGGGAAAGGGGCATCGCTTGGGAGACCCCCGTGTCTGTGTGCCCCCATCAAGCCCCTTTCCTGATCCCTGCCCTTCCCCGCTCTCTGTTTTCCATGCCCAACAGGCAGCCCTCCAGAGTTCACCTTCCCTTCATCCAAACCTGGAGGGCAGGTGAGCGGCGGCCAGACAAATCTGATTTCTAAAACAGGTCTAAAGGTCTTTTCCCAGAGCCCCTGAGCTCGTTTCTCCTTTCTCTGTCTCCGAAGTGCCAAGGCAGCAATTCGGATCTCAAACACCCAAGCAGAGGTGCAGCCAAGTTCTTTATTGCACAGAATGAATTTGTTACGTGGGGATTCTTTGGCCTGAAGGATTGCTTAATGTCCTTATGTCACATGGTATCCCAGCCTGGCTGGTGCTCAGAGGTGGGAGAATTGCCGTGCTTGCCAGTTTACTGAGAGGAAGGCTGAGGGGGACTGAGGTCAGGGAGGGGTCACCTGCAGACCTTAGTCCTACTGCTGGCCACGCCTGTTTATTGAGTGCCCAGCAAAATCAAGTCCCAGAGAAAGAAGTCCCAAGGCAGGAAGTGGCGGAGCTGAGATTTGCTCCCAGGCCTGTCTGACTTCAAAGACCCCTGCTCTTGACAGTTAGGTCACACTGTCTCAGCCTAGCACAACCGCTCCAGGGGTCACGCAGCCCCTCCTCTCCCAGCTCCCAGACCATCCAGGGGCCTTGCGTGTTTTCAGTAGGACTAAGCCAGAGGCTGAAGGAAGTGACAGTCTGGGGTGGAGATTCCTGGGTCCCTGACACCCATGGGCTCTTCCAGTTCCCAGAAGGCAATCAGAGATCCTGTGGTTTCCTGCTTTTTGACCGAATTCCACTCCTGCTGGAGCAGAGGAGGGTGGTTTGCCATGTCTGGTAGGGGGGCTTATCTTCTGAAACTGCAGTGCATGTGGAAACCTATGAACCAAAGGAGGTGGAAGAAAGATTAAAGAGGGAAAGGATTAAAATCTACAGGGCTCCCCGTGCTCTGCACAGCCTCTCCCGCAAGCAGTGCTATGATCTTTCTATTCGACAGCCAGCTGGCCACCAGCTCTGTGGTGAGAAGGGCTGAGCCCCTCACCCCAGCCTTAAGTCATCGAGAAAGCAGCATTTTCGGGCACAGAGGTGGGAAAGGCAGGGTGTGTTTGGGAAGCCGCAAAACATAGAAGTTGATTTCACTTGGCTAAAAACAGGGTGGAAGTGAAGGGGAGATACATGGGAATGTCTTCACTTCCATCAGTTCCACACCTCCGGAAAGATACCCCTGGCCCTGCCCACCCATCTCTTTCCTCACCTGTATTAGTTACTCAGTGCTTCACCACAAATTACCCCAAAACTTAGCAGCTTAAAATAATAATAAACATCTATATCTATTATCTCTGCCGGGAATTCAGGAGTAAGCTCACTCTGGTCTCTCTTGAGGCTGCAGTCAAGATGACAGCCAGGGCTGTGGTCATCTGAAGGCTTGACTGGGGCTGGAAGACCTACTTCCAAGACGCTTCACTCCCATGGTGCTGGTTGCTGGTGGGAGGCCTCAGTTCCTCTCCACATGGTGGTGGCTTCCCCAGAGTGAGTGATACAAGAGAGAACAAGGCAGAAGCTGCGGTGTTTTCTTTTTTTCGTGAACTGGCCTCAGAAATCACAAACAGTCATAAAGGCTGGCAGTTACTTTTCCCAATTTCCCCTACATTTCAGATGATCACTGCTGATAGTGTGGCTGCTGGGGGTCTCTGGAGTGGCTGTGTGTGCCTCCAGAGTGGCCAGTTCCTAAAAGTTGTGATATCAGTGTACCTGTGACTCTTTTTCAGAAAGCATGACACGAGCAACTGCAGTCTGGGAAGGCAGACCCTTGCTGCACACCCACTCCCAGCTCTGCCACCAGCCCGTGCCCTCCACCAATTTCTATCCTATGCTTGCTGCCATCCCCCCCTCCCCCGCCCAACTGCTACAACTTTCATATCCAAAGAAGATGCTATCAGCATTGATTGAAGCATAGGGAAAACTGGAAACAATTAACAGCCCACTTTTATGGAGTACTTACTATGTGTTAGGTTCGTACCAAGCATGGTAAAACTGCTAACTTCTTACAGCCTCTCAACGGGGTAGGTCCCTCCCCCACTACCATTTTATATATGGGGCAACAGAGGCACAGACAGGGTGAGTAACTTGCCCAAAGCCACACAGTCCTTAAGTGGCAGAGCTAGAATCTGCCTGCAGAGCCCACTCTGCTAACCTTATATGTATTGCATCTGTGATGTGAGGCAACATTCTCTTTTATGAGGAAGCCACAGTTCATCAGACAGAGATGGGAGTTCACAGTACAGCAAGAAAGATGGAGGTCAGACACATGGAAGGCACTCCAGGCCACAAGTTGTGAGGCCTCAGAGCAACTTTGTCCCTGAGTATGTTCAGGAAATGGGGTCTTCCAGACTGCAGTGAGCACTCGGGCAGCAGCTGGGCCAAAGGGCTGTGGCCTTTCTTTTTTTTAATTTTAAAAAATGGTGATAAAATATACATAACATAAAATTTCCCATTTTAACCTTTTTTTTTTTTTTTAAGGCTCCGGACACGCAGCCTCAGTGGCCATGGCTCACGGGCCCAGCCACTCTGCGACATGTGGGATCCTCCTGGACCGGGGCACGAACCTGTGTCCCCTGCATCGGCACGCGGACTCTCAACCACTGCGCCACCAGGGAAGCCCCCCCCCCATTTTAACCATTTTTAAGAGTACAGTTAGTGGCATTAAGCACATTCACAAGTTGCATGATCATCATCATCAACCATGTCCAGAACTTTTTCATGGCATCTTGAGGGCTCTGCTGACCCCCAGTTCTCCTGCCAGCCTGGACCCCCCTCCCTCCTGCTGGCAGGGGTGGGATGGGCGACAGCAAAAACAGGTTTTCCTCTTCTGAGGGGAGGATTAAAATGATCCACCTTTGAGGTTTGCTCTCTGCTTCAAAGGCCCACAGCAGCTGTGCAGACGATGAGCTATAACAAGGGCATGAAAGGGAGTTTATCAATAGTACCTGGAGCTTAGTAATTCATAAACCTTTCATTAGTTTTACATGGATGACGGCTCAAGTCCTAGGAAGCAGCTTTAAGCTGGAAGACAGATGTCTCCATAAATCATCATCTCTGAAAATTAGGGAAATGGAAGGAGGGTTTTTATAGGATTTCGCAGCAGCTCACTTGGGGAGCTTTGCTTTCTTACTCCCTTTCTGAGCTGATGTTGGATCTCTGGCCTCGTGTCCTTGGATGGAAAACACAGTCAGAGGCTCTGAGAAGGGATTAGAAAGGGAACCAAACGGCCCTCCCCTTTCCTGGGGCCCCTGCAAGCCTGGAGGCTGCAAATCTTGTATCTGCCTGTGTAGTTACCTGCAGAGGGCTCAGGGAAACAGCTCTCTGGAAGGTGCTTCTGTGAGAGAAAGAAACTGAAGCAGCGGCAGGAGAGCAGGCAGAGGAGCTTTAAAATCCAGCTCTCACCAGAAACAAGAAAAGAAGATGGGGCCTTTTTCTTGCTAACGAGAATAGTAGTGATGACAACAGCGCTTAAAACAGTGCCTGCCACACGGACAATTCTCAGTATGTATTAGCTATTATTTTGGACATTTCTTATGCGCTGCATACTTTATCAATGATTTACTGGGACTTCCCTGGTGGTCCAGTGGTCCATTGCAGGGGGCACAGGTTTGATCCCTGGTCGGGGAACTAAGATTCCATATGCCACAAGGTGTGGCCAAAAAAAAAAAAAGATTTATTATTGTTACCCTCCTATTTTACAGATAAGAAAACCGAGGCCTAGAGAAGTTGTGACTTGCCTAAGATGACACAGCTAAAGGTGGCAGGGCTCGGGCCTGACCCCACCCTACCCAGCTGCTCCTCGTCCCAGGGGTAGCCTCTTTTGGGCATGATTTTGACAATGTCACCTTCTCCTTTCCCTGCCACAGTTTCTTCATCTCTAAAATAGAGAACCAACTTCAGCCCACCCTGTGCTCCAGACATGAAGTGAGAGGTGAGCCAACCCAGGAGCACCAAGCCTGGGACTTTGGGGGAAGATAAACTTCCTCAAAAGGCAGGGAAGCTGTTGCTTTCAGGACGATGTCCACACCTTTGATTTCGTGGTGTCTTTACATGTCTCATGGAGACTTGGCAAATATTGCTTATTTTCATTTTACAGATGAGGAAATTCAGCCCTGCTCTCTCCCTCCCTCCCCTGCCCTCCCAGGTTCAATCACACAGCTGGTAGATGCCTAGGCAGCCTGCAAGCAGGTCCTGGCTTCTACTGTGGTGTCAAAGGCCAGCAGACAGCTTAGCCAGCACAGATGAACACTCTGGAAGGAAGTGTCTCCAGACAGGATGTCAGGGCGTGGGTCGCCGCTGCTGGGCAGGGATCCTCTCAGCTGCTTCTCTTCTGCTTTGCTCTGCAGCCCCCGGCTCGGGAGCTCCTGTCCATCCCCTGCCCCGGGGCTGCCCTAAATGCTCAGACAGACTAATTACAAGAAATAGCAGAGAAACACTGACAGAGAACAAGGTGGTGGTTTGGTGGCCAGGGCCTCGGTCTCAGTGATCTCCGGCGCAGCGCCGGCAGGCTCAACAAATCAAAGACTTCAATTTCCTTCCGTCTCCCCTTCTCTTGCCCCTGGAGGATGAGCCAGCAAGCGCCCAGCCGGAGGTGAACTGCTGCAGTGTTTTCTGCGTCTGGCTGTGGAACGAGAAGCCTCCTAGCAAAAAGTGTCCCAGGAGAACTTTTACTCAGGAATAATCTGCATGAGGATTTATTTCCTCCTTGCTGGGCTTCCTGCCGAAGTGCAGACTTGTTTCCGCTAGGTTCCGGCAGGAGGATAACTCGGCTCAAAGATTTCAGCGAAGCGGCCGAAGATTCAGATTCAACGAGCGTTTACTGGGCACTGTGTGGGAAGCCCTGTGCCCATAACTTTGCCCACGCCATCCTATTTAGCCTTCCTAACAACCTTCTGAGTTTGGGATTCTTATTCCCATTCTACAGATGGGGAAGGTGAGTCCATAATTAGTAATAACACTACCAGCTTACATTTCTTTACTGCATTTACTTGCCATGTGTCACATCTACTCAGTGAGCTCATTTAATTCTCTGACAACCCTATGAAGTAGATACAGATATTATGCCCATTTTGCAGCTGAGGAACCTGAGGCCCACTGAGGTTAGGTAACTGCCCCAGGTTATAGGGGTTGAAGGTAATGGAGCTGGGATCAAATCTAGGCTAGCTGGCACCAGGGACCAAGTGGGAGAGCTAGAAATCAGGTCCAGTTCTTCGGGTTCATGCCCAATTCCTAAAAGCCATGGTTATTCTTGGTTTGATGCCCTTCATGCCCATGGGAGGGATGGATTTTGGAGGGATACCATCCCAGGTACCTAAGGATCCCAGGAACTGTAAGGCCAAGACATGGCTGTGTGTTGTGATCAGGATATTTCAGTGGCAAGCTGTAGAAACCCAATATAAGTAGTTTAAAATAAAGGGGCTTTATCTGCGCCAGTGAAAGGGGACCCCAGGGGTGGATCTAGGGATCAAATGATGTCATCAGGGCTCTGCCAGTCTGACTCTCTCTTGACCTCATTCACCAACAGTTCTCTCTTCTGTCCTCAGGGCAGGGAGGATGGGGGCTTTGTATGTTGGCTGTTTAGGCACTGCTCAAAGGCTCCCACCTATGGGGCTGAGTGGGAGCTGAAATGCATCCAAAACTCTGCTTGCCAAGCTCTGTGCCCTGGTACAAGGCAGTGTTGGTCCAGAGGGCCACTTTTCCCATTTCATCTACTAGGGAGACTCACCTATTCCTAATACATGTAAGATGCTCTATAGGTTACAGATTATCCTGAGCCCGTCTCCTGGTGCCCGAGGCCAGCACCCGCATCCCCAAACTTGGTGACTCCATCAAATTCATCCACTCAGTGAATATTTACGGAACCCCTATCATAGGACACAGGTACTTCCCTGCCCTTCTGCAGCTTATATTCTGGTAAGGAATCCAATTGGCTTAGCTTGGGTCACGTGACCACCCCTGGACCAATCACTGTTGCCCGAGGGAATGAGTGGATACTGTGATTGGCATAGCGGGGCCAGATGCCCATCCCTTTGGGCCTTGATTGACAGCCTCACCAGGACCACCTGGATGGAGGAGTGGTTTCTCAGAGGACATAGGTGGACTAGTCTGTAGAAATAACTGACATCCACCAAACTGTGGGATCCTAGGAAAATCATAGTCCTTCTCTTCCTTGACCAATAACCTTCCCATCTGCAGTGGGAGGTGCCTGGGGCCCATACTCTGAGAGGAGTGGGTCAGGGTGTCCCTAAAGTGTCTGCCGCTGGCCTATCACAGGTAAAAACTCCCTCTGGTCCTGTTCAGGAAGGTCAGGGGTCAGGACTGTTTACCCAAGATCAATGCGGTCTGACTTTCAGTTTGGGGAAAAAGAAAAATGATGGGATGTAGGGGAGAGTCAGGGGTGTCCATGTCAGGGAGCAGGTACCGAGTGGGACTCCTGGTCCCACTGTCGGTGGGGGCTTCATTGGGTGTCATAAACACTGAGTACTTGTTATGTGCCAGGAACTTCCCCTGCTTTGTCTTATATAAACTCCACACCTGCCACGTAGGTGTTATCACCTTTTGTTGGTGAAGAAACTGAGGCTCAGAGAAATTCAGTAAGAGAAATATGCTCACTCAGGTGTGCTGACTCCAGAGGCCCTCCTCTGAGCCCACAGGACCCTGAGGCCACAGAGGCATCCCCGAGCCACCGCTCATAGGCCCAACGAGGAACCTCGTGTGGACCCGATTTCATTTTCTGATCCCTGGCCTCCCATTCTCCAGCCCACCCCCACCTAGAGAGCAAGCAAACCCTCTTGCAACCTCATCTCGCACCATCTCCTCTGCTCCCACTCACATCTGGGTGGCATCTTCCAGTTTCCTGAGCACTTTCCTGTGTTCTCAAAGGATGAACATCTTCTGGGCCCTGAGGCCACCACATCGTCCCAGGACACCTGCCTGTTCATTTCAGGAGGAAGGTCAAGCTCACGCTGAGTTAGGGGGCCTGCCTGCCTCTAGGAGAAGCTCCCAGTGCGGCTTTGTGCCTTTACGGGGTGCTGAGAGGTGGGGCCTGGGGAGCGGGAACAGCCCTGGGAATGCCTTGCCAACAGTTTTCTGGATACAGGATGTCCTGACGGGATGACCCCACCTGGAGACCGGGGGGGCTCTGGCCTGTAAGAACAGCATCTTTCTTTCTCTCTCTTTCTTCCTTCCTTCCTTCCTTCCTTCCTTCCTTCCTTCCTTCCTTTCCTCCCTCCCTCTCTCCCTTCTCTCTCTCTCTTTCTTTCTATTGAAGCACAACTGATCTACCATATTGTGCTAGTTTCAGACGTACAGCAAAGTGATTTGGTTCCCTGTCTATCTATCTTCTTTTTTTCCCAATTCTTTTCCATTATAGGTTATTACAAGATATCGAACATAGCTCCCTGTGCTATACAGCAAATCCTTGCTGTCTATCCATTTTATATATGGTGGTATGTATCTGTCAATCCCACGCTCCTAATTTATCCCTTCCCCCACTTTCCCCTTTGGTAACCATAAATTCGTTTTCCATGTCTGTGAGTCTGTTTTTGCTTTGTAAACAAGTTCCTTTGTATTATTTTTTTAGATTCCACATATAAGTGATAATATAATATTTGTCTTTGTCTGATTTAGTAATCTCTAAGGTAAGATACTGAATGTCTTTTTCTTTCTGACTTACTTCACTTAGTATGATAATCTCTAGGTTCATCCATGTTGCTGCAAATGGCATTATTTCACTCTTTTCTATGACTGAGCACCTCCTTTATTAAAGTGCGGGTCTGGGGAGATGCAAATGGCTGGAAAAGGAGCCCCAGCAACCAGGGCTGGGGGCTCAGGCTCTTCCTCTTCTGCCCTGTCCACGCCTGATGGTCATGCCCACTCGGAATCAGAGGAGAGCATGTGCGACTTAGAGCAGCCCAGCAGCTGGTTTCCCATTCCTCATTCATTGACAGTGACTCCTTCATTCAACAAATATTTAGTGGGTACCTACTATGTACAAGCACTGGGAGATACCATGATAACCCCTGCTGTCGTGGAGTGTTCAGTCTTGTGGGGAGAGAGAGATGCATAAACAAGCAATTGTCATGTTATGTGTTAAGTTCTAGCACAGGTGTAAGCACAGGAGACTCCAGGTGCAAAAAGGAGGTACATAACCTCTGCCTGGGAGACAGAAGGCTTCTCAGGGAGAGATATCTTAGCTGAGACCTGAAGGATCTGAGGAGTTAGTTCAGCAAAGTGAAAAGCGTTCCAAGCAGAGTGATCAGTTTGTGGTGCCCAGAAGTGAGAGAGCATTCATTCATTCATTCATTCATCATCCATTTATTCAACCAATACTTTTCCAGCATCTACTCTGTGCCCAGCACTCTTTTAGATGCTGGGGCTGGCTGTAGCAGTGAACCAGGCAAACAAAGTCCCTACCTCATGGCACTTACATGCTAGTGGAAGGTGGCCATTCATTGAATCCAAAGAAAACTTGATGACATAGGGAGACATGTGGAAGGGACAGTGGCCTCTCCCCTGCTCAGCGTCCCCTGGGCCCCATTCTCCATCCTCTTCCTGCCAAGCCTGGCAGCCAGTCCCCAAGCCTGCCCGCACCGGTCAGCTGTGGGGAGGTCACCCAGTCCATGGGGGCAGCCTGTGCCGATGTGTTAATAGCCTGGCTGAAGGCCTGCTGAGCAGTTCCGCTAACTACAGTGATTAATGGTTTTAATTTACTTAGTAAGAGTAATGTGCTGTCACTCTGCTGTCAGAGCTCAGCCCCAGTGCCTGCTCCCTCCTTTCTCCCCCAAAAGGTGCCCACCCAGGATCTTACAGCCTGCCCACTGGTGGCCCAGGCTCCCTTGAGTCCAGGCACATGCCTGCCCATCATTATGTCACCTTGGGAACCTGTCTGCTGACCCCGGGTGGCAAGGGGAGAACTCCTACCTGTCCCCACTGTAGAGGGCTATGGGGCCACAGCTAGTTGGGGAAGGTAGACCTTTCCATCCCTCCATGTCACCTCTGTACGTGGCAGAGAGAGCCCCCTGATCTCTAGCTGCCCCCCTCACACAGCTCTCTCTGACTTATCCCTATGTGGCAGTCACCCTAGTTGAAGTCATTTTATGTGGTTTCCTGTGTCATGACCACCTTCCGGCTCCAGAGCACGAGCACCCTTGAGGACATGGACCCTCTCAGGTGCTCTGTTGAATGAATGAATGACTACATAAGGGTCTTACTCCCCCATCCCACGTGCCTCAGTCCTTGTAACAAGATGACTTCGGATCTGGTGCTTTTCTTCCCTCAATCCCTGCTCAGCAATCCTCCCAAGTGATGTCTATAGGTGACAGGTGGCCCAGTGTCTTCATTGTGCAGCCTGAGAAATGCAAGAGCATGCAGCCAAGGCTGAACAGAAGTTGAGGCCTGATCTTCTGAACCCATTGTCCACTGGAGCAAGGACATAGGGACCAGTGCCTTCTTTGAAGCCCAGGTCTCCATTTCTAGGGGATGGTTTCAAGCCTCCAACTAGAGCTTCCTTTGACTGCAGTCATTTTTCTGGTGATTCCAGGGAGGGACAAAACTTCCTTGTGATTGGCAGTCTTCTCCTGCTGTCTAACCTGACTCCCTCCCTTTGCCTCCAGTAGTATTCTTCATCAGCGCAGCTGGGTGGCTAGTGTCGGACTGTCTTCTCAGGGGAACTTTCTTCCACTTTGCAGGCCAGTCCTGAGACCAAGAGGGTCCCCTAGTTCCTCCTGGCACCGGGACCATCTTGTTACCAAGCCTGCCCTAGCCTTGAGCTGTGGCATCAGCTTAGTCACGCCTCGCCCTTCACCTCCCCAGGGCAGCTGTGACAAGCTTGGCTGAGTGGGTGGCCACAGGCAGGGGAGAACGGGGTGCTGTTTGTTTTGTTCGTTCACTGCCACGCTTGCCCGAGCAGGCAGCCGGCTGGCAGGATGCTCGAGGGAACCCTTCCTTCGACCAAACCAACTGTGACTGGTGCTGGGAGGAGTGCGGGGTTCGGTGGGGATAGGGCTGTGTTTCCATTTTCTCTCCCGGCAGGGACAAGAAACTCGCCTGTCAATCCTTCAGCCCAGTTAGAACAGGACAAAGGCAACCAATGCAGCAAGAGGGATTTGCAGCCAGACTGAAAGGAAAGAGAAAACATATCTTCCTGGAAGGGAAGTGAGGGAGAGATCCCAGAATGTCATCCTAGGAGTGACAGCCTCAGCCTAACCTATAGCCATCTGTGACCGGAGCAGGTCACACTTCGCTTGGCCTCAGTTCCTCCATCTGTACTGCAGCAGAGAAAGGCCTGTATGAGCTGAAAACTAAGGTCGCTTCTAGTTCTGGGATTCCCCATCTATAATTCCTGCCCCAAGACACATCCAGGAACGGAGCAGGGTGGACCCCTGACCCCTCACGGGATGTCCAGCACTTGCTGAAGGTGCTGACACCTCATGACCAGCTCCCTGCAGAAGTGAGAGCCGTTGGGTCTCAGCAGGCAAGAGGCCAGACTGATAATTGACTCCAGCCATGCGGGAGGCAGCCCAGCCTAATCAGTATGCAGTGCCTGTGCAGAGCGCTTAAGAAAAACTTATTAATTTCCCCTCCACAAAGACTGAGAGTTCGACAGTAATCACGGTATCGAGTCGTTAAAAAAAAAAAAAAAAAAAAAATCCCTCCATTGAAAATAGCGGTTGGGGCCTGGAGAGTTCAACAGGAAAAGATTGTATTAAGATAAAGGAGATTATAGCAGAGTGGACGTTAAAGGTTGTCGTTGTCTTGGTAAATCACATCAGGGAGGCCCTGGGACTGCTGTGTCCCAGTGAGGGAGCCAGGACCCCGTTCCTGACCTGGCAACACACCAGCCGGCCCACCTCTCTCCCGTTCTCTCCTGCCCTCCGAGGCTGTCGCAAACTCAGGAATCTGATGTCCCTGCCACCTGAAACTGACCTGAGTACCCTCATTAGGGGCAGAAGGTGGAACAGTCTATAGATTCTGGAGGACAGATGTCTGCCCAAGGCACTCTTATAGTCTAGCCTGATGGTAGGGGCTTCCGAACATTTGCCCAGCAGCAGAGGGGCCTGTGGGGGAAGGGGTGTTTCTGCGTCACCTGTCCTGTTGGCATCTTGCTGGTAGGGACAGAGTCTCAGGACCTGAACTCCCTTGGACACACTGCCTGACCTGCCTCCTAGACATAGGCTGAGTCAGAGAGGGTGTCCCGACTTGCCAATGGGGAGTTCCAATCCTGGTGGAAAAGCCCAAAGAATTCTCATGAGGCATTATCAGGATGAAGCCACATACACTCAGGTGCTAGATGGCCATTGCCCCCTGGGGCTCTCACCAAGTACTGGCTGGCTCCGTGAGATGCAGGGCAGAGCCAGGGGGTGGGAGCCCTGTGCTTTGACATCTTCACTTGGGCCAAATGAGAGGCTGTACAGACTCCAAAGATGCAGTCTGATCTGAAAGTTACACTGGACTCAGGACAAGAAGTTTCCAGTTGTTAATAGTTGGGAGGCCACCTGGAAGAGTGGAGTCATGGTGGGCTTCCCCTGCCATTACTGAGGGGCCAGTACAACGCAGAGGTTAAGAGGATAGGCCCCTCGGCTTTGAGTCCTGACTCTGCTATGTATTAGCTGTTCATCCTTAGGCGAGTTATGTAACCTTTCTGTGCATCGTTCTTATCTGTGGAATGGTGGTAACAGTAGTAATGGTATCTACCTCATAGGGTTGTGATGAGGATTAAATGTATTATTACACATGAAGAGCTATAAATAAAAATCTGCTCTTATCTCCTAACTGCCCTGGCCTCAGGTCACACAGTCAGTAGGTGGCCAAGCCACATGGTGTGACCATCTCCTGCCCATCACCTTCTTTCTGCAAGCTGCTTCTTGGGGCATGCAGTGTGGTGGCCAAGGGCGTGGAGGCCAGTTGCCCAGAGTTCAAATCCTGATTCAACTTGAGTGAGTGACTCAGCTTCTCACACTCAGCTTCCCCTCCGTTAAAATGAGGTCACGGGCCCCAGGTGAAGCTGCTGGTACTGTGAGGAACCCAGAACGTGATGGTCTCGGCCTATGGACGTCAAGGCCAGCAGGGCAGTGGTCTCCAGGTGATGTTAGCCCTCTGCAGCTGTAAGCCTTGGGCACGGGGGGCAGCTCTGGAGTCACCCTGAGTTTATGAGGCTGAGCTGAGGGGTCCAGGCGTGTTACGTGTAGTGGGGGGAGTAAAGCAGGTAAGGCGAGTCATTTTCCCAGCTAATATGCCCATTTAAGGAAGATTTGAGAGTGTGAAAACTTAAAAGGAATGCTAATTTTAGCAGGAGAGGTGAATTCTGGGAAGGAGACCTTTCAAGGAAGGACCAAGCTGCGGTGAGGCTGGGGTGGAGGTACCAGGCAGGCCTGATCAGAATTCAGCCCCACAGGGAGGTTCTCTGAGGGCCTCTCTGTGCCCACCTGTCTCCAGGAGCTCAGGCCTCTAGGGACACCCAAAGCAGAAACTGGGTTGGATGGGGTGACCCTGGACCTAGGTCGGAGCCTTGCTGCGCTGGAACCTTGTGGCAGTGGGGGCCCTTGTCTGTTTTATGGAGAGTAGGGAGTGGAGAGGTGTGGCTCAGAGGGGCAAAGGCAGGGTGAGGCTGGGAAGGCTTCATGGAGGAGGTGCCACTTGAACTGAGCCTTGAAAGATGGATTGGGAGGAAGGGGTGAAACCTTGTGGACATTGGACTTTTGATCCAGGAGATCCAGGTGGGATGGGGTGCCCACAGACAAAGTGAGATCCAGGCTTCTTCAGGCCTGTGCCCAGGCTCTAGAAGGGTGCCCGTGGGCAAAGCTTGAAGGAGGCTGGAGGAGAAGCCGCTTCCTCCTCAGGGGAAAACTCCCTCTCCTGGAGCCTGTGGGTGGGAAATGTGGAATCTCTGCTCCCACACACTGTAAATGTCACATGGCCCCCTCAGCCCTGGCGGTAAGATTGGAGAGTGGACGTGGCCCTCACCCCCCATTCTCCCCCTCAGGGCAGGCCCTGCCTTCCAGAGTCTCATCTCTCAGCATTAGAAAGTGTGTCACCCAGGATCTTCCAGGGACCCCTGAAGCTCTAAAACCCCAGCCCAGCCCATCCACTTGTCCCGCTTAAAAGTGGGGTGAGCCCGTCACCCTGCTTGCTTGTCTCTTCCGTCTCCATCGGAGACCTGAGCACTGAGGAGTTAGTGCCTGCGAAGCTGGCTGAGATGAAAAGCCTTTCCAAGAGCCCAGTGCGGTTATTAATAACATCTCTCAGCTCTGAATGCCTCTTTAATTCCTCTGCGTAAACCACTCTGGAATCCATAACACTTGCCCCTTAGCCTGTGGTTATTCCACTCCCTTAATGGCCTTTTATGGAGGGACCTTATTGAAAGTTTTTCCCCAGCCTGAGTAAATCATGTTCTCTGAGTAATCCTTGCCTGCAATTTTATTAACTTCTTACGAGAAGTCAGAGGGACCAGAGGGAGGCCAGTGTTTCCTCTGTTCTTTCCCTGCAGTCCCAGCGCTTACCTGGGTCCCTTACCTGGCTAAGGTCCTCAGAGCAGGAGGTGGCTGGGGACCTTGGAGAGCAAGGATGTTGAGGTGTCCCACCCAATGCCCCTCCCTCTCTCTCATGAATCAACCTTTCTGGGTGGGTAGAGCCTGGGAGACCTGGTGATGTGAGATGGGCATGGGGGGAGCACAGGCAAGCGCCAGGAATGGTGGCACCCACATCAGTTGCCTGGTGCCTCTGTTACCTGGTACTTTGGTTGCCTAGTGCATTAGTTAACCAGTACATTGGTTATTTGGTGCGTTAGTTACCTAGTGCATTAGTTACTTGGTGCATTGGTTACCTGGCGCATCAATCATGTGGTGAGCCCGAGATTTGATAGCAGGGAGGGGGAAGCAGAAGCAGAGCAGGACACTGGTGCTCAAAATTGGGAACGGGAAAAAGTAAAGGACCATACTAATGCAAGATATTAATAATGGGGAAAGCTGTGTGCAGGGGAAAAGGGAGTATATAGGGACTCTCTGCACTTCCTCCTCAATATTTCCATAAACCCCAAACTGCTCTAAAAATAAAGTCTATTAATTAAAAAAAAAAAAAAAAGTCGAAGGAGACCCCAGGAAATGGAGATGCCGAGAAAAGATCAGGGGGTTCCCCTGGAGGTCTGGGATGACTTTCAAGGGGCCTGTATGCCTCTCTCCTGCCCCAGGAGTGGGAGGGTAGGAGCGGGGCTGGGACTGTGTGTCCCCAGGGAGCAAGGGGAGTTTCTTAATGGAGACTAGACCCATCTCTATGGTCTGCTCCTTGGGCGGTGGGCAGATGTCCCCACAGAGAAGGACCATTTCAAACTGATAAGCAGCTGTCCCTTTCTCTCCAACTCTGAACCCCCGCAAAGATGCCAGCTCCTCCCCTCTGGTCCGGGAGAAGAGGGCAGCCCCTGCGCCCAGCTCTGGAGCCCACAGGGAGGGTTGTAAACCGTCTCAATGAGCTGGAGGAGGGGGAGAAAGGCAGGAGGCAGGGCTGAAGGCCCCTGTGGGAGGCATCTGCCTCTGGCCACCCCCAGGAAGGATCTCAGAGGGGTTTCCAGCCCTGGGCGGCCGGGGCAGCAGAGGTTTTGAAAATTCCATCTGTAACCTGGAAAGGCTGGATCCCCCACGGGCTGCGCTGTGAGGACCCGCTGTCCGTGGTGTCCTGCCATCTGGACCCAGCGCGCAGGTCATTGGAGGAGGGGCCTGGGCGTTCCCTCTTATTCTCCCATGCTGGGAAGTGGAGGGAGCATCCGGAGTCAGGAGTTGGGCTATTCCCGCCCACCCGTAAGAGGGTCCAGGCCCGAGTTCCAACCTGTGGCAGGGGGAGAAAGCAGGCTCCGGCTGCCCCGGGCTCCCCTTCATCCGGCTTGGGCTTGGAGCTGAAGGCCAGTTCTGACACCCTCACCTTCCCTCCTGTGTCCCTAGCAATAGTGGCTAGCAGGCACTGGCACTTACCCGTGTGCTAGGCTCTACGTTGAGGGGTGCACACATATGATCTCATTACATCCTCACCCTATCTAAATAGATCTCCTTCTCCCAATTATTATCTTCCATTGCACCCCTATTTTCCACTTAGCATGAATCGCAGGTCATAGTATTAACTGTTGACTTGTTGCTGTCTTCCCTCTGAGGTTCGAACTTTTCGTATGCGTTGCAGCATCCCCAGCATCCACGATAAGGCAGTCGGTGCTCACTAAATATTTGTTGAATAAATGAAGGACTTAATCAAGTGAACAGGTTCAGAGAGGTAAGTCATTTTCTCAGGGTCACACAGCTTGGATCTGGTGGATCTGGAATTCATACCCAGGTTGTGCATGGCACATCTGAGCTCTCTTACTTGCTTTCACTTGCTCCCCTGTGGTGCTGGGAGGAGCTTGAATCCCAGGCCCAACACAGAAGCCGAGAATAACCTGAACCCTAGTGCCTTCACATTCCCCCCTGCCAAATGGGTTGAGCTTCTCAGTGGTGCTGTGAGCAGAGTCAGATTCTCCCTTGAGCTGGAGCCTGGCCGCTGGGCAACCTTTCTGGTGCGAGGTCTCTCTCTTCTTCCTTCTGGCTAACCGAAGACATGGATTTATAACCCGGCTGGGAGTGAGAATAAGCCTCAGGCAGGGGAGGCTGGGGGACAGTGAAGGACACAGTCCCAGATGACTGGCTGTGGAAATAAAGGGCACATTCCTCTCCCTGCTGTGAGAGGAGGCAGCGGGAGAGGCCTGCTAGACCTGTGAAATACACCTGCATCTGCTGCATTCCCCTCCCACTGCTCAGTTCCCCATCACTTGGCCCCAGTACAACCCAAGGAGCCTCCCCCTCCCACCTGACCCCTGCAGGCCACTCTCCACTCAGGAGCCAGTGATCGTAAAAGACAGACCTGATTAAAGCTCTCAGTGGCGTCCCCATACTACTTACCAAAAAGTCCCAAGTCCCCTTGGTGCCCTCAGCCTGATCTAGCCCCTTCCTCCTTGCCCAGCTTCCTCTCATCCGTGACCCCTCCTCACCAGCCCACCATCCTGGCCCTCTCTGCCGCAGGAGCTCCGCCCCCGCTGCGCACCTTTGCCCTTGCCATTCTCTCCTTCCTCAGATCCTCTCAAGGCTGACCGCCTCTCATCGTGCAGGTCTCAGCGCGGCTGTCACCTCCCGTGAGTGTTCTCTCCGGATCCCAGGCATTCCCTGGCTGCTCTTCCTGTTTCATTGCCGCATCTCACTTAACACTGCAAGTCTGAAATCTAGCCTGGACTCATTCATTCATTGCTTGTTCATTTCATGTCTGTCTGCACCCCCCTCCCCCGCTCCCCGACCCCCACAATCAGCTCCACGAGGGCGGGGACCGTGTCTGTTCACTGCTCTGAACCTGGGGCCTAGAACACTGAGCGCCTCATAGTAGGTGCTCAATAAATGTTTGTTGAATGACTGAATGAAACTTTCACCTCTGGAGGGAGGGTCTCCTGGGGATCCCCGCTGGGAGGCTCAGCTCGCTCCTGCCACAGGCCTTGACATGCCAATGCTGGGAAGTGGGGGACAGGGGGAGGGAAGTGAGGGTGGGCCCGGAGCTCTCAGCCTGAGTGCTACCCTTGCAGGTGCTGAGCACCCTGAGTGACACGGAGATGGAGGCCCGTGCAGCGGACGGCCACCTGGGGAGCCAGTGCCTTATTAATAAGGGCCATAGCACATGCCGGGAGGTGGTGGGGAGGGCGGCGGCTGCCCCGCCGCTCCACAGCCCTCCCCCCCCTCCCCCCCAAGATGGACCACGACCAAGTGGGGAAATGGCATCATATTTTCTGGAATGTCACTTTTTATTAGGGCTGCCTTGTAAATGGGTTTGTGGCTAATCCTGGGCCCTCCCTGCAGATGGCCCCTCCATGGGAGTTCTGCCCTGGCTGGGTGGCACCTGCAAGCCAGCCAGGGGGAGGCAGAGGGATGTTGCCTTCCCATCTCTGGCCTTGGCTGGCCTGACTCCCACAGAGGCCACAGCTGAGGGGAGAACATCTGGGCCCTGGGACGGGGGAGGGTGGACTCTGCCCAAACTCCTCGGGGCTTCTGCCTTGCGGGGTGTCAGGGTGGAGTGGGAACTGAGGGACAAAAATAAAGCTGAGTGGGAGGGAAGAGAAGGAGAGGGGGAGACAGAAAGGGTGCGGGCCGCTTGGTGGCAGGAGGGCCAGGGCAGGAAGGCCCGATTCAGACCCCAGCCAACACCCGGCTTAGCCCTGGAGTGTGCGGGGGGTTTGAGGAGACAGCAGAGCTGCTGACAGAAGCAGAGTTGAGCTGTTCTCTGTTATTTTTAGGGGAAACAGCACTCTGTCACCTCCTGGAAGACCTCCTGTCCCCGGCAGGCAGTAGCTCTCAGTAGCTGCCAAGCTGGGGCGCTGCGGACGGCCCTGCCTCTGTGTGGAGCGTCTGGCTTCTCCCCTCCACCCAGCTGCCTCAGCAGGACCCTTGAGTGGCCCAGCTCTGCGGCTGTCCTGGGTCCCCATCCTCAGCCTGTCTGGAGACCCCACCCACCTCCCGCCTCACTGGGCCGTGACCCCAGCTTGGTCTCCGGCTGGACCTGCAGCCCCTCTCTCTCGTGGGCCCTGCCACCGCCCAGCCCTGACCCCTCTCTGAACACTGATCCTCCATCCTGAGTCCTGTGGCCCAGACAGGCCCACCCCACACCCTCCCCCCCCGCCCC
>NW_006790015.1:1115714-1131273 GCF_000442215.2 Lipotes vexillifer
CCTCCCCCCCCGCCCCTGCCACTGTGTGCCATGACCCCCTGCTCTCGGGTGTGGCCTGCAGTTGGCAGGGAGGCCTGAAGGCCCGCTCACTTGGTCCTAAGCTGACGGAGAATGTCATTAGCAGGTTCCTAACTGGGCCATGCTTCCCCAGCTCTCGAGACAGGCTGTACACTGTGCCAGAGAAATATCACACTCCTTACATCTCGCTCCCTGGGGTGGTGCCTGAGACCCTACCTGTACCTATGAAATGTCCCGGCCCCCGGGCTCCCTCCTGCTGCCTCTCTCTGTTGCCTCCCTCTGCAGGGTTGGGGATGTGTGTTTCTAGGGGTGTCCCTGTGTGGCCTTAAGCATCATTGTTAGCTCTCCCATCAGTTGAGATTTCTGCTTGGAGCCCCTCCACTAGCTCCCATGCCTCCACTCAACCCTGGAATAATCCTTGTGACTCCCAAGGTGGGAACTAACATTATCCCCATCATTGGTCCAGGAAACAACGATCAGAGACGTCAAGTCACCTGCCTAAGGCCAGAGAGCCAGAGACACTGGCAGAGCCACGATCGGGATGGAGCTCTGGGTGGCCCTGGCCTGGGTCCCTGGGGCTCAAGTTGACCCATATCTGATTGGAAGACCCCGTGTGGGCACTCCCAGGTGGCAGAGCCTGGGTGAGGGGTGTAAGCAGAGCAGCTGAGTCTGGAGCAGTCTGTGGGGTCAGATACTGTGACCTCCTCCCTCACGGCCTAATCACCTCTCAAAGGGCCCACCTCCTAAAACCATCACGTTGGGGATTCAGTTCAACATGTGAATGTTGGAGGGACACATTCAGTCTATAGCACATAGTATACATATAGTGTATCAATATGTGCAATGCATGTATTGTGTGCATACAGTGCACGTATACTGTACCTTGTGTGTATATGGTGCGTATATACTGTGCATGGCATGCATGTAGTGCATATGCAGGGTGTGTACACGATTTGTGCATGTAAAGTGCTCAGTGGTGATGCTCCCCACCCCACTCCCAGCTCCTGGTTCCCTGGGGGGCAGGCACTGCCATCTCCACACCGGCTCCTAGGACGTACACCACCAGCCCTGCAGGAACCATCAGGGGAGCAACCGCCCATCACACCCCATGGAAGCAGGTGGAAACTGCTTTTTATTGAGACCAATATGTTATTGAAACAACTTGAATCAGCTTCAAAGTAAGTTAAATAAGAAGAGATCATCTCCCCTAGTTTCATAAATCAAGGGGGAAACAAAGAGATCGTGGAAGCCAGGAAACAGATGGGCTTGGGTGGCGCCGAGTTCCTGGAGGGGGCAGGGCTCTGGTGTGGTGTGCTGGGAACGAATCTTCTTGTCCTCCTTCTGACTGAAGAATGGTCCAGAACACCGTTCCTCCTCCTGCTGCCGCATCGCTGGGGAGAGGCTGGCGTCTCTGTGGTGCGGATGGATTTAAGTCTGGGTCGCTTGTCTTCCTCCTGCAGGCAGTGGACGTGCCCAGAGGTGCCTTCCTCACCACCGCAGGGTTCACGGGGCACTGGGGCTGTGGGGAGGTACATCTCTGTCTTGGGGTGGTTTGGGGCTGCAGGTGGGGGTCTCTGGTTCCCGGACACGTGTGGAGAGCTTGCATTTTCTAGCGTGGTTGCGAGGCCATCTGAGGCTGCTCGGTGGGCGTTTACTGTGCTCTGTGTCTCCGCGTGTGCGTGCGTGTGTGCAAGCGCCTGGGCGTTCAGCGTGGATTGGAATATCCGATCCACGCTGGATGAAGGGAGCTGCTGGCTGCCTGTTCTGTTTCCCTAACTACGGCCACCGCCTCGCCTTGTGGCAAGCTGCCTGCAGCTGAGAGAGGTGTGGGAGTTCCCTCTCCCTGTAGCAACTCCTGCCCGAGAGACCCCACTTTCCCATTCTGAGGCCACCTGGACCCACTGCCTGGGGTCAGGGTAGGGGCACCTGCAGCCCTTAGAGATTAGAGACCAAGGCCGATTGCCAGTTGAAAATGGGGGACCAAGGACAGGCATGAGAGTGAGACCGGGGGGAACACACCAGGAGGGAGGCAAGTAGGGAGAGGCATCATGCAGGGATAGAAAGTGCCAGGGGTAGCGAGACAGATGGGACAGAGGAGCAGAGAGGCTGACCTGAGAGAGCAACTCCGGGGGAGTCAGACCTGCAGAGAGAGAGAGGCAGGTCACAAAGTACCGAGCCAGAGAAATCTAAGGCGAGGGAGGCCAGAAACACTGCAGGGATGAAAAGGCATAAACCAGGACGAGAGAGACAGAAGGGACCAAGCTGCCCCCAGTGGGGCTGGTGGGGCAGGTGATGCTGACCCCCGCCGGGGCTTTGACAGGCTGGTGGGAGGCGTGCGAATTTGTGATTTCATCCTGGTCCTCCAGAGGGTCTGCAGAAAAACAAACCCCACTAAACATCACTCACCGACTGTCATCTTCATTCGCTTTTGTCTTCAGAATAAAGAGAATTAGAAACTCCTGAGGTCGATTTCTGCACGGCTGACTCTCGTTCTCCCTCCCTCCCTCCTGCCCTCTTGCTTCATCGTTCTCTGCTCCGTGAGTCTTTGTCCCCCAGCTACTGGCTCTCTGACCTGTCATGTGGGGGTCTCTGTCCGGGTCTTTGTCGTACTGTCATCTGGAGTGTCCGGCTCTCTCACCTCCTTGCCCGCCTCGTCCCTGCCCCACCCCCACGCCCCCTCCCCCGCATCCCCACTTGGCCTGAGGGATGGCCGCTCCTGATGCCCGCTTCTCCCAGCTGTCTCCGGAGCTCAGCCTGCAAGCTGACAGGGCCCATAAATCACTGTGGCAGGCGGGGCTGGGGAGAGGAGCAGGCAGCATGTGCTGATGCAGCACCAGCCTTAGGAGTTGGGTTTCTCAGGTTTGTGGTGAACTGCTGGGGTGCAGAGCCTGTGGCTTCTCTCTTTTCTCAGTTCAACAAAGCAACCTGGTTATGGTGCCTGTGTTGGAAGCTTAGCCTTGCCCAGCTCCATGGAAGGTGGACAAGAAGAAATAGGTTGAATACAAAGCAAGGGGGATTTAGGTTAGACTGAAAGAAGAACTTACTGTGGTGAGGATTATCCTTAGAAAGGAGAGACTTGGGAAAAGGTGATATCTCTTGGCAAGGAGTCTATAAATTTTGGAGAGATTCTGTCTGGTGGTTTAGACGTAGTGCTGCCTGGAGAGCCTGGAGACAGGGGGATGGACTAAATGATCTGCTCAACACAGAGCCTGTACTTTGTTTGAGGGACACCGAGGGTCAGAAGATCTTAATTCCAGGCTCTGGGAGGCCATAGAGCCAAGAAGTAACCAGTGGGGACCCAGGAGATATGCAGCCTGGCATCAGGCCTTAGCTGCCCCTCAAACCCTCTGTGTGCTCTTGGGCAAGTCCCTCAACCTGGCTGGTCTCCATCTGTAACGTGGGAATAGTGCCATCCTGAGGTTTAAAGGATGAGACATGTAAAGGGCTCTGCACAGTGCTCGGCACAGAAAGCACAGTTATAATTGCTGCACAAGTCACTCCACATTGCTAAGCCTCAGTTTCTTCATCCATAAAATTGGATGCCTAGCCCTCACTCACCCATCAACACACATCCACTGAACCCCTGCTATGTGCCAGGCTCTGTTCTAGGCACTGGAGATACAACAATTCACACAACGGACAGGATTCCTAACCTCATGGAGCTCACATTCTAATTGGGGCGGGGGTTGACAGACAAAAGACAAATATATGTACTATGATAAAATGAGACAGGATATCTAAGTGATGGGGGTAGGAGAGGCTATTTTATATAAGGTGGTCGGTCAGGACAGACAGCTCTGATAAGGCAACATTTGAAACAGAGACCTATGGGGATCAAGAGAGTGAGCTGCAAAGATATCTGGGGTAGGAACATGCAGGCAGTGGGAACAGCAAGTGCAAATGTCCTGGGGCAGGAGTATGCTTGGTGAGTTTGAGGAACAGCAAGGAGGTGAGTGTGGTAGGAGTGGAGTGAAGGAGGGGAGAGCAGTAGGAGAGGCCACTGAGGAGGAAACACAGCCTATTGTAAGGGTTTCATCTATTGTCCCAAGGAAATGTGAAGCTCTCACAGGATTTTAGTAGTGAAATTCATCTGCACCAGGAGGCCCTTTGGTTGCCACATCCTAGAGCAATTGAACTTCCTGCTGCTCCTACCTGTTCAGGACCTGGAGACCAGCAAGTCTGAGGCTCCATCCCTTGCTTACCACAGTCTGAGTCTGGTCTGTAGAATGTAGGGCTTTTAAATCATCATTAAAAAACACAAATCCGGGCTTCCCTGGTGGGCTTTGGTTGAGAGTCCGCCTGCCGATGCAGGGGACACGGGTTCGTGCCCGGGTCTGGGAAGATCCCACATGCTGCGGAGCGGCTGGGCCCGTGAGCCATGACCGCTGAGCCTGCGTGTCCGGAGCCTGTGCTCCGCAAAGGGAGAGGCCACAACAGCGAGAGGCCCGTGTACCACAAAAAACAAACAAACAAAAAAACACAAATCCTTCTTGCCAAAGTGGAGGGAAGAATTAAATGCATCCAGCCTTGTTCCAGTGGCAGCTTCATCTTTGTTTTGTAAATGTGGCAATGAGGCTCCGGAAGGTTCTGTGCTTGCTGAAGGTCATATGAGCCATATGGTGTGGAAGAAAGGGATTTCATTGACCATTGATTTATGAGCATCTTTGTCAATGTATATCTTTTGAAATTACAGACATGCACACGCATAGAGAACTCCCAAGCCCAGAGTGACACAATCACAGGATCCTTCCCCTAAAGGCCATCTATTGCCAAACGTATCATAAATGCTGAGAAAGTGAGCACATGCCCTGAGCACCACCTTCTCTCAAGCTGCAGCCAAGGCAGACATCCCTAATCAATAACAGGGCTCCTTCATGCTGAGCTCAGATGTAGCCTCTGAATTCTGGAAAGCCCACATGCAGTTGGTTCCTAAAAGGAAACATATTTGCCATTTCTGCTGTAGGGGCAGGCTGTCCTGGGGGGTGGGGAACAGCATGGCCTAATCTCTGGACTTGGGGACTTTTGCTGCCTGCTTTATAAACTGACCACAACTCTAGTATATGAGACAGAATCAGGGCAACCTCAGAGGGTGCTGCCCTGATACTTGGCTTTCCAACCTCTGGGTCCCCTGCCCTCCCAAAGGTGTTCAGAGTGACTGAAATTGTTTGAATTCCTCGTGGGATTTGTTCCAGCTGCCAGAAATGGATCAGGCTTGTGACTGGTGAACCCAGACAAGGGTACATGCAGCTAAATGAGCTGGAGATGGAGGTAGGTCCCGAAAGCAAGCCCTTCCCTTGGCTCAGGTGCGGATCAGATATGGAACCAAGAGAGCTGCCTCGCCGCCAAGCACGGTAACCAGAGGGAAAGGAGCGATGATGATCTGACAGAGAAGAATGAGGGTGGGGGGAGAGGGGAGGGAGGAGGGGAGGGGGAAACCGTGGACCAGCCTTTGGTCAGACCCCAGGGCTCTGCTCAGGCTCCCCAACCTGTGAAAAGGTCTTTTCACATTGGATTCATTTCATCATGGACTCCTGGAGGTCCTGAGCCCTTGTTTCTGGGATCTGTTGAGAGCAACAAGCAAGGCAGAATAATGTGGGGAGACAGACAGACCTCGGTTTAAATCCTTGTCCTCCGCTCACTTGCCTCAGACTCCTCATCTACAAAATGGGCTTCATATCTTCACGAGGAGAGTTGTAATGCTCCCAGCCTTTCCCCACCCGGTCACAGTCTGCAGCTGAGCTTTTGGCAAATGCTAAAGCTGGCAATTAGACTTTGTGGGGTTCCAGTGTCTCTCTGTCTCAATTGGATCTGAACTCGGGTGTCAAGACAGTGAGTTTATTTATTGGGACCTGTTAAACCTTAACAGTACCCACCCCATGAGCTTGGTGTGAGGATGGAGAAAGTGCTGGGATATTCTACAGCCATCTGTATCTACATCTACATCTATATCCTCTACTGCATCTATATGCTATATCCTCCCAAGCATCTCTACCATCTGTATACCTTAGGGCCCAGCACAGATTGGAACTCAATCTAATTTCATTTGACGGGTCCTTCCCTTCCAGGCTCTTCCTCTGGTGCCATGGTGGGGAGGGGCCAGGGAGGGCCTGGGGGCATTCCCCTGCTTTCCTGGAAGAATAAGGCCACTTATCACCATGGGGCAGCTCCCTGCTCCTCAGCTGTGATTTGGAACAAGCAATTTGCTCCCTGTGCAAAACCTCAGAGAGTCCAGGAGATGTTTGTAACTTAACTCTGCTTGTCACCAACAGCAAGGGGTGACCTCGGGGAAGCTCGGGGTCTGGGGCTTGGGGCTCTAAGGGGGTGGGTGGCAGAATACAGTCTCCCAGAGGGTCAGGGAAGCAGGGCTAACTCCAATCCTTTTTCCAGCCTTCACCGGGTGTTTACGTAGGGCAGCTCTGTGCCAGGCATGGTGCTGGCTGGTGGGCACTTGCTATTACCACGCTATCAATCATAAAAAGCACGAGAATGCTGTCGATCCATGGTTCCTTGTAGAAACCTTTGGGGCTAGATGCACTTCCGAGTCTGAATTTTTTCCAGATTTTAGAAATGTAATGTTCTATAAATTATGGAACACTCAAACATATTCATATTTCATTTCCTAGGTAGCAAAGTACATGTGAATAGTGCCAGCAAGTGAGATAAAGACCATAAGTACCTCGAAGGTCAGTTCAGTTCAGGTTTTGCTGCCAAATGAGTTTTCTTTTTTTTATAAATTTTTTTATTTTATTATTTTACTTTATTTATTTATTGCTTCTGGCTTCATTGGGTCTTCGCTGCAGTGCACGGGCTTCTCATTGTGGTGGCCTCTCTTGTTGCGGAGCATGGGCTCTAGGTGCACGGGTTTCAATAGTTGTGGCATGTGGGCTCAGTAGTTGTGGCACACGGGCTTAGCTGTTCTGTGGCAGGTGGGATCCTCCCAGACCAGGGATTGAACCCGTGTCCCCTGCACTGGCAGGCGGATTCTCAACCACTGCTCCACCAGGGAAGCCCCTGCCAAATGAGTTTTAAAAAGCTTTTTGGTTTTCAGAGCTTTGGGGCTGCTGGAATTGTGGAGAGGGGATGGGGGACTGTCCCCTTTCTGAGCTCTGGGCAGGCATTGGGCCAAACACTTTCATTTGATGAATACATTAAATCCTCATAAAAGCCCTACCAGGTTGGTTCTATTTTATAGATTTTATATATTGTTCCAACTTTACAGAAGAAGAAATCCAGGCACAGAGAGGTTAAATAACTTGCCTAAGGACACACAGCTGGTAAGTGGCAGAGCGTGGATTCCAGATGAGGTCTGTTGAGTGCCAGAGCCTGCCGTCCTCACATAGTTTATAATCCAGTGTGTGTGCATGGGGGAAGGGGACATTAACAATAATTATCATCATAACAGGGTGGAACAAATGCCAGAACCGGGGCATCCATGTCCCCGAAGGCCAGAGGAAGGGCCTAACACAGCTTAGGGATTTGGAGAAGATGACCCAGAGGAAATGGCATCTACTGGAGACCTAAGTGTTGAGTGGACACTAGCCAGGCATTGGTGGGGAAGGGAAAAACATTTCAAGCAAAGGCAACAGCATAAACAGCAGGTGCAAAGGGCTGGAGGACAGAGAGAACAGTAAAAGTCAGGAAGACAGAAAGGAGTTGGGGTCTGGAATGGGAGGCAGCGTGGATCCAGAGAGGTAAGTAAGGGCCAGCCTCCAGGGGGCGCCCTGCTGTTTCTGTGTGGCTCCTGCAGCCCCGCCCCCTGTGGAATTCCACGGTGGGAGGAGGTCAGATAGTGCAGCGCTCCGGATCAGGCCAAGGGGAAACTCACGCGCCGGACGATTTCCCCGATGCACAGGAATCCGAGTCTGCAGCACCAGCCCCTTCGAGGGCCGGGCAAGCAGCGGTCTCAGCAGGCACACATGGAGAAAAGGATTATTGATCTTTGAGTGGGAGTCCTGATTAAACGCCGGGGCTCGCAAGGCTGGGGTGAGAAGTGGATCAGACTGTGGAGTGTCAGGGTTCCCAGGCGGCCAGGCTACACCTCCTCCCTCCCGAACCGTCTGGGCGCTGGGCTCTCGAACACCTCTGAGTTCGAGAATGCACAGGCTGCCTCTCTCCCGGAGACGAGGCCCCCCCAGCCTGACAGGTGAAATCTTTATTATGATGATTTTTATTTGGGGGCGTGTGTGCGCGTGTGCGTGTGCGAGTGCGTGAACATCTGGGGCCGAGGCGGCGGCAGCTGAAATCCCCGCAAACAAGGCTCATGAATATTCCACGCAGGTGCCCGCCGCGCTTTGCAGTCATCCATTATTTATACGTGAAATAACGAAAGCTTCGTAAATAATCAAAGTGCCTGCGTCCCAGCTGCATCTTCCGCTTCCCTCTGCCGGCCCAGGTGAGGAGCCGGCCCTGCAGGAGATTGGCATCCCCCTGGGATTCCCAAACTCCCCTCTCACGTCAGAATCCAAGTCCTTCATAGGAAGGAGGTGTGTGTATACACGTGTTTACGTGTGTACTCACTTGCACACCCAGGGAGGGGTCTGCACGCACAGGGCTGGACAGCTGGGGTTGTCTATACTGCAGACTCTACTGGGAAGGCTCCAACCGACAGAGAGAAAAGCCTTGCATCATATTAAACATGAGCTGGGCAAACATCAGACACATCCTGGTTCAATTCAGTTCCAACCTCACCTCTGGGGCTGTGGTACCGATGTCCCAGTGTCTGCTTCAGGAGGGGAAACCGTTTTATGAAGTGCTCCCCCATTTTACCCCTTTAGATACACGGCAGCTCTTTACAGAGATGGACAAATCCTCCCATAAACCTTGGCCCCTAGACTCTGTACTATGCAGGCTGCTTCCAAGTCTTTGGGGGTGGAGGTGTGGCAGGAACTCAGGTGTGCCCAGGCCGAGTAGAGGCCCCTGGGGTGGAAGTGAAGACCTACACCCAGTTCCTAACCACCCCCCAGAAATTTGACGACACCTCTGACCACCAACCATCTTCCGTTTTCCGTGCTTCCTCACTGCCCTATCTCCAACCTTCCAGCCACCTTTTATAGCAGTTGTAATTAGTGTACCACTTTGCAAAGATGCTTAGCGAGGGTAAGTAATTTGCCGGAAGTTGCAGAGCTGTGAGTAGGAGAGGTTGGGTCTGTCCAAAATTCCCCTCTTTCCATTGCTGCACAATTAAGAAATTGTCTGTTGTCTGGCTATTGGGCCCACCCTGGATGGACAACCACATCCTGAAGGGGTGCATGTTTTCTCCTGGACCACTGAAAGGCGGAAGTGTGTGGACTCTATTGATTGGGACATTGAATGCTTTGTTTTAAATAAACATTGAATGAAAAAAGCTAAATATGAAAAGTGTTCTCATCCCTGGTTGAACAGAATCACTAGGGGGAGCTTTCAAAAAATGTTTAAATCGAACTTTTGATAAAATTGTAGAATTTTGTTTTGCGGTACGTGGGCCTCTCACTGTTGTGGCCTCTCCCGTCGCGGAGCACAGGCTCCGCACGCGCGGGCTCAGCGGCCATGGCTCACGGACCCAGCCGCTCCGTGGCATGTGGCATCTTCCCGGACCGGGGCACGAACCCGTGTCCCCAGCATCGGCAGGCAGACTCTCAACCACTGCACCACCAGGGAAGCCCAAATTGTAGAAGTTGACGTAATTGTAGATTCACAGGCAGTTGTAAGAAATAAGACAGAGAGATCCTGTGCGTTCTTTGCTCAGTTTCTCCCAAGTGTTAACATCTTTCAAAGCTATAGTATAATATCATGTCAGGAATTAACATTAATATAATCCACCATTCTTATTCAGATTTCATCAGTTTTATATGTACTAGTTTGTGTGTGTGTGTTTATGCAATTTTATCACATGTGTAGGTTTGCGTATCTGAATCTAGTCAAGATACAGGAAGTTCCATCAGCACGAGATCCCTCGTATCACCCTTTGATAATTACATCCATCCCAGCCTCATCACCTCCACACACCAACCACATCTCTGACCCCTGGCAGCCACTGATGTGTTCTCCACCTCTATAATTTTGTCATTTTGAGAATATTATATAAACAGAATTGTACAATATGTAATCTTTTGGGTGACTGGCTTTTTTCATTTAGCATAATATCCTAAAAACTCATCCTAGTTGTTGATATATCACTAGTTCATTCCTTTTTCTCACTGGGTAATATTCCATGGTATGGATGGACCACAGGTTTTTTTAACCATTCACTTGTTGAAGGACATCTGGGTGGTGTATAGTTTGGGGATATTACAAATAAAGCTGTTACTGGGAAGCTTTTGAAAAAACTCAGCCAAACAGACCTCTCCCTTGAAGGTTCTGACTCAAATGAGGGTGGGTCTAGGGTAGGGCCTAAGGTGTGAAACTGTGTGTGCCACGTCAGATTCTCGGGGATTTCTCCTCCTCCCCTCCTCCCCCTCCTCCCCCTCCGCCAACTCAACATGAAGATGATGAGGATGAAAACATTTTAAATGATCCACTTCCACTTCATGAAGAGTAAATAATTATCATGCCATACAGTTAATAAATGTATCTGTTGGGTACGTGTGTCTTCGTGTGAAAATCTAGTAACTGTACAGCAAGAATTGTATGAGACATTGTTGTGCCATCATCATCACTGCCTAAGTATTCATCACGTAGAACAGCATGTGCAAGACCTGTATTGAAGTGGATAGCCTATCCTGCCATAGGCATAAGGTGAGTGACGTTTAATATAAAATTAACATGTTAGTTTTCTAACACTGTTTCATAACTTTCAAAGAATTACATTACCATACAGTATGCCTCTCTGTCTTATAATGAGAGAAACTGCATGTCAGCCTATCATCACAGGTAAGTGGTTTTTTAAAAAATGTAACAGTGTTTCCAAAAATGTACTATGAACATGGTAATCATGTATCCCATAAAAACTGTATTCAATTCATTCATTAATGTATAGGCTAGGCTACTGTGAAGTTGTATCGACTATACTAGCAATCATATTGCTGCTTCTTCGTTATCAATGCGTGAATAACGCTATACCTGTAAATAAATATGAATTTCTTTTTTACATTATCATTTTTTGATGTCTAGTATTAGTAATATGTATAACAACTACAGTGTTTTTTATCTTATAAGACAGCATTGACATAGGTAATGACAGAACATTCATCTTCTTAAACAGATGATATAAACTTATAGTATCAATAAATACAGTACAGTACTATAAATGTATTTTTTTATGATTTTTGTAATAACATTTTATTTTCTCTAGCATACTTTATTATAAGAATACAGTATATAATACATGTAACATACAAAATGTGTGTTAACAGTTTATGTTACAGGTAAGGCTTCTGGTCAACAGTAGGCTATTAGTAGTTAAGATCTGGGGAGTCAAAAGTTATATGCAGATTTCTGACTGTGGCAGAGGTCAGGGCCCCTAACCTCCTCATTGTTCAGGGGTCAACTGTACATACACATGCACACACAGAACACATCCATACATATACATACACACAAACACACAGGGGTATGCACACACACACAGGCACACACTTAATTGCCAAGACCAATTACTCTGGGCACTTTTCCTTCATGGCTCATGAAAATATTTAATTATGTTGTTTACCTGTGTACTTATTTCTTTTCTTTCTTACAAAAATATAAGCTCCCTGAAGGCTGAGGGTCCATATATCTTACCCAGAGATGTATTGCTGGAGACTGGTACAGTGCCTGGCTGATGGACGGCCCTCAAATATTTATTAAATGTATGAAATAAACATAAAACCATATTGAAATTGAAATTTTGTTTTTATAATATATGCAATCTGTGAGGAAGCCATGTCAGCAAAATGCACATGTGGATGTGTGCGATGTGTATAATGCATTAAAAGCATTATAATGACTGTTTATTAAACAATTTCTATGTGTCAGCACTAAATAAATGTTCAAGATGAATAAATGAATGAATCCTAGAATTTCAGTACACCACCATAATCAGGTGAACCAAAACAGAATTCTAAAGACTAAGCTGTAATCAAACCACATTGCCTTAATTTCGGCTTAAGTTTCTTAACATGAAGTCATCAGTTTTAACCTTTGTTTCCTTTCATGTACATTATGCTATACATATGGACAAAAAGTTACAAGATAGTTAATCAGATAGCTAATCAACTCTAGGGTAAATGGGCCATTCTCTTTGGTTACATATTTTTAAGGCTAAAAATCCATACTCATAACATTTTTAATTTATCTAATAGAATTTTTAAATTTTAACATGTACAAATAAATGAGCAAAACAAAAATGTCAAGAAGCCAAAAATGATCTCTGAAATTATATGAAAACAATAATTATAAAACCATCAATGTTATATAACTTTATATTCTGGGTTTATTCTCACAGAGGTGCAACCAGAAAGGAAAAAATATAGTGAAATAATGAATAAAGCAGAGGACACTCATTAATTCACTAATTTTTCAGCCCATCCCTAAACTGATCAACAGCTGAATACACAGATTCACTGGTTATTTTATGTGTACTTTAAAAAAATCATGAAAAATATTTTTATTGCCTTCTATATCAGCACCATTTTACAAAGAGAAGACACTTGGTTTCTAATACTTTTCATATCCTCCTTCACAGAAACAAATCTCTTACTATCTTATTGTTGCTTCCAATGAGAACACAGCTGTCTTTTATTAGAAATGTTTAGCTTACTGACTGTATATAGGTGGAATTTTACATGCTTAACAAAAGATTTTAATACAGTTTTAGCTCCTGTTTGAGATAAATCAAACTCAAACTGACAAATAAGCAACTGTGTCTGCAAGAAGTGGGGGCTGTCTAATTTAAAACTCCAAGAAGCTGAGAAAGCCTTCAATCTCAGGTTGCACAAAATACACATTTTATTCAGGAAGACATGATAGATACTTTATTGCAGAGTCATTCTTTTTTGAATTCACTAGATGCAACTGAGACTGATCTAAAGCTACAGTTTATTAATAAAATTATCCAGAAATAGAGAAAGAAAAACTAGTAATATAAGTAGTATCATTTATCAATTGCTTTAGAAATTTTATGTAAACATCTTCCAATCTTAAATGCCTTACCAGTTTCCCTTGTTTTCATATTTCTGTTCTATTATACTTGGTGCCAAGCTCTTTTTTTTGTACAGTCCAAACATTTTCCTGATTATTACTGTGCATGATTGTGAATAAATGCAAAGCAGTTTAAGATTATGCAGGGGGAAATGGCTGATGCACACATTACACTTCATAGACCTTATTACCATTCTGCTGCTTGATGAAAAATTCAGAGCATTTGTTGCAATAGCTTCGTTCTTCAATGGAGTTATTCTTTTTTTTTTGCCTTTCCAGATTACCTGTAGTAATACTGTGTCCTTCTTGTTGTCTACAGATATATTAATCCCTATGATAACCTGTTTTACACTCTTTTTTAAAAAAAAAATCACTGGTAAAAATTTCTGCTTGATCAAAATTGGTAAAAATAAAATATTTGGTAACTAACATAGTAATAGCTGATTTAGGCAAAAATTATCAGTAAATGTTACAGCCTCTGGGCAAAAGTTAGTTGGGGAATAGGACCTAAGTATGTCCTCTTGGTTTACATATTAGTTAGCAAAGGGAATGGCATCTTTAAGTAGAGACAGTTGCAGACACCTCCTTAGGAAAGTAGTAAAGTTAGCATCACCAATAATGAGATAAACTGGCATTGTGTGACATGGGGTCATATGTTTGAGAAGGACAACACCATGTAGACAGTACTCCTGACAGAAATGCACAACCTGAATCTAATCGTGAGGAAACAATCAAACACAAATTCAGGGATGTTATACAAAACAACTGGCCTGTTATTTTCAAAATGTCATGAAAAAAACAAAAGGATTGATGGGCTGATCCTGATTAAAAGAGACTAAAGAGACACAATAACTAAGCACAATATGTAATTCTGGATCGATGCCGAGATAGGAAAAAGGGTATTTTGTTCTATTCGTTTGTTTTTCTCTAAAGAACATTATTAGAACTATTGGAAAAATCTGAATATGGACTGTATATTAGGTAATTTGTGTTGTAATAATATTAAATTTCCTGAATTTTATAATTAAGCTGTATTAAATGAAATTAATACATGAGGCTGTAAGGACATATATGCTTCAAGTATTTAGGGGTGAAGAGTCATGACATCTTCAACTTTCAAATAATTCAGCATGATTAGGTAGATAGAGATAGATGATAATTATGCATATTCATAAAGAGATAAAAATGTGAGAAAACACTGATAAATCTAGGTGAAATATACACGGGTGTTCTAGAATTCAGTACATTTTTCTGAATGTTTGAAATTTTTCAAAATTAAAAAGTAAAACTAACAAGAATTTCTGCAAGTCATATCACAATGACAAAAGCATCAATATTCTTGAAAAAAAAAAAAAGGAGGAAATCAAGGTTTAAAAAAATTAAGCATTCCACAATCTAGTGGACTTATTACCTTCCTTCAACATTGAACTATATTGTCAACGAGCTTGTTTCTCTGTAAGGGTTTAAGAATTTTCCATTTGTTCAGTCTGGTATATATGTCTATCAGTCTAAAGTAAGGTACCTTCTTAACTGCTGAAGTTTCTCATTTACTTTTGCCATAGTTAGCCAGTTATAGATTGTACTTTAGAGTCACAAACTTGAACACTTGAGACACTTTTCAAATTTTTTTTCTTGCTTACAACTCAGCTTAACTTTTTTAAAAAAAACCCTTTTTCTCTCATGGAGAAAGTACTGCTGTTTAAACACAAAAATAAAGTTTGGTTATCAGTTCTATGTCTTTACAGAATCTTCTTTTACCCCCGCCCATGCATCTCTCAATTCCAATTGCGTGTGTGTATGTCAGTTTCTATCTATTTAAAGGGAAGCCGTTGATATATTGCTATATTCTTGATCCGCTGATATATTCCTGGTCTGCTTCCTCCATCCTCATCTACACTTTGACCTAAGTTTCTGAAGAAAAACACCTTTAATAATTCTACTTCTTTACTATTCTACTCAAGTCTAACTCCTTGTCACTTCTCTGCTAACTTTTCTGTGAATCCTTATAAATTACGTTAATCATGAAAAGCAAATATTTCATTCCAGGAAAATCTCTGTTATTTTCTTCTTTTGCATTTTGGTGTCAATAAAGAACGGATGAGAAATATGCAAAGAGAATCGCAATATGCTCTCTTCCCAAGAGCCAATTATTATACTAGAATGTTTTACTTGATAAAGGCAAAAGGAAAGGACTTCAGTTTCAGCTGGATTCATTATAAAGATGGAAACTGCCCCAAACAGTAATACTCATGCAATTAGGAAATGGAACAAATGACCAGTAGACCCCAAAGTAAAGTGTAGTCCCCTACACTTTTCTATAAACTCCAACCTCCAACCAGTGATGTTTGAAAAGAGATCCCCTAATCCTTAGAACCATAATGTAAAAGCTTTCTCATTATACTGAGAGGAGGTCATGCTCCCTAGATCTAAAAAAAAAAAAAAAAAA
>NW_006790015.1:1137295-1182876 GCF_000442215.2 Lipotes vexillifer
TCCTCCCCCTCCTCCTCCCCCTCCTCCCCTCCACCCTGAGGGTGGCCCAGCTCATAGGTGAAAGGCACCAGGGTCCTGGATGCCGGTGAAGCTCAGAATTCACCAATGGAGCCAGCCTACCTCAGAATGTGCCATTCTGAGAAAAGATTAAATCCCCTATTTGGTGGAGCCATTTTGCGTCGGGTCTGCTGTTATTTGCAACCAAAAACATCTCAGTGGCTATGATTTTAGATGGGGCCAAGCTGCCGTGCAAGGGGGACCCCTTACAGGTCTCTATCCCATAGGTGGGTCCCATCTGGGTTCTCCATCATGCACCAGGTTTGGGATAAAATTACACAACATCGCATGGCATGGTTAAAGAATAAGCTTCATTGGAGAAAGAGAAAACTAACAAGGCAGGGCCAAGAAGCAAAAAAATGAAAGGGTGGGGTCAGATGCTAGTGGGGAGGACTCTCTGTGGGCTGGGGATGTAGCCTCATCTAATTTCCCCTCCATCACTTCTCCTGAACCATCATTTTTTTCCCCTTATAGACTGTATAAATCTCATTACCTTCTTTGCTGTGGCCATCAGGAAGCTCAGAGTTGGATTTGTGGCACACCTCACTTATTGTTAGGACCTTGCATGATTGTGTTCTCCCCTTAGCCAGCATTATCTTATTTTCCCTTTACTCCATGTTCCTCATCCATTTGTTTTTATTCTGTTAGGCTCTGTATATTTCTGTAAATCCTGTGAGTTATTCTTTAGAGTGAAGCCGGATGTGTCTCAATCAGCCCATCCATCCCCTGAAGCTGCACTGGAACCTCCCTGAGGACAGTGGCTGTTAAGTGGCTCTTGAGAGCCTCCCCAGGCATCTGGCAGAATGACGAGGAGCCCACAAGCCCTCTTCCTCTGCAGCTTCGAGGAGGTATTTATTGGCTACCTTCCAGCCACATTTCAGCTGTCAGTCCCAACATTCCTCAACCTTATTCTCCTTTTCTAGGCCCAGGGGATGGTCCACCCCAGTCTCCCAAATGCCAGGCCTTGGCAAGGGAGTGGAAAATCCTTTGAAATTCCCAATAAATAAATAAAAATAACTTTGAGGGCTTGTCACCATGGATACCAAAGGCTTGGTTAGTCGTCATGGCGACCCTTGGGTAGACTCTCTGCCTGAAATGATCAGCATCACTGAAAAAGAAGACCAAGAGAAGGAGAGATAGGACCACGAGCTCAGAGTGAGAGCTGGGCGCCAGCAAATTTCTAGAGGCAGGTCGAGAACAGGGGCAGTGTGTGTGTGTGTGTGTGTGTGTGTGTGTGTGTCAGGGGGTCAGGGGGCCAGTAGGGAGAAGCAAAGTGGAGAGCACACTGTCTTCTGGAACTGTCTTCTCCAGCAAGCTGCCACTCTGAAAGTCACATTATTCTAAGAGGCTCCTGATCCTTTCACCTCTTGTGCCCCATGCCCCTAGGGTTTGAGAAGGGAACCAGGCCTCCAGCCTTGGTAATGCTGCCAGGGAGTCTCCATGACAACGCCAGCCCCAACCTGTGGGAGCGGAGCCCTTGGCTGGTACCTCCAGGGAGTTGCCTGGGTAACCAGACTCCCTTGCCTCACTTCCCCACCAACCAAAGCTCCTCAGCCCTTCCCCCCAATTCGTGAAGGGAGGGTGAGTGGACAGGGTCACCATGGAGACCTGGCTTTGCTCCCTCTGCCCCTTTCCAGAGCACCTGTCTCAAGATGGCTATTGGGAGGGGTCTCTGGGTGAGATCCTCGACCGGCTAGGGATGAGAGGTCTACTGGGTAAGGAGAGAAATAATTGAGACTCTTCTGGCCAATGAAGAAGGTGGAACTATGGCGACTGCTTCTTGATTCTTCTAGAAATGTCACTCATGGCATTTGCCTGGGGTACGAGTCAGGAGACTGGCCGGTGACCTCCTTGTCCCCTGTCCCGCTGTCCCCATCACTCACCGAGCCCTGGGCTGAGGAGCTGTGGCTCATTCAGCAGCCAAGAACATCCAGGTGGTTACCGGGCATTTATTTCCCAGATGAGGAGACAATTACATGATTAGTTGTTATTTTATCTTGCTAATGAAAATGCATAAAAAACAAAACGGCCAATTAGCAAGGCCATTCATTCCCCAGGTCTTGGCTGTTTCGTTTTTGTAGATTGGAGAATGCCACTCTCTGGGCACGAGGCTGGCCCTACAGTCAACTGCTTGAGGTCCCTTCTCCCTATCCCCACCCTCTGCACCCTACCATCCTTGCCTTTGGTTCCTGTTGTGTCTCATCTGCATCCAGGTGACCCCTGCAGGCTCCTCCCCTCTTCCACAGCTGACAAGATATACCTGGTTTCTCTCTTCCTTTTCTAACCATCTCCTTCTTTCCCTTCCATTAGAATTCCTCATTTTCTCCGCTTCGCCCCCAGCCAGACTTCCTCACCATCCGCACCCTCATTTCAACATTAGTTTGAATCCCTCCTCTTCCAAGAAGCCCACCTTGATAGAATTGGGTTAGGCCAGTGAAGAATTTTCATTTGCTTCCCATTCAACCAAGCTTCCCAAGAAGCCACCTCCTCCGTGTTTGTTGTCCAGAAAAACTGGAAGAATCCACCTATCGCCCCAAATCATCAGAAATGTGGAATTTGGGCTCCAGTGGTGGCGGCTTTGGGGTTTGCCTTGACCCTGGATCTCTTTCAGATTCTGGTAGCACCTAGGCCATTGTGAGCACTCAAGTGGATGAGTGAAGCTATCAGTCCTCTTTCCACAGTGGGTGAGAAGGTTCTCCTTGCAGAAAAGTGAGATTGATAAGTTCCGTATTTATAACCTGCTGAATTAAAGGTGGACAGGTGGAGAGCAGAGAAGGGGCAGTCAGGCAGGGCTGCTGAAATGGACCCCAACTGTCCCTGGCAGGCTTGGTAAGCAGGATTCAATGCAGCATTTTGACCGGTTCCCTGCAAACACAGGGAAGCTTCATCCCCGGGGAGATGAGGGAGTGCCCCCTTCCCCAGCAAAAGAAAAGAAAATACAACAAGCGCTTAACCTGCATCATTGCAGAAGACTAGGGCAATGGGGGACAAAGCTGAGGAGCCACTGTGAGAGAGGAGAGTGACCAACAAAGGGACTTTGTGGACACGGGTCCCCATGGGCATAAGCTGGAGGACTCAGAAACCCCAAATTCCCGGGAACCTGGAAGCCACGATGGACCCAGCCTGACCCTTAGGTGTACAATCTGCAAGGTGGGTACTATCATCCCCATTTTATGGATGAGTAAACCAAGGCCCAGAGAAAAAGCAGTATATCCACGAGGAGGCTGTAAGCCAGAGTGGTTAAGAGTATAGAATCTGGAGTCACTCACTCTGCTTAGCTTGGTACTCTCTGGCTGTGGGACATCACGTGAACACAGAGCCTCAACCTCAGTCTTCTTATCATAAATGGGCTTATGATTACTCAACTCATATGTTGCTGCAAGAATTAAATGAGAAAAATGCATGTCTAAAGGACTTAGCGCAAGACTCTGCACAAAATTTAAAAAATGGTAGCTACAATCACAGAGTGTCTCCTGGGCAGATCTCTCTCCGTCCATCCATCCATCCATCCATCCATCAATCAATGAATCCATCAAATTTGATTGCCAGACACCTAGACACAAGTGATTAAGGAATAGTTCGTGCAACAAGGGGCTTTGCAAGCTAGTGAGGGCGACAGACACCCAGACACATAATCAAATATGGCAGGACTGTGAGAGAGGTTAGAACAGAGCCTGTGACAAGTGATGGTGTGGTCCAAGAAGGGACTGGCCAATTTTACTTACAGAGGAGGGTCAGGGGCTAGAGAACTGAACCCCAAAATGAGGGTTACCACAGGGGAAAGGGGAGAGGGATAAATTAGGAGTTTGGGATTAACACATACACACTACTATATATGAAACAGATAACAAACAAGGACCTACTGTATAGAGTAGGAAACTATACTTGATATTTTGTAATAACCTATAAGGAAAAGAATCTAAAAAAGAATATATCGATACATATATTAAACTGAATTACTTTACTTGTTAGTGTGAAGCTAACACAACACTGTTAATCAACTACACTTCAGTTAAAAAAATAAATAAAACATATACACTCTGAAAAAAAAAGTGAGGGTTGGGAGGTTCCTCTGAGCTGGGAAGGTTTTGCTTCTCGAAAGTGTGTGGCCAAGCCCGCCTCAGCTCCTTGGCCTTCCTACTCCACCCGTTCCAAGGAGACCCTTGGGTAAAAGGGTTATTATGCGAGCTGCTCATTTCCCCGTTCACGGTCACAGTGCAGCGGGGCCTCACCTGGCAGCAGCGGGAGTGCTGCAAGCACCAGGTCCTCCCGATGTCTTCTCAGCTCAAGATTGATGAGAAGAGGGAGGGGCCCCCCAAAGACTGCCCTCTCCCTCTCCCTCCTACGCGATGTCCTGGCTTTGTAATGCTTTGAAGGATTTGGTCCATTGCCATGATCAGGCTCAGTTACTTACAAGTCCAGGGACTGGAGTTTATGAAGCCCAAGCTAGAACACATGGTCTGGTGCGTGATTTGGTGACAGGACAGATCGGGAGTGCCATGAAAATGGTAAACATGCAGGTGGAGGGTTGTACCCGTGTGGCCAAAGGGACTGAGTGGCATGGGCCCCCAGCAACAACAACTCCCCCCGCCAACACACACATACACTCCCTACTTTAGCTCCTGATACCTGGAATTTCACCGTCAGAGACGCTTTCCTTTGTCTATGATTTATTCATAAATTCAAGCCCCTGTGTGTACGCGAATGCTTTCAACAAACACCTGTTCAGCAACTCTGAAGTACAAAACCCTGGGCCAGGCACGCAGGATCAGAAATGAACGAAACCCAGTTCCTGCTCAGCATTGCAAAACTCACTCTTGGCTGGAGGAAGAACACTCACAAACAGGCAAACAAAACACAGCAAGGCCTGAATGAGGCCTGTGCTGGAACATTGTCGAGGACCACCAAGCATTGTTGAAGGCCAGCCTTGAGGAGGGGGAGGGCAGGGGAGGTGGCTCCTCAGCTGGATGTTGAAGCTTGAGTAGGAACCTGCCTAGCAAAGGGGTTGGGGTGACGGGGGTGGGGATTTTTTAGTCAAAGGTGAGGCCTGGGTAAAAGTGCAATAACGTGTCCCTGGCACATGGTTTTCTCAGCTGCCACTCCAGGGTGTGGGTATCATGGAAACTCTCCTGAGAGCACGTGGGAATGGAGGGGGGAGGCTGTTGGTGGTAGATCGGGAGCCCTGAGCCCTGTGTCACATAAAGGAGGTGGGGGCAGCTTCCCTGGGCTTCAGCAAAGAGGGGACAAGGCCAGGAAGAGGGAAGGAAAGGAAACGCCACCACCAGGCACCTACTTCTATTTGACCCTTTATACTTGTTATGACAAAACGTGTCTATTTTATCTCTGTCCCTTATTTGGGAGTTTTTATCCTCAGTTCCCCACAGCTGGCTGGTTGAGCAGTGTCTGGGCCTTCTATTCCTTTTATTTTTGTTAAAACAGCTAACTTAGGCTATGCACTTAGGAAGTGCTTAAGAAATGGGACCTTGGTAGTCAAATGAGGTTCTACTCGGGTTTCCAGAAAGTGTACCTTTGGCATTCACGCTTCACAAAAATGTCCTCAGGATACCCCGGGTGGCAGGCGTTCCTGTGGGAAATCTGGGGTTCTGGGTCTTAAGCATGGGAGCTTGGCTAAGTCCACAAACCTCTCTAACCAAAGTTTCCTCGTCTGTGAAACAGGGGTGGGGCGTTTGGTGACTCCGGAGGGTCTCTGAAGTAAGACCTTCTGTAGCAGCCCAACTCCATCCTGGCGCAATGTCAGCTTATCTGCATGCCCTGTCCTGTTTTTCCTCCTTGGCCACCCACGATATCCTGGGAAATTGTTACTTCAGGGCAACCACTGGATCAGTAATAGGTTCTTTTAATAAGTTCATCAAGCTGCAGGAAGGTTACTCTGTCTGCACTGTGTGTCCAGCCACTGCCCTCTGTCTCTGTATCTTGTAGGTATTCCAGAAACAATTTGCATCAATCAGCCCACTGTGGCCACTCAGCACATCTTGGGGAAGGAGTTCAGGCTTTCACTCTCTCGTAGGTACAGGGGGAGGGAATAGAGGGGAGGGAGAGGAGCAAGAGCGTGCGTAAGTAAACAAGCGTATTCGTCAGCACAGTACAGGTTATGCTGTGTAACAAATCAACCCCCAAACCTTAGGCTTAACACAACAAAGGTTTATTTCTCACATTATATATCCAGTGTGGTTTAAAGGGGACGGGGGAATGCTCTGCTCAGCACAGTCACTCAAGGACCCAGGCTGATGGAGGTGCCATCATCTTGGGGTGCAGCATCTGGAAATGAGGTCTCCATGGTTGCCACTGCAGGAGGTAAGAGAAGTGAAGGTCACACACTGGCTCTTAAATGTTTCAGCCTGGAAGGGAATCGTGTTACTTTGTTTTATAGGCTTTTGGCCAGAACAAGTTGCACGGCCCTTCTTGACCACATGGGGGTAAATGTGGAGAAGGTGGATTTTTAGTGGGTTCTACAAACATGTCTGCCACAGTGACTGAGTGAGTGAAGGAGGGAGGGAAAGAATATCCGAGCGAAGAAGCGAATGAGGTGAGGAGTGAATGAACGAAAGAGCGAGTAGAGGGTATGCGTGAGCACTTGTTTCCCAGCCTGGGGGCCCTCTCAGTCCAAGCCATAGCCCCAAGGTCCCTGCACAGAGCCATCCCTCCCCTGGGGGCTGTGCCAGCCACAGTCTACCTGCCACTTCTCGGATTACATTTCAGAAACTCATTTTGAGAGAGACAAGCTGGGCCCAGGGGGGCTGTATCTCTATGTCCTTGCCCTTGGAAGGTGGAGAAAGGAGAAGGGGAGGAGGACAAGGAGGGGCCGCGGGGTGGGGGAGGACGGGCTAGACGTGGAAAGCAATTAGCCGAGAATAGGAAATTACTTTCTCTCTGTGTTTGGCGTTGGCAGCTGAGCTGCCACCATTCCCCAGGGCTTCAGCCGGGCTGTGCTGAGGGCCAGGCTGTGTGGCCTTGGGGTGGGGGCTTAGGGTTCAGGGGACTGAGGGCTGTCCCCTGGCCTCTCCCTGGAAGCCCTTTAACGTGGCCTTGGCTGCCCTGTGCCATAGGATCTTTCTGCATGTTACTATATTTAGTTGTGCCAAGAGCAGGGATGATGGCCCATTTCATCTCTGCGTCCCCATGGTGCTGACGAGTACCTGTATATCTTAGTTGGGGTTGGCCCCCGCCGGAAGCAGAGCCTGGGACAATGTCTTGGGTGCCGGTGTATTTTTTTTTTTTTTTTTTTTTTTTAAATTTTTGGCCACGCCAAGCAGCTTGCAGGATCTCAGTTCCCTGACCAGGGATTGAACCCGGGCCCATGGCCATGAAAGCATGGAGTCCTAACCACTGGACCACCAGGGAATTCCCGGGTGCAGGTGGCTTAATTGGGATGCAGGGTTAAGTGGTGAGGAGAGTCAGGGAGGGAGAGAAAGCCACACACGGTGCCACGTGGAGGTTCGTGCTGTGGGCAACAGGTGCTGATCCCTCGGGACTTCAGAGGAGAGCAGAACGTCTCCCAGAATGCTCAGCTGAGGGACAGGAGGCCCCAGCATTCATCCAGTGGCTCCCTTCCCCATCAGCTGAGGCTTGCCCTGGGGGTGCCAACTCCCCTGACTTCCGAGCAGCATTTGCCTGAGAAGGTCTTTGATCTGCAGTGAGTGAGGGCGGAAGGCTGCCAGCCTGAGGCATCTGAGCCCTCATGGAACTGTCCTTTGCAGCTGCAGCTACCATCAGAGGTGGGTTCTGGGGATGCAGCACTGGGTACCAAAGCCATACAGGGTGCTGTGCCCTGCTTACAAAGTGGTACTGAGCGGAGCACAGCCTTGGACGATTGGGATCCAGGACTCCCTGGATTGATGCCAGTCTCACTGACACCTTTCTCCCCTCTCCACTCTCCTGACACAGGCTGCGAGCTCCTGAGAACAGGGATCCTGACTTTACATTTCTGAGTTTCCAGTGTCCTGCCCAGAGTCCAACATGGACCTCAAGAAATATATGTTGTGGAGAAAACTGAATCCTTGGAGGGGGCAGGGGGCAGGACATGTGCAGTGACTTGACCCTAGGATGGTTTCCTTCCTGCTCACCTACATGGACAAGTCCAGGGATGCCCAGAAAGCCCCCTGAGGTTGTAGTTCCTGGATCCCTTCTCTGGCTCTGGGATAATGGTCTCTTGAAGGGCTAATACTCAGTTCATCTTGACCCACAGGGAAAAAGCAACCCAAGCTGGCCTTGGGGTTGTAAGGGCGCAGGCACAACTGGAAGGGTAGAGGGGTTGTCTGCAATTTGTGTTTTCTGTCCTGCTTCTCCCCCTATTCTGACAATGCCCCCTCCTCTGGGAGAATCGCTCTCTCCTCACTCCTTCCTCACTCCATGTGCTTCTGAAGGGACTACCAATCACATTATCCTGTGACCATGTGACCCAGCCACAGCCACAGTGATTGGCTCAGGAATGGGCACATGACTCAAGCTGGGCCAATCAGAATCCTTTCCTGGGACACATGAACATTTGGAGAAAGAGAAGCCTCTCCTTTCAGCCCAGACTTTGGACTGGAAGGGTGATTCCTGCGGTCCAATGGCTGTGTCTTCCCAGGTGAGGTAGCCACCCAGAGAGAGGGTAAAAGGGGAACGAGCTCCTGGGGCAGCCCCAGCTGTCTGGTGGCTTGTCACTTCTGGATGGACCTAGGCGGGGCCTTGTCCTCCTGTAGGGAGACCCTACTGTGGCAGCCTCCTCTGGCCTTTTCATTATGCCATCATGATTGGCTGGCTGCCTGTTCTAATTTAGGCAGCCGGGCTGTCATAAACAAAGCCTGACAGCTTTGCAGGTGCAAAGGTTAGATTTGCATGAAGAGGCCTGTGTAAATCCCACTGCTTTTCGGTTATCATTCCTCGCCTCTGACATCACAAGTTGGGGCCTGGTTGAAACACAGGCTATCCAGCTCCTGGATTCCAACCCTCCGCTGGGCCTGAGCCTGACCCTCACCCTGCTCTCCAGATGTCACAGCAGGACCCTCCTCTGGTATTATACCACCTCTCCCCTCTAGACCAGCGCTATCCAGTAGCAACATAATATGAGCCATGTGGGCAATTTCAAATTTTCTAGCAGCCACATTAAAAAAAATAATAAAAAGAAATGGATTAAATTAATTCAAATGTATTTTATTTAATCCAGTATATCTAAAATATTATAATTTCAACATGTAATTGATGCAAAAAATTATTAATGAGATATTTTATAATCTGTTCTCATCCTAAGTCTTTACTGTTACAGGACATGTCCATTCAGACCAGCCACATTTCAAGGGCTCAGTAGCCACATGTAGCTGGTGGTCACCATGCCGGGGTATTGAAGCCCTTAGTCCCCACCCGGCGAGGGAAGCAGCCTACCGCCTGCAAAGGTTTGGGTGATTTTGGTCTTTTCATTTCAGCACAGTTTCTCATTTGCACTAAAGTGCTATTATGTGTTCCCTACTTTGGATCTGTGATCAGATCTTGGCAATTAGCCCACCGGTCTGAAGAAATGAAGGCTAGGTACCAAGCTCAGAAATTGCTCACCTCTCTGGTAGGCAGAAGGGAGTCATGGGGGGTGTTGTTTGCTTATAGCTTTTTTGGGGGGATCATTTTAGATTTACAGAAACGTTACAAAGATGATACAGAGAGTTCTGTACATCCTTCACCCAGTTCCCTCTAATGTTAGTCTTACATAATTACAGTACATTTATTAAAGTTAACAAATTAACCTTGGTATAGTTTGTTAACTAATCTCTGGACTTGGTTCAAATTTCATCTGTTTTTCCACTAATGTCCTTTTTCTGTTCCAAGATCAAATCCTTGATTTTTTTTTTTTTTTTTTTTTTTTTTTTTGCGGTACGCGGGCCTCTCACTGTTGTGGCCTCTCCTGTTGCGGAGCACAGGCTCAGCGGCCATGGCTCAGGGGCCCAGCGGCTCCGCGGCATGTGGGATCTTCCCAGACCGGGGCACGAACCCGTGTCCCCTGCATCGGCAGGCGGACTCTCAACCACTGCGCCACCAGGGAAGCCCCAAATCCTTGATTTTTAATAAATAAATTCATCTATCTATCAATCATCTAGCTGTCTATTTATAGATTTATTGAGGTATAATTTACATACAGTGAATTGCATGCATATAAAGCACACTCCTTGACAAGTCTGACATGTACACTGTGAAACCATCACACAGTAGGTGTTTCAGCTGAACCATAAAGTAACAAATAGCCAAACTTATTTAGAGTTTACTAAGTACCAAACATTATCCTATACACTCTACATGAATAAACATATTTAACCCTTGTAACAGTTTGTGGGAGATCAGATTACTACTGCCATTTCTTTATTCCCTGATAAAGATGTATGCCCCTACACCCTTTGCCATGTGATGTGACAAGACCTCCCTCTAGAATAAGGGGAATATATTTCCCACCTGTACGGACTGAACTGTGTCTGTCCAAATCTGTATCTTGTAGCAGTAACCCCCAATGTGACTGTACTTGGAGACATAGGGCCTTTAAGGAGGTAATTAAGGTTAAATGAGGTCATAAGGGTGGATTCCTAATCCAACAGAACTGGTGTCCTTATAAGAAGAGGAAGAGACACCAGGGGCACACAGAGGAAAGGCTATGTGAGGACACAGTAAGAAAGTGGTCATCTGCAAGCCAGGAAGAGAAGTTTCACCAGAAACCAACCCTGCCAGCAACTTGATCTTGAATTTCCAGCCTCCAGAACATGAGAAAATAAATTTCTGTCATTTAAGTCATCCAGTTTGTGCTGTTTTGTTACAGCAGCCCAAGCAGACTAATACACAACCCTACTGATAGTGGGCTTGGCTGTGTGACTGGCCTTGGCCAATGATATGTTAGCAGTGTGCCTCTTTAGTGTAGTTTTAGTGTGCTTGGTGGATTTGGCTTGTCCTCCTATGCTCCTGTGATTCCCTAGGAGAGAGACAGATCCAGAAAACTGCTGGTTCATGGAGAATGAGGAAACACACAGAGCCAACCTGAACCCAACCCATGGCCTGGAGCCAAGACCTGCTGGTCATGACCAAGCCCAGCAGAACCTCATCTGACTCAAAAAACCCATGAGAAAGAAAATGAATGTAGACATTGTAAGCCACTGAGATTTTGAGATTGTTTGTTACGCAGCCAAAACTGACTAATAACCAATGATTTGAGATACTATTGTTATCCCACGTTTTATCAGTGAGGGAAGTGAAACACAGAGAGACTAATTTCTCACTCAAGGTCACACAGCCAGTTTGTGGCCGATCCAGGATATAAACTCAGGCAGCCTGGCTCCAGTATCCATGCTCATAACCACTACATATACTGGTCCTTATAAGATCAGAGTTCTCTACCATTCTTTGATCCGGTGATTTAATCAATTCATTCTTTGACTTGTTAATTCATCAAACATTTACACAGAGTAGCTTTCCCCATTAGTTTCTCTCATAATATCCCTATCTTCTCCTTAGCAGTTAGTAATATTTGTCATTTATAAGTGTTTGTTTCTACATCTGTTTCTATGCTGGTTGTTCTAAAGTCTCTCTTGCTAGACTTTAAGCTCTATGAGGACAGGGACTGTATCTTTTTTGTTCCCACTGTATACCAATCAATAACAGTCAATAAATGCTTGTTAAATAAAAATGAGTTAACTTGGGCTTCCCTGGTGGCGCAGTGGTTGGGAGTCCGCCTGCCGATGCAGGGGACGCGGGTTCGTTCCTCAGTCCGGGAGGATCCCACGTGCCATGGAGCGGCTGGGCCCGTGAGGCGTGGCCGCTGGGCCTGCGCATCCGGAGCCTGTGCCCTGCGACGGGAGAGGCCACAACAGTGAGAGGCCCGCGTACAGCAATTAAAAAAAAAAAAAAATGAGTTAAGTGCCAGATCTGGCTATGTTTTGGGAACACAGAAATAAGGCATATTACCCACCCTCAGGAACTTCTTAGTCGAGTGAAGGAGATAGACATCAAGATGGCGATGCAAGTAGCTAAAGTGTGAGTGAGGTATAGACGGCAGTGGCACAAAGAGGATCACTTATTCTGCTATAGGGGGAATGCATCAGAGGTTTCACAGAGGAGATAAGTAATTGGGGCTTGAAGGATGAGTGGGGAAATTCTCTGATTCACAAGAGAAGGCAATCCCTAGCAGAGAGAACGACCAAGGAAAAGGCATGGAGGTTTAGATGCATGGTGGGTGCTCGACCTTGCGAGTCATGTAGGTTGGCTGGAACACAAGGTGTACAGGGGAACTACTGGGAGGTCAGCTCGAGGGGGGGGCGGTGGTCTGATCCCCGAATGCCAAGCTAAGGAGCTTGGCCTCTACCTGCAGGCCGTGGGGAGTAGTCAGTTGCCCAATCCTGAAAGTGTCTGATCTGACACTACAGGCACTTTTCTTAGATTGTGTAAAGAGTTTTTATGCATCAAAAGAGGGCAAAGGCTGTGAAAATTAATGAGGGGAAACCTCACTAAAATGGAGTTGGGATGCCAGAGTGGGAGCTCTCACGCACGTACCAATCGTCAATACAGATCCCAACAGGAAGAGGTGTATCTCGCATCTCTGGCAGGAAGGAAGTCAAAAGGAGGGAGAAAGATTTTTCTCCATGCTTGGCAACAACTCAGCCAAAGAAAGGACACTATACTTCCAACTCCCAGTTTCCTCCAATGTGCTTTTTGTTTATAACAGCACCTCCCAACCTTACCTTCTCCTCTATAAAATAGTTCCCTCTCCTTTGCTTAACAGGACTTGCAAGTGGTTCACCATAGTTGCATGTCCTGAGTTGCAATTCTTTGATGCTCCCAAATAAATCCACTCTGCTGGTAATAGAACTGGCAGTTCTGTTGTTTTAGGTTAATATTACACAGAGGTTCCATTTAGATGTAGAGAAGACCGTTGACAACTCTGAGGCTGGTGAGCAAACAGGTCATTGTACCCACAGAGCCCACTGAGCTCACTGCTTTCTAGCCAACTCTGGAGTTTGAGGGTAAGTTTTCCTCCTGGATTCAAGCTCCACTCTTTTTGCATTTTGAAGCTCTCCAGGCTTTATTTGGGATCTGTTTAAAGGCTTTGTCCTTTTTTGTTCTGTCTGTGAGTAGTCAGTTGGCACTTTGGCCTCAGTCTTGAAATCAGACTGTTCCTACTGGAACTCTTCTGTCATTTGGCCTGTGGCTGTTTAAGAATGGTTCTTTTGCTCTAAAGAAAAACCTCTTAAAAATGGGATCCAGTTATCTAAGTGCTTTGAGAGCACTCTCCTTTCAGGTATCTGGGCGATTTTATGTTTAAAAACTGTGGTCCTCTCTCTTGCACATTTCTAACTAAATGGACTGACTAACCAAAAGCAATTTAGAAAATCGATGAGGAACTACTGAACTCCCCAAACTTACTTTTCTCAAAACTGTAATAGAGAGCCATGGCTCTGAAATCACCAAAACAGAATTGGACGCCTATTTTGAATGATATTTGGAGGTCTCCAAACACTATCAGGAGTCTAAAATGGCCTCTCTGAAAAACACAATAATTAAATTAACTGAGGCAAACAAATTATTTAAAAAAGACAAAATGGGGGCTTCCCTGGTGGCTCAGTGGTTAAGAACCTGCCTGCCAATGCAGGGGACACGGATTTGAGCCCTGGTCCGGGAAGATCCCACATGCTGCAGAGCAACTAAGCCTGTGAGCCACAACTACTGAGCCCGCGCTCTAGAGCCCGCGCACCACAACTACTGAAGTCCACGCGCTTAGAGCCGGTGCTCCACAACAAGAGAAGCCGCCGCAATGAGAAGCCCCTGCATTGCAACGAAGAGTAGCCCCCGCTCACCACAACTAGAGAAAGCCCGCTCACAGCAATGCAGACCCAAGGCAGCCAAAAATAAATAAATTAATTGATTAAAAAAAAAAAAGAAAGACAAAATGGCTTCATTCGTCTCTCCTCTTTGTCTCAGGCTCCACCCCCAGCGCCATCTTCCTCCTCTGGACCTATTAGACCCTGTAAAGTTACATCTTCTAAGGATCCGAATAAACCCCAGATTACCCATGTTCCCTGGACGAATTGTGAGCCGTAGTTAAAGCATTTCTTAAAGTAACTGAGGACCCCCATAGGTTTGCTGAAGATTTTAACATAGTTGTTCAAACCTACCAGCCTAGTTTCTCAGATTTATATCAGTTAGTCCATGTGCTTATTGGTGAGGGGTCAAGCAAACAGTGGATGAAACTAGCCCATGGGAACATTCTGGAGGGGATTTAGAAGAGCAATCCCCTAACTTTTGGCAAGAGGCTAGAACACTCACTGAAAACCTCCACCGAGGAATTACAGTCACCTTTCCTAAGCCTATTGACTGGCACAAAATTCAGCCTTGCATACAAAAATCTGATGAACCTGTTCATGACTATCCTAATCGACTTCAGGATTTTGTTTTGTTTTGTTTTGTTTTGCGGTACGCGGGCCTCTCACTGTTGTGGCCTCTCCCATTGCAGAGCACAGGCTCCGGATGTGCAGGCTCAGCGGCCATGGCTCACGGGCCCAGCCGCTCCGCGGCATGTGGGATCTTCCCAGACCGGGGCACGAACCCGTGGCCCCTACATCGGCAGGCGGACTCTCAACCATTGCGCCACCAGGGAAGCCCCAGGTTATTTTTAAAGAAAACTCTGGTCTTCCTTCAGATGTTGCGTCCACTAGGGTAACTGTCACCTCCATGTTTGTTAACAGGCAGAACTGGGATCTTTCTTGTTTTATTAAAAGAACCAGGATGGAATGGAAAACTGTATCCACTTCAGATTCAGTTAATTTGGCAAATTGGCTCATTTGCAACCTAGATGAGTCACCAGAAAGAAAGACCACTAAAATTCTTAATCTTCCACTCCACCAAATGAAGGTCCCTAAACAAAACCAAAAACCTTCTAATTTCTGCTATTGCGAAAAGCCAGGGCATCGGAGAAAAGATTGTTACAAATTTAAGCGTTCCAGGAGTTTTCAGCCCTCTCAGCCTTTCCAGTGTCCTCCTAATGCCCAATGAGGGGGCCCTGAGGAATCTTCCCAATCCCCCTTGTTAATCAGCTCGAAGAAACAACTCTCCAGATTGGGAAGGAATCTCTGTCCTTACTGACAGCGGAGCCACACTCTCGGTGCTCAGCCCCACTGCAGAGCCCTAGTACAGTTCCCATAGTGGCGATCTCTAATAAGCCTCAACAGGCTCCTGTCTCTGAACCTTTTCCCTTTTGTTTAGGCCCTTGGAGAGAGACACACTTTCTCTCCTTAGCTCGTCTCCCTCCATTCACTTATTAGCCCAAGACTTCTTGGAAGAGTATTATGCCGAACATCTTTCTCCCAAAAGGGGGAAATAATTCTAGAATTTGACAGTAGCCATCTAAATAGCCAACCAGGTAAATTAAAAGACCCTTCGACATCTTTTATTTGTTCTGTTTCCGGCACTGCTGGGGCTGATTTTTGAAACACTGATCATTTGTCCCTATTGAATCAGCTACCACCCTCCTTATAGGCAAAAATCTCCACCTGATATTGGCAAAATTCACAGTGTACCTCCCATTAAGATTCAAATAGATCCCTCTAAACTCTCTTCAGAATTAATCAGTACCCTATTAGTAAAGAAGCCCTTTAGATAGAAAACCCATGATAGAAGATTTCAAGGCTCAGGGCCTCATTATCCCTTGCACTAGTCCCTGTAATACACCTGTTACACCTGTGAGAAAACCCAAGGGCTGAGGATGGAGGTTTATCCAGGACCTCTGAGCAATAAACATTGTTATCCCTCAGCACCCAGTTGTTCCTAACCACTGCATGCTACTGACATCCATTCCCACTTGAAGTAAGTTTTTCACTGTGACTGATCTATGCAGTGTATTTTTCAACTTACGCTAGTTGATAAGGCTAGCCAATATCTTTTTGCCTTCACCTGGAACGGACAACAATATACTCGTATAGCAGTGACCCAGGGTTTCACAGAAAGTCCTTCTTACTTTTCACAAATCTTGAAAGCTGATTTGGATGATGTAAATTTTTCTGCAGGTTCTCCTTTGTTACATTATATAGATGATTTGCCCCTATGCTGTCCTTCTCAAACCTCCTCACAGGAAGACAGCATCCACCAGCTAAAATTTTTGGCCTTAAAGGGACATAAAGTCTCCAAAGAAAAATTTCAGTTTTCTCAAATTCAGGTTCAGTATTTAGGGCACCTGATCTCAGAACAGGGACTACATTTGGATCCAGATAGGCTTCATGGCATCCTGAGCTGCCCAGAATCAAAACCTACGTGCCAATTATGAGGTTGTCTCAGGCTATCTGGCAACTGTTGGAATTGGATTCCAAATTTCACTCTTATGGTCACCCTTATATGGTTCATTAAAACCCAGCAAATCTGTCCCCATTAACTGGGGAGATCAAGATGACACACCTTTTGAAGCCTTAAAGAAAAACTTAATGAGACCACTTACCTTTGGACATCCTAATTATCAGCTGCCATTTTTTCTCTTTGTATGTGAGAAGGCAGAGACTGTCCTCAGAGCACCCACCCAAAAACATGGGGACCATCAACGACCCGTAGGGTATTGTAGCCAACAGCTAGACCCTGTGGCACAGGGATATTCCCCTTGCCTCAGAGCCATTCCTGCCACTGCCCTTCTGGTTAAGGCCACCAAAGAGACAATCATGGGATCCCCTTTAACCATCTTCATACCCCCATCTTCGTACTGCATGCTTCCATGCAGTGGAAGCCCTCCTAAATTCTTGTCCACTCAGCCCTTTTCAGTCAGTTGCCTCACCTCTTATGAAATCCTTTTGCTAACTGCTTCTCACATAGCTCTTTCACATGGTACTAAACTCAACCCTGGTACTTTTCTTCCCTCCTTCACTGATGAAACCCCTCACCACTGCCTGACGCTGATAAAATGATAGCATCCATGAACCAATACTGATGGGGAAATATTAATAAGGCCACAAAGAGCGCCTACCTTCTTGTCCCGCCTGTCCAAAATATAATCCAGAGAAACCTGCTTGCACGCCTCCCAGACACTTTGAATTTGCCAATGAGCCATTTGCAGTTTGGCAGATGGATTTCATATAGCGGCCTGCATCTCACGGATATAAATATGTTTTAGTCACGGTCTGTATATTTTCTCACAGGACGGAAGCCTTCCCTTGCAGACAGACCATTCTTCTGTAGCTACAATGTTGTTAGAAAAGATTATCCCTACCTAGGGAAACCCTCTCGAACTTCATACTGATCAAAGAACCCATTTTACTGGTCAGGTGCTTCAACAAGTCTGTGCTGTTTGGTTGGTTTTACAGAATTTTTACTGCGCTTACTATCTTCAATCCTTGGGGTTAGCCGAACTTACTAATGGCACTATTAAGACACAATTGGCAAAATTTGTAGAGATCCTCCAAATACCCTGGCCCAAAGTATTGCCATTGGTCCTTCTCAATCTCAAACCCACGCCCTTTGGAACTCATAAACTCTCACCTTTTGAGATAGCCACAGGTCACCCAATGCTCCTGGCCCCTGCCTCTTTTGATCTGCAGCTGATAAAAGAAGATAAAACTCAATATTGTAAAGGCTTAATTGCTTCAATTCAAAATAACCATGCTCTGATAGAGCAATCTTTTTACCGTGTGCTCTCAGGAGAGGAAAACCTTAAACATCACACTTTTCAATCTGGAGATTTTATCTACTGGAAAAGACACCTCCAGAAGGACTCTCTTTAACCTCACTGGACTGGCCCCTATCAGGTACTGCTAACCTACCCTTGTGCCAACAAACTGCAAGGATTAGACTCCTGGATGCATGTGACACATCTGAAGAAAGCACCAGACCCTGAGACTGGACCTGTATACCATCTGGTGACTTGAAGGTAAGGATTTTCCAGAATTGAAGCGGACAACATCTGATGAGACAGGTTCCCCAAGATGTCTGGACCAGGCCTGTGAGAAGGTTTAGAATTTACAGAAGTGTCTCTCTTTCATGTAGACTATAAACTAACTCTGGATTTCTAGCCAAATGCATAGTCTCTGAATTTGCAAATATTGATAAAACATTTGGTTCTAAACAGTTTCTTTTGAAGTAACAAACTGTTTAATTACTTCTTGTTTATTCCTGCACTGTGTCTTCATAAAGCACCTGTTTAATCACTTCACTTTTAAGTGTGCCCTTGCAGCATCCACTATTCTAAAATACAGACTTTAGATGGGAAATGCCTGAGAGATCTCCCTCCCATCCCTCCTTGTTACTCAAACATGACCACAGTAGGTTTCTAATCTGTGTATTTTTCCCTCCAGTATGGGACATGGCACCCAGGAAATGCCCTTCCTGGCATTGAGGGACAAAAGGCCACTGAACGTTGGTAACAAAACAAAACAAAAACCTGGCTCTTGATTATTGATGCTTTTGAAGAAATATCTTGATCAAAAGGGGGAAATATGAAAAGTAATAAAGGGAAACCTCACTAAAATGCAATCAGGAGGCCAGAAAGGTACCATCACTCAGGTACCATTCAAGGTCAATACAGATCCCCAAAGGAAGACAAGTACTTAGCATCTCCAGCAGGAAGTGACTCTACTTGATTAGTGCCCGCAGGTGGAAGAAAAAATTTCCCCTTGCCTGGCAACAGCTCAGCCAGTGAGAGACTGTCACAATTCAGCCAATGAAAAGGCACTATACTTCGAACTCCAAGTTTCCTCCAAGGGACTTTTTGCTTAAAACAGCCCCTCCCAATTTCCCCTTCTCCTCTATAAAAGAGTTTCTTCTCCATTGCCTAACTGGACTGGCACATGGGTCACCATAGTTGCCTGGCCTGAATTGCAATTCTTTGCTGCTTCCAAATAAAACTCTTTGCTGGTAAAATTACTGGCTATTTTATTGTTTTAGGTTAACAAGGAAAAGATTCTGTCCAGCTCTGAGATTTTGCCGACTGGGCTGACCATGGCGCCCACAGCAGGTATAGACAGGGGTGGAGAAAGAACTGGGTGCTGTAGCAGAAGTTATGTGAGCCAGGGTAGGGGGAGGCAATGATGAGAGGAAAGGGGCCAATAGGGCAGGTATTTAAAAGAACGGTGACATGAAGCTACTGAAAGAGCAGAAGGGAACTTGAGGTCCAAGTTTAAGGCGATGGAGCTGAGCCTGGGAGTTGCTGATGATGCAAGGGGAAGTGTGGCTGCTGAGGTTTGGACACGAGGATTCAGGAATCAATAGCCAGTGACTGACAGTTCTTATGCAGGAAGCAGTGACCTGCGATCTAATTAATGGCAGAGCAGTAATGGCATCCAGGTCATCTAACTAATTTTTTGTTAAAAAAGTTTTTTTTATTATGGTAAAATATACATAACATAAAAATTAGCATTTTAATCTTTTTTTTTTTTTTTTTTTTTTTTTTTTGTTTTTTTTTGCGGTACGCGGGCCTCTCACTGTTGTGGCCTCTCCCGTTGCGGAGCAACAGGCTCCGGACGCGCAGGCTCAGCGGCCATGGCTCACGCGCCTATCCGCTCCACAGCATGTGGGATCTTCGGGGCACGAGCCCGTGTCCTCTGCATTGGCAGGCGGACTCTCAACCACTGCGCCACCAGGGAAGCCCAGGAAGACTTTATATCCCTGGTTTAGGACAGCTTTTGGGGTCGCGGTGATCCCTCCCATTTCAGCACCTGCCCAGGTGTGTTCAATTTTAGCCCCGGATGGAAGACTGAACTCAACTGCCCAGGGTAAGGGGCGCAAATCACCCTCTGTAAGGGGGTAAGGGGGTGGGGAGACCTACTGCCTAGGTGGCTGGACTAACTACCAGGTTTATAAGACTCATTGTCCCCTGGGGTCAGGACAGGGCTGATATTTAAAAGAATTCACAAGCAATTTGGCCTGGGACCTACCACTCAGAATGGATTCCACTCTTGAAGGTTAGCCAACCTTTTCTGTCCCCCACCCCCACCAAGGCCCATAAATAATCATCTGCAGAAGGACAAGGAAGGAGTAGGCCTGAGCCCCAGGGAACTTTGACACTGGGGCGCTGGACTGTCCCTGGTCTCTGCTTCTCTTACGAATAATAATGACTTCCATTTATTGGGTGAGTGTCCCTTTGATTTGCACCAGACACTGTGCCAAGCACTTTATACATACTATTTCATATAATCCCCACACAACCCTCTGAGGTAGTACTATTATCATTCCCATTTTACAGATGGGAAAGCTGAGCGCAGAGGAGTTAGGTACCTTGCCCAAGATCACACAGCCAGCAAGAGCCAGAGCTCAGATTTAATCCTAGGCGCTCTGGACTCTTCTGATTCCCTCAATGCTCTCATTTCCCTGCTGGCGGAGCCAGCTGTGGGTGGCGTAGGGACTGCCTTGGAGGGTGGCTGCTGCAGCTCTCCAGGCTTCCTGCAGTAGAATTCCCTGTAATTTGATTATAAATCATATTTCTAACCCAGCCGACTCTGAAGGTCATCAGTAATCAAACTGTCAGCAGGCCCTCTTCAGAGGCTACTGTAATCAGGGCACCAAGCCAGGAGAACCCACGGAAATCAAGCTTCCTGCCCGCACCGATGGGGGTGGGTGAGAGGCCAGAAGTGGGAACCGGTTCACAGGGCTTGGGGCTGGGGGCCGAGTGACAGCTGTGCTTCTGGCTTCTGGATAATGAGGGAGGGGGCAAAACTCCTCCTTTGGCTCTGAGCTCTGGGTGGTTCCCGCTGTCAGCAGAAATGGCCAAGTTGAACCTCCTGACCCAGGAAAGGTAGCAGGTTGCAAAGTTCTGATGACATAACGTGGATGTGAGTTGGGGGTCTTCCTCGGGACATGGAGCCTCGGGGAAGAGGCAGAGGAGTTACATTTTCTAAACCACCAGCCAAGTGACAGACACACATCACCCTGCGTAATCCATCAGCTAGTGCCATGTGCTAGGAAGCTTCTCATATACTCTCCATTTCCTGGGGGCTCAGATCGGCAAAGGGGCCGTAGCTTGCAAGTTTCCGGATTGGCATTTAGACGAGTAGCTAGGTTTTATCTTTTAACTCTAATAGTATTTTCCAATTTCGAAATTTTGAAATGAGGCTGAGAAATGCTGGGGAAACCAAAGAGAAACCAATGTCTTGTATGCAGGATTGTGCATAGCCTTTAACCAACTGTATCATGTCTCTTCATGGGAGGAGGGATGGGAAGAAGCCTGGGACCCCGGAGGCTCCAGAAGGGAAAGGAGTAGCACCTCATCTCCACTCCAGCGTGTGGAAGACCCCGGCCCACCAGGGGAGCACGGATTGGCTTGCTCTCCAAGCCCCTGTCCCCCATCTGGATGCAGCCCACAGTGGGGTGAGTGGGGTGAGGAACCCCCTGGAACAAGGCAGGCTGACACCTGTGAGTGTCCCCCTCTCCTGGGCTGCTGGGGGTGCTCAGAGCTCACCAGGTGCAGGTGGATTGTGCTGCTCCAACCCCCGGCCTCGCCTCTCACTTCTGCTGGGGCCACAGCAGGCTCCACCTTCCAGGTCTCTCTGTACACCTGTGTACCTGGGTTCCAGACATGGCTTCCTCTGAGGCGGATGCTCCTTCAGTGCCCTGGGGCAGGGCTGGATGGACGAGGACACTCAGAAACCTCCCGACTCCTCCGCATTGCTGCCATCCAAGTGAGCTCCTGGACTTCATCTGCGGTCGGCCCTCGACCCGCAGCCCAAGAAAAAAGAGCAAATAAGCAAAACAGATGGGCTCTGTCTGCTGCAGGCTCTCAGCACTGCTCCTTTTTGGGAGCAGGGACCCAGCTTCCTCACTGTGGCCCAAACTGTCCTAAACGGCTTCTCCTTTGCTCCCGGCACATAGCTAGACTATATTTCCCAGCCTCCCGTGTGATCAGAGGGGCCCTGGGCCACATGACAGAGTTCTGGACAATGGAATATGGGTAGAAGCGGTGACAGCCACGCCTGTGAACCTCCCAGACAATCCCTTTCTCTCTCTCTTCTCTTCCTCTGATGAGATGCAGAAGATCTAACAGAGAAGTCCAAGGCCCTAGGAGATGGTGGGGGACAAGCTGGAAGGAGCCGTTAAAGTGAGATTTTTCTGGGTAGAAATCCTAACTTCGCATTTAAAGCTGTGTGATCTTGGGCAAGTCACTTACCGCTCTGAGCTCAGTTTCCACACCTGTAAACGGGGGATAATGATAGTGCTTTCCTCGTAGGCTCAAAGAATATTCTCTGATTTGAGACAACTGTGAAGGTCCATCCGAGCCCCAGAGCTCCCTGGAGTATTGTCTGGGGCCTCTGCTGTCACTGCATCACAGTTCAACTTCTCTTTCTGCCCAATTCTGTTCTCCTTTACTGAAATCCCTACCTCTGCGTTCTGATTGAAGACAGTTAGTATTGAAAGAGGTTATAGGAAACAGGCTTTAAAATAGGGTTTTTGAGTTGTATTACTCAACTTAATTAGCAGTTGCTAAAACTGTCACTGGTAGGGGTCTGCGATGGGGAATCTGTGGAAGGGAATGCAATATCTCAGGCATCTGAGAGGTTTGGAGGAAGTAATAATTATGAGGACTATGGCGTCAGATCACTATTGCTGGGGGTGGGACGGGGGTGGGGTGGCTACCAGCGCATTGGAGAAAAGACCAGGAAGGGCTGAGGGTGATTAGTCACACATTTAAGTGAAGTGTGAAATCCAGAGAGCTTCCTTGGTAGCATACATCAGGAGACATTGCAGCTCGAGGACAGCAAAAGCTGAGCATCAGGCCCACTTAATTATAAGTGGAGCGCTACAGAGGAGGTTGAATTCTCAACTCTGGCAAGTCGGCTACTCCGAGGTCGGTGTCCTGATTAGAAAGAGTGGGACGCTGATATCTGACGTGAGGGTGGGGACATCTGGGTTGATGCATCTGAAAATCTTGAATCCCTAAGTTCTCCTAAACCCTCTGAGCCCTGCAGAGCCTGCCCGATCCTCTTTGTCAAAGGCAGGCACTCCCTGCTTGCTTGAGATCATGCAGAGGCCTCTGGTTGCAAGGCAAGGTACCTCCACCTCCTGGTCTCTAGAAGCCAAAGCTGACTGTAGGAGATGCTGTGACAGAACTGGGCTCCCTGATAGAAAGCAGGATGATGGGGGGGATCCTGAAATCATAGAGGTCCACTGGTGGAAATTCAACATCATAAGCAAGGTGGGCAAAATGACTGCAGTGAGCATCAGGGTCGGAGTGGCAAGCAGGGAGCCTGCAGAGAGTTAGAAAGGTGGTTCATAACAGAGCACAGTGTCCCAGGGGCAAGATAGGCGGGCAGCCAAAAAGAGGGTTATGTAATTTACTCCACTGAAAGAATTCAAGGATGGATGTCCAGAGGCTGAAGCAGCTGCCCCAATAAAAGCACATGATCCCTTCCTTGCTCAGTTTCTAGGCCTGAGTTAGCACCCAGAACCCATTCTATGAAGGAGAGGCTGGATCTCTGAGAAGAAGGAGCCTGCAACACATGGCACGTGTCCATGGTAAAGACTACCCCAGTCCTTCTGCAAAGGGACTCAGCCATATGCTTGGGTAACTGTACCCCGGGAATGGGAATAACCAGATATTTCTAAGACTGTTGGATACAGGGTGCAAGATGACATTGACCCATGGGAATCTGAAGCATCGTCATGATCTCCTGTTAGACTAGGGCAAATATGGGGCTTCCCTGGTGGTGCAGTGGTGAAAAATCCGCCTGCTAAAGCAGGGCACATGGGTTCGAGCCCTGGTCCGGGAAGATCCCATATGCCGCGGAGCAACTAGGCCCGTGCGCCACAACTACTGAGCCTGTGCTCTAGAGCCCGCAAGCCACAACTACTGAAGCCCGCATGCCACAACTACTGAAGTCTGCGTGTCTAGAGCCTGTGCTCCGCAACAAGAGAAGCCGTCGCAATGAGAATCCCTCGCACCGCAATGAAGAGTAACCCCCGCTGGCCGCAACTAGAGAAAGCCCGCGCGCAGCAACGAAGACCCAACGCAGCCAATAAATAAATAAATAAATAAATAAATAAATAAATAAAATAAATCTTAGAAAAGAAAAGAACAGAGCAGATAGGAGTCAGAAAATAAATAGAATTCTGGCCCAGGCTTTGGCCTTAGTGGATCTACTGAATCCATGAACCCGTCGGTTCCCTGGTTCCTGAATGTGTAATTGGGATGAACACACATAGTTGACAGAACTCCCACATGTTCCTTGGCCTGAGGGCTAAAAGCTATTGCAGTGGGGAAGACCAGCTGGAAGCTGGAAACAGCCCCTCATCCTGGCCAAGTGAAAAACAAAACAAAACAAAACAAACAAACCAAAAAACCCAGTGTCACACCCGAGATTAGTGTCGCCTTTAAAGACCTAAGATGCCTGGGTGGTGATCCTCTTAACTTTATTCAACTCAACAGTTTGGCCCCTGCAAAAGAAAAAAAAATGAATTCTAGAAGATGAGAGTAGATTTCCGTAAATGCAACAAAGCAGTAGCCTTGATTGCAGCCTGCTGTGCTCTGTTTTATCTCTGCTAGGGCAGATTCACACAGCCTCTGCTACGTGGTATGCAGCCATTGATCTGGCGAATGCATTCGTCTTCCATTTCTATCAGGAAGGGTGATCAGAAGCAATTTGCATTCGTGTGGGATGGATAACAGTGTACATGGATGGTTCTGTCTTATGCATATGCTAACTTTGCCACCCTCTGTTATAATATAGTGCAAAACAGTGGGTCTCAATGGAAACATTTGGCAATGTCTGGAGATGTTTCTGGTTGTCAAAACTGGAGGAGGGGTAGGGTTTAGGGACACTATGAGCATCTAGTGGGTAGGGTCAGGGATGCTGTTAAACATCTCCAGTGCACAGGACAACCCCCCAAACAAAGAATTATCTTGTCCAAAATGTGATTAGAACCAAGGTTGAGAAAGCTTGGGCTCGAGGGATCTGGCCCACCCCATCATTCCATAGAACACCACACTGTTCATTGTATCAATGACATCATGTTAATCAGCCCAGATGAACAAGAAGTGGCACGTACTTAGGAGACCTTGATAAGACGGATGCACTTCAGAAGGTGGGGACTGTATATCAGTGAACTTTTCATGGGTACAGTGGCTTGGGGCATGCCAGGACATTCCCTCCAAAGGCAAGGACAAATGATTGTACCTTGCACCTCCCACGTATCAGAAGGAAGCACAACATCTGATCGGCCTTTTTAAGCTTCTTTAAGCAATATATTCCACACTTGACAAATATTGCCAGCTCATTTCACCAAGTGACATGGAAAGCTGCCAGCTTTGGAAGGGCCCTAGGCAGGAAAGGGTCTCGTCTGCAGCAGCTACAGACTGCCATACAAGCAGTTCCACTATTTGGGCCATGTGACCCCCGCAGACCCTGATAACAGACATTATCTGTGGTGGGGAAAAACACTATGAAGAGTTCACTGCAAGTCCCAATAGGAGAATAACAACATAGATCCCTAGAGCTCTGGAACAAGGCCAAGCCATCTGCAGTGGAAAATTATACACTGAGAAATAGCTTTCGTGTGCTTCTAGGTCCTGGGAGAGCTGGAGCATCTGATCAGCCTGGCAGAGACAGCTTAGATGACACCCTGTGAGCATGGAGAGTCAGCCTCTAGCACACAGCACACATCCCAAATTAATGGCCGTTTTCTGGTGCCACGTCCCCAGTAGGTAGAATACACGAGTCTGGAGTCTAAGGGGTGGCTTCACTTATTGTCACTCTCGGGAAACTTATGTGTCCTGTCCCTGCAGCGTTAAGGTCTGTGGGTCTAAAGGTCTGTTCTGGTTCCCTAATAGGGAACACGTTCACCCAGATACAGAGTAAGAGTTTAACCTACATCTGCCACCCGGTCATTTCAGATTCCTTGTACCAAAAGGCCAGTAGGCAAAGGAAAAGAGCCACCAAACTGGCAGGAGTCATTGACCCCGATCAACTGGCGGAAGGTGGGATTGCACAAGAGGGCAGGGAGAAGGTCAATTTTGGTACCCAAGCGATCCGTTAGGTTGTCTTTTGGTACTTTCTTGTCCATTTTTGACAGTAAACGGACAAGGGCAGCCATCATGAACTGAGAATGGCATCGAGATCAGGGTCCCAGACTGGTTAGAGATGAACCTGGGTCATCCACTAGGTAAATTCTCTAGACCAGCAGAGGAGCTAGCTCTGGTTGAAGGGAATCTAAAATGGGCAGCTGAGGAGGAGGAAGATGGGTTCCAGTTGCAGCATCAGGACCAGCTGCAGTGCCAGAGAAGCTGTAGTTCAACCCACTATCTTCCTTTAAGTTGGTTTTTTTTTTTTTTTTTTCAAATTTTGGTGCTTTTTTTTTTTTAAACATCTTTATTGGAGTATAATTGCTTTACAATGGTGTGTTAGTTTCTGCTTTATAACAAAGTGAATCAGCTATACATATACATATATCACCATATCTCCTCCCTCTTGCACCTCCCTCCCACTCTCCCTATCCCACCCCTCTAGGTGGTCACAGAGCACCGAACTGATCTCCCTGTGCTATGTGGCTGCTTCCCACTAGCTAGCTATTTTACATTTGGTAGTGTATATATGTCCATGCCACTCTCTCACTTCATCTGATCTTACCCTTCCCTCTCCCTGTGTCCTCAAGTCCATTCTCTACGTCTGTGTCTTTATTCCTGTCCTGCCCCTAGGTTTTTCAGAACCTTTTTTTTTTTTTGGAATTCCATGTATATGTGTTAGCGTACGGTATTTGTTTTTCTAACTTACTTCACTCTGTATGACAGACTCGAGGTCCATCCACGTCACTACAAACAACTCAATTTTGTTTCTTCTTATGGCTGAGTAATAGTCCATTGTATATATGTGCCACATCTTCTTTATCCATTCATCTGTTGGTGGACCCTTAGGTTGCTTTCATGTCCTGGCTATTGTAAATAGAGATGCAATGAACATTGTGGTACATGACTCTTTGAATTATGGTTTTCTCAGGGTATATGCCCAGTAGTGGGATTGCTGGGTCATATGGTAGTTCTACTTTTAGTTTTTTAAGGAACCTCCATACTGTTCTCCATAGCGGCTGTATCAATTTACATTCCCACCAACAGTGCAGGAGGGTTCCCTTTTCTCCACACCCAGTTATTGTTGGTAGATTTTTTGATGATGGCCATTCTGACTGGTGTGAGGTGATACCTCATTGTAGTTTTGATTTGCATTTCTCTAATGATTAGGGATGTTGAGCATCCTTTCATGTGTTTGTTGTCAATCTGTATATCTTCTTTGGAGAAATGTCTATTTAGGTCTTCTGCCCATTTTTGGATTGGGTTGTTTGTTTTTTTGATATTGAGCTGCATGAGCTGATTGTATATTTTGGAGATTAATCCTTTGTCAGTTGCTTCATTTGCAAATATTTTCTCCCATTCTGAGGCTTGTCTTTTCATCTTATTTATGGTTTCCTTTGCTGTGCAAAAGCTTTTAAGTTTCATTAGGTCCCATTTGTTTATTTTTGTTTTTTTTTCCATTTCTCTAGGAGGTGGGTCAAAAAGGATCTTGCTGTGATTTATGTCATAGAGTGTTCTGCCTATGTTTTCCTGTTAAGAGTTTTACAGTGTCTGGCCTTACATTTAAGTATTTAACCCATTTTGAGTTTATTTTTGTGTATGGTGTTAGGGAGTGTTCTAATTTCATTCTTTTACATGTAGCTGTCCAGTTTTCCCAGCACCACTTATTGAAGAGGCTGTCTTTTCTCCATTGTATATTTTTGCCTCCTTTATCAAAAATAAGGTGACCATATGTGCCTGGGTTTATCTCTGGGCTTTCTATCCTGTTCCATTGATCTATATTTCTGCTTTTGTGCCAGTACCATACTGTCTTGATTACTGTAGCTTTGTAGTATAGTCTGAAGTCCAGGAGCCTGATTCCTCCAGCTCCATTTTTCTTTCTCAAGATTGTTTTGGCTATTCAGGGTCTTTTGTGTTTCCACACAAATTGTGAACTTTTTTGTTCTAGTTCTGTGAAAAAATGCCATTGGTAGTTTGATAGGGATTACATTGAATCTGTAGATTGCTTTGGGTAGTATAGTCATTTTCACAATGTTGATACTTCCAATCCAAGAACATGAGAGACAGATGTTCTCTCCATCTGTCTGTATCATCTTTAATTTCTTTCATCAGTGTCTTATGGTTTTCTGCATACAGGTCTTTTCTCTCTCTATGTAGGTTTATTCCTAGGTATTTTATTCTTTTTGTTGCAATGGTAAATGGGAGTGTTTCCTTAATTTCTCTTTCAGATTTTTTATCATTAGTGTATAGGAACGCAAGAGATTTCTGTGCATTAATTTTGTATCCTGCCACTTTACCAAATTCATTGATTAGCTCTAGGAGTTTTCTGGTGGCATCTTTAGGATTCTCTATGTATAGTATCATGTCATCTGCAAACAGTGACAATTTCACTTCTTCTTTTCCAATTTGTATTCCTTTTATTTCTTTTTCTTCTCTGATTGCCGTGGCTAGGACTTCTAAAACTATGTTGAATAGTGGTGAGAGTGGACATCCTTGTCTTGCTCCTGATATTAGTGGAAATGGTTTCAGTTTTTCACCATTGAGAACGATGTTGGCTGGGGGTTTGTCATATATGGCCTTTATTATGTTGAGGTAAGTTCCCTCTATGCCTACATTCTGGAGGGTTTTTTTAATCATAAATGGGTGTTGAATTTTGTCTAAAGCTTTTTCTGCATCTATTGAGATGATCACATGTTGTTTGTTTGTTTTTTTGCGGTACGCGGGCCTCTCACTGTGGTGGCCTCTCCCGCTGCAGAGCACAGGCTCCGGACGTGCAGGCCCAGCGGCCATGGCTCACGGGCCCAGCCGCTCCGTGGCATGTGGGATTCTCCCGGACTGGGGCACGAACCGGTGTCCCCTGCATCAGCAGGTGGACTCTCAACCACTGCGCCACCAGGGAAGCCCACATGGTTTTTATCCTTCAGTTTGTTAATATGGTTTATCACATTGATTGATTTGCATATAATGAAGAATCCTTGCATTCCTGGGATAAACCCCACTTGATCATGGTGTATGATCCTTTCAATGTGCTATTGGATTCTGTTTGCTAGTATTTTGTTGAGGATTTTTCCATCTATGTTCATCAGTGATATCGGCCTGTAGTTTTCCTTCTTTGTGACATCTTTGTCTGGTTTTGGTATCAGGGTGATGGTGGCCTCATAGAATGAGTTTGGGAGTGTTTCTCCCTCTGCTATACTTTGGAAGAGTTTGAGAAGGATAGGTGTTAGCTCTTCTTTAAATGTTTGATACAATTTGCCTGTGAAGCCGTCTGGTCCTGGGCTTTTGTTTGTTGGAAGATTTTTTTTTTTTTTTGGTGGTACGCAGGCCTCTCACTGTTGTGGCCTCTCCTGTTGCGGAGCACAGGCTCCAGACGTGCAAGCTCAGTGGCCATGGCTCACGGGCCTAGCCCCTCCACGGCATGTGGGATCTTCCTGGACCGGGGCACGAACCCGTGTCCCCTGCATCGGCAGGCGGACTCTCAAGCACTGCGTCACCAGGGAAGCCCTGTTGGAAGATTTTTAATCACAGTCTCAATTTCAGTGCTTGTCATTGGTCTGTTTATATTTTCTATTTCTTCCTGGTTCAGTCTCAGAAAGCTGTGCTTTTCTAAGAATCTGTCCATTTCTTCCAGGTTGTCCATTTTATTGGCATGTAGTTGCTTGTAGTAATCTCTCATGATCCTTTGTATTAAACTGCAGTGCAGTCTCAGAAGGTTGTGCTTTTCTAAGAATCTGTCCGTTTCTTCCAGGTTATCCATTTTATTGGCATATAGTTGCTTGTAGCTTGTGTCAGTTGTTACTTCTCCTTTTTCATTTCTGATTCTATTGGTTTGAGTCTTCTCCCTTTTTTTCTTTATGAGTCTGGCTAATGTTTTATCAATTTTGTTTATCTTCTCAAAGAACCAGCTTTTAGTTTCATTGATCTTTGCTATTGTTTCCTTCATTTCTTTTTCATTTAGTTCTGATCTGATCTTTATGATTTCTTTCCTTCTGCTAACTTTGGGGTTTTTTTGGTCTTCTTTCTCTAATTGCTTTAGGTGTAAGGTTAGGTTGTTTATTTGAGATGTTTCTTGAGGTAGGATTTTATTGCTATAAACTTCCCTCTTAGAACTGCTTTTGCTGCATCCCATAGGTTTTGGGTCATCGTGTTTTCATTGTCACTTGTTTCTAGGTATTTTTTGATTTCCTCTTTGATTTATTCAGTGATCTCTTTGTTATTTAGTAGTGTATTATTTAGCCTCCATGTGTTTATGGTTTTTTACAGATTTTCTCCCTGTAATTGATATCTAGTCTCAGAGTGTTGTGGTCAGAAAAGATACTTGATACAATTTCAGTTTTCTTAAATTTACCAAGGCTTGATTTGTGAGCCAAGATATGATTTATCCTGGAGGATGTTCCATGAGCACTTGAGAAGAAAGTGTATTCTGTTGTTTTTGGATGGAATGTCCTTTAAATATCAAGTAAGTCCATCTTGTTTCATGTATCATTTAAAGCTTGTGTTTCCTTATTTATTTACATTTTGAGTGATCTGTCCATTCGTGAAAGTGGAGTGTTAAAGTCCCATACTATGATTGTGTTACTGTTGATTTCCCCTTTTATGGCTGTTAGCATTTACCTTATGTATTGAGGTGCTCCTATGTTGGGTGCATAAATATTTACAATTGTTATGTCTTCTTCTTGGATTGGTCCCTTGATCATTATGTAGTGTCCTTCTTTGTCTCTTGTAATAGTCTTTATTTTAAAGTCTATTTTGTCTGATATGAGAATTGCTACTCCAGCTTTCTTCTGATTCCCATTTGCATGGAATATCTTTTTCTATCCCCTTACTTTCAGTCTGTAGGTGTCCCTAGGTCTGAAGTGGATCCCTTGTAGACAGCATATATATGGGTCTTGTTTTTGTATCCATTCAGCCAGTCTATGTCTTTTGGTTGGAGAATTTAATCCACTTACATTTAAGGTAGTTATCGATATGTATGTTCCTATGACCATTTTCTTAAATGTTTTGGGTTTGTTATTGTAGGTCTTTTCCTTCTCTCGTGTTTCCTGCCTAGAGAAGTTCCTTTAGCATTTGTTGTAAAGCTGGTCTGGTGGTGCTGAATTCTCTTAGCTTTTGCTTGTCTGTAAAAGTTTTAATTTCTCTATCGAATATGAATGAGATCCTTGCTGGGTAGAGTAATCTTGGTTGTAGGTTTTTCCCTTTCATCACTTTAAATATATTCTGCCACTCCCATCTGGCTTGCAGAGTTCTGGTGAAAGATCAGCTGTTAACCTTATGGGGATTCCCTTGTATGTTATTTGTTGTTTTTCCCTTGCTGCTTTTAATATTTTTTCTTTGTATTTAACTTTTGGTAGTTTGATTAATATGTGTCTTGGCGTGTTTCTCCTTGGATTTATCCTGTATGGAACTCTCTGCACTTCCTGGACTTGATTGATTATTTCCTTTCCCGTATTAGGGAAGTTTTCAACTATAATCTCTTCAAATATTTTCTGTCTCTTTCTTTTTCTCTTCTTCTTCTGGGACCCCTATAATCCGAATGTTGGTGCATTTAATGTTGTCCCAGAGGTCTCTGAGAATTGAGGAATTCTTTTCATTCTTTTTTCTTTATTCTGCTCTGCAGTAGTTATTTCCACTATTTTATCTACCAGGTCACTTATCCATTCTTCTGCCTCAGTTATTCTGCTATTGATTCCTTCTAGAGAATTTTTAATTTCATTTATTGTGTTGTTCATCATTGTTTGTTTGCTCTTTAGTTCTTCTAGGTCCTTGTTAAACATTTGTATTTTCTCTATTCTATTTCCAAGATTTTGGATCATCTTTACTATCATTACTCTGAATGAATGCCTATTTCCTCTTCATTTGTTTGGTCTGGTGGGTTTTTACCTCACTCCTTCATCTGCTGTGTGTTTCTCTGTCTCTCATGTTGCTTAACTTACTGTGTTTCGGGTCTCCTTTTCACTGGCTGCAGGTTTGTGGTTCCTGTTGTTTTTGGTGTCTTCCCCCAGTGGCTAAGGTTGGTTCAGTGCATTGTGTAGGCTTCCTGGTGGAGGGGACTGGTGCCTGTGTTCTGGTGGATGAGGCTGGGTCTTGTCTTTCTGGTGGGCAGGTCCACATCCGGTAGTGTGTTTTGGGGTGTCTGTGACCTTATTATGATTTTAGGCAGGCTCTCTGCTAATGGGTGGGGTTGTGTTTCTGTCTTGATAGTTGTTTGGCATAGGGTGTCCAGCACTGTAGCTTGCTGGTCGTTGAGTGGAGCTGGGTCTTAGCATTGAGATGGAGATCTTTGGGAGAGCCTTTGCCATTTGATATTACGTGGAGGTGGGAGGTCTCTGGTGGACGAATGTCCTGAACTTGGCTCTCCCACCTCAGAGGCACAGGCCTGACACGGCTGGAGCATGAAGACCCTGTCAGCCACACAGCTCAGAAGAAAGGGGAGATAAAAAGAAAGAAAAAAAGAAAAATAAAATAAAGTTATTAAAATAAAAAAAATTTAAACATAAAAAATTAAAAAGTAATAAAAAAGAAAAAAAGAAAGAAAGAAAGAAGAGAGCAACAAAACCGAAAAACAAATCCACCAATGATAACAAGCACTATGAACCATACTAAAAAAACCCCCAAAACCAAAACCAAAAACAAACCAGACAGACAGAACCCAAGGACAAATGGTAAAAGCAAAGCTATACAGACAAAATCATCACACAAACAAGCATACACATACACACTCAGAAAAAGAGAAAAAGGAAAAAAAATCTATATCTATATGTATATATTTTAAAAAAAGGAAGAGAGCAACCAAATCAATAAACAAATCTACCAATGATAGTAAGCGCTAATTACCAAGCTAAGATAAACATAAAACCAGAAACAAATTAGATGCAGAAAGCAAACCCCAAGTCTACAGTTGCTCCCCAAGTCCACTGCCTCAATTTGGGATGATTCATTGTCTATTCATGTATTCCAGAGATGCAGGGTACATTAAGTTGATTGTGGAGATTTAATCCGCTGCTCCTGAGGCTGCTGGGAGAAATTTCCCTTTCTTTTCTTTGTTCGCACAGTTCCTGGGGTTCAGCTTTGGATTTGGCCCTGTCTCTGCATGTAGGTCTCCTGAGGGCATCTTTTGGGAAGTCTGAGGTCTTCTGCCAGCGTTCAGTAGGTGTTCTGTAGGAGTTGTTCCACATGCAGATGTATTTCTGATGTATTTGTGGGGAGGAAGTTGATCTCCACATCTTACTTGATCTCTGCCAACTTGAAGGTCTCCCCTTCCTTTAAGTTTTGATGGGGAGTCCTGGGAGAACTGTTTCTAGATGGGCAGACTCACGACATGGAGTGAGTGGGTCCCAGCAGAACAAGGAGCAGACTGTCGTGGATGCTGTAGTGACTCACACAGATCTCCCTTTGAGGACCAAGGCACTCATCCACCAGCTGCTGGGAACGTTGGCTGCCGATGGTCCCTTCCTCAGAATTGCCCTCTGCCAAAGGGAGTTGTCTCACCCAAATTATGCACCCTCTCCAAGGGCAGCCTGATTCCATGACGGGTCAATCCAGGGGTGCAAATTTTGACCCCCTTGCTTTGATTTGGGACAGCTTCTAAAGGCCAGCCCAGCTCCAGATATCCCTGTGGGCTCAGCTGAGGCCTCTGTTTCAGCTGCATCACACTTCAAGGTCTCCCTCTGACAAATTCTGCTTCCCTCACGCTCTCAAAGTCACTGTTAAGGAGGGTTTTCTCCAACAAAGCTCCTGCATGCAAACCTCTGCCTCAGAGTTGCTTCCTGGGGAAGCTGACCTAAGCCACTGCAATGATGAAGCCCAGGGTTGTTTTTGTTCCCGGCCCATTGGTTTAGCATCAGGGAAGCCGCTCAGGGCTGAGCTAAGCCATGATGCTGCCCACTTTCCATACCAGGCCCCAAGAGGTCAACAGGCAGCTCTCGGGTTTCCCACTGCCTGCATTCCCTCTGTGGATTCAGAAATGATCAGAAATTCTGTGGCACGAAGGGGAGGAGGTATAAGAGCCAAAGATGAAAAATACAGCACAAATGGGCAGGTGGGAAAGTTAGGGATGACTAGGTAGCACATAAACTTACACCCCAAATATGAGCACTCAGGCTCACAAAGCAGGTACTCAGGGAAGCTAATTTTGTTTATAAAAAGAATCACCCAGAACTAACTCACAGAAGATGCTTCTTGTGCATTTTATATATTATATTTTTTTTGGGGGGGGGGTTGTTTTTCTGTTTTTTTTTTTTTTAATATTTATTTATTTGGTTGCGCCAGATCTTAGTGGCAGCAGGCAGGTTCTTTAGTTGCAGCACGTGGGCTCATTAGTTGTGGCATATGAACTCTTAGTTGCAGCGTGTGTGTGGGATCTAGCTCCCTGACCAGGGATCGAACCTGCGTCCCCTGCATTGGGAGCTTGGAGTCTTATCCATTGCACCACCAGGGAAGTCCCTATATTTGAGTGATAAAATGATAGCTGTGGGTTTATGGATGGTATGGTTTCCAGGCACCATGCTCTTGATGAAGGCTCATGGGAACCCTATGAGGATGGAACTATCATCATCTCTACCTTAAACAAGGGGAAACTGAGGCTCAGAGAGGTTAAGTGATGGGTCACTTTCACAAGCTAAGCAGCAAAATCGGGTGTCAGACTCAAGTCTGCTGCCACCAACAGAAGGGATGGCAGCAATGAGGGAGTCCTGCTGTCTGGGGACCTCACACAGGAAGGTGTGGCCTTTCTGTGCTCCCTTTACTGATACAACCATTTCACATCATCTTCTGGGCATGTACTGGCCCTGCCCAAAGTCTAGTTTGTGGGGCTGGTGAAAGGACCACTAAACAGAGCTCCAGGTGAGGTCCTGGCCCCCCTGCCTCCCTCTGCCTCCCCTGCTGCCCTGTCTCTGGGTCTACCCACCTCATCCCCTATGGAGGCTGTGGGGCTAAGCTGGCCTCACCCAGCCCCTCTCCTCTCCCTCGCCTCGCCTCTGCCCTCTCCTGCTCTCCATCCGTTCGCAGGCCTCGGAACCTCTGCGGCTATTCACCAGTTGCCGGCAACTCAATTGCCCCCTGGTTTCCAGTGCACAGTTCACTGCTGCTATTTTTGACTACATTTACAGTCTCTTTTCAAGGTTATTTCCCCTGGGTCTCCTGGCTTGCCTGGATCCAGGAGGGAGCAGAGGTGGCTGAATCTCTGGGAATGGCTGGAGAGTCAGGAGATGATGGGGAGGCCGGGGAGAGCAGCCATTCCCACTGTGGGGAGCAGTACCTAGTACCTTCCCGATGCCCTGTATTCACGTCCTAGGGTGGGGTCACCGAGCTGACATCATCGTGGACCTTCTTTCCCCAGCCTCTGCCCACCCACAGCTATCCCGGTTAGTTCCTTTCCCAACTTCATCCGCTGGTTCTTGTTCCTAAAACAAGGTTCTTGTTCCTTGTTCCTAAAACACTTCTTGCAGCCTAAGGCTTGGCCAGCCCAGCCCAGCTTACAGTCTCCCTCACCCCACCCTGAGATCACTGGAGTGAATGGGTGGCCATCTGCCAGTCCCCACTCCTGACTCCCCAGACTTGGGTCTGCTGTGATTTCTCTTCCACATGACCTTCTCTCCAGCTATCATCTGCAAGGGCGGGACCTCCTCCTTCTGCAGGAGGGATGCTGCCTAGTTTGGGCCAGTAGATGAGAACCTAGGCCTGGGAATAAGCATCCTGAGTCCCAGGCCCCATTCTGTTTACCTGTGCGACCTTCGGCAAGTCACGCAGCCTCTGCTTATGAAACACTCTTTGAGTTGGAGAGCATCATGAAAGGCCCAGATTGGGCAGCATCTCCATTTGGTAGCTGGTTCATCAATCTTCCTGAATCTTACATTCCTTCGTGCCCCCCTCATGGGGCTATTGGGAAGGTTAGAGATGATGCATGCAATGTGCCTGGTTCAGGGTCCAGCTCACATCATGGTCTGTGCTGAATGGTAGCTATTGTTATTACTAATTTCGGAGTGGGGGACTTGACCCTTCCTTAGAGTTTGGAAGACTAAACTTGGCTTCACCAAGAGGAATTCTGGTACCAAAGTTATGGAGTAGACTTCTTTGTTTACCTTGTTTGGACCAGAAGGAGACTTCAAAGCGATAGTGAAATCACAGGACAGAAGAAAGAGGAGAAGAGACGAGAGGAAATGGGGAGGGAGTCAAGTAGATAGTCAAGCTGCATGATGGAGGGCTGCAAGTGAGTGTGTATGAGAGTTAAATAGGTTTTTTCTTTGGGAGAGGGGGGGTGGACCATGCCGTGTGGCTTGTGGGATCTTAGTTCCCCAACCAGGGATTGAACCTGGGCCATGGTGGTGAAAGCTCCAAGTCCTAACCACTGACTGCCAGGGAATTCCCTAGATAGGTTTTTAAGAAGACGATGCCAAATACTAAATTTCCTGCCATGTCTACTTGCTCTGCCCCCCAAACCCTCAAAAAAGTTGGTACTCACCATAAAGTGCCATGGGAGAGTTTCACTTTCCCCTGTTGAAATCCAGGAGGGGGACCAAGTGCAAAACAGGAAAAGCCACAAGGGATGGAAAGATGGGCTACAAAGTGAACTAATTTGGGTGAAGACGGAGCTTCCAAGCCAAGGTGACCAAAACAAAACAGAAGAGGCCCCCATCCCCTGTTACAGAAACGCCCAGAAAAATTGGGAAGGATATGGAATCATTTGACTCCTTTTTAAAAGTCTTTTCCTCTTACATGTTTATTTTTAGATTTTGAAATTTTCAAACCTACAGAGAACTTGAAAGAGCAGAGTCCCTCGAATGTCTGTGTATCCTTCATATGGATTCACCAACTCTTGACATTGGCTGCCTTTACTTTCTCTTTTCCCCTCTGATCACGTGAGAGTAAATTACAGACATTACAACTCTTCATCTCTAAATACATCAGCACGTGTCTTTGAACAAGGACCTTCTCCTGCATAACCGTAATGATACAGTTATCACACCCAAGGACGTTAACACCGACCCAATAATGTTATCTCCTATGCTGTTCATATTCAGATTCCCCAACTGTTCTAAAAATGTCAGTTATAGCTGTTTCCCCCTCATTCAGGATCCACAAAAGATCGTGCATTGCATTTAATTGTCATGTCTCTTTCATCTCCTTTAATCTAGTCTTTTGGTCTTTCTTGCAATTGACATTTTTGACCAGTCTTTATCGGATGTCTTGTAAAAATGCCCCACAATCTGAATACGTCTCCTGTTTTTCCTTCTGACTTGATTCAGTTCAAACATTTTTGGTGAGAATACCACATAGGAGATGTACTTATTATTGCATCGCCCCGAAAAGGCACTTAATATCACTTTGTCCGATTTTCAGTAACCCAACGTTTGATCACTTGGTTAAAGTGCTATCTGCCAGATTTCTCTATTGGAAAGGTATCTTTCCCCCTTAGTGATGAATAAGTAATCTGTGGATTTATTGGGAGACTGTGTGAATATACTGCTGCATCCACTGATGATCCTTGCCTGGATCAGATGCTGGAGTTGCAAAATTCATTTCCCTCTTAAAGGGCCAGTGCTTCAACTGGCACATGGCTTATATGCAGAGCCGTGTGAGCTATGTCCATGCACTGGCCCGGGTGGATGGCTTCACAAATGTGATGGGCAAGGATTGGCCTCAGTGGCCTGTCTCAGCCCATTTTTATGAGCCTTTCCCTTTGCTGTCCTTGACCACAGGGACTGGCTTTTCTGACCAGACATCTGCTCTTCCATCAGCTAGAGAAACTTGGTCTCCTGGGATGGGCGAGTTGAATGGCTGCCAGTCCACTGGGTCAGCCAGCCGGTTGCTGGGAATTTGTATGCGTGCACGAGTGCACACACGTGTGTGTGTGTGTGTGTGTGTGTGTGTGTGTGTGTGTGTGCCTGTGCACTGGGTGGGAGGGGTGTCTCAGGACTTGGAACCCAGAAGCATCACATCCTCCATGTGCCTGGGAGCTGCAGAGTGCTGGGCTCTGGCCTTGATTTCCATGGCAATGGGCAACCTTCTTATACAGTCTGTCCCTCTCTGGACCAGCTGACAGTCATAGGGTTGAGGGCCTTGGTTAAAGACAGAGGATGGGGAGGGGGGTCCATCACACCCTCTATGAGTATCTTGGAGAAGAGAAGCACCAGACCCTCCAAGGATATCTTGGAGATGAGAACTTTGGACAACATCTCCCCTCACTGTATACAGGATGGACTTTTCCAGAGGCTCCTGGCTCCCTCTCCCCACTTGCTGCAGAATGAACTATTCCACCAGAAAGGGTCCAGTACCTTTCCTGTGAATTCAACTCAAGCATTAAACAGATTCAGGGACTTCCCTGGTGGTCCAGTGGTTAAGATTCCATGCTCCCAATGCAGGGGGCCTGGGTTCGATCCCTGGTCAGTGAATTATATCCTGCATGCTGCAACTAAGAGCCTGCGTGCTGCAGCTAAGACCTGGTGCAGCCAAATAAATAAATATTAAAAAAAAAATAAACAGATTCAGATCCTTGACTTCTTGATCTGCTATAATACATGATCTTGATATTTTATTTACATACACTAGCTATCTTGCTCCATAAGTCAGCCATCTGAGGTGGGTGTTTTTTATTATTTCTATTTTATAGGTATAGGAATAGATGCTCAGAGAACTTGCCGAGGGGTCACGTAGCTAGTAAGGGGGTGAAGCAGAATTGGAACTCAAGGAAACAGTGTGGCCTAACGACTAAGAGCATGAGTTGCAAAGATAGGCAGTGCTGGTTTTAAATCTTGACTCTTTCACTTATCAACTGGGTGATTGTGGCAAAGATGGAGGCCCACTGATGGCTACGGCCGGGACTCCTGGGGCCTCAGATCTGCTCTCAGATCTACAAGTTCAGGGGCTTCATTTTCTTAGTTCACCTAAGGCTCTCAAGGGAACTTATACCAACCAACGTCCCCAGAGATAAATGTGTCCATATGACTAAGCTCTGGCCAATGAAAAAGTAAGCATAAGTGATATATGGGACTTCTAGGAAGTCTCTTTAAAAGACAGGGCTAGGGGCTTCCCTGGTGGCGCAGTGGTTGAGAGTCTGCCTGCCAATGCAGGGGACACGGGTTCGTGCCCCGGTCCGGGAGGATCCCACATGCCGCAGAGCGGCTGGGCCCGTGAGTCATGGCCGCTGGGCCTGCGCGTCCGGAGCCTGTGCTCCGCAGCGGGAGGGGCCACAGCGGTGAGAGGCCTGCGTAACGCAAAAAAAAAAAAAAAAGAAAGACAGGGCTGTCCCTTCGGTCTCGTTTCTCCCTTCTTCCTTCCTGCTGCCTAGAATGTAGTTGTGGTGGATGGAGCTCCAGCAGCCATCTTGAACTTCAAGGTGGCCTTGAAGAAACGGAGAAAGATCCTGGGTCCCTGACAACTTCAGGGAAAGACCCTACCAGTCTTCTACTGGTTACATCTGAACTTTCGTGCATGAGAGTTTAAATCTTTGTGTCTTTGAGCCACTAGTTCATAGTGATCTGATACTTGTGGCGGAATGTTATTTCTACCTGATGCACCAAGTGTTCAATTTATAGCGAATAAAAGACCTTCCAATGACCCTGACTCCTGCCCACCCACCGTCTAGGACACCTGGACTGAGTATGCCCCAGAGGTTTCAGCTGAGTGTGGAACTGGCAGAGTCATGCCCTGGGAGGTGTCTGATTGTGGACAAGGATGAACCTGGGGCTCGTTTCCTGCCCACAGCAGGGCCCACCTCTCTCCTAAGGAGCCAGGATGCTCATGCTGTCAGGCAGTGTCCCTCCTTCTCTCCTGGACAGCACAGATGGACACTCTTTGCACACGACAGGCAGGTCATAGCATGGTTGATTAGACTTGACTCTCCAACCTCACGGAGAAAGTTTCAGATGCGTCCCTCTGCCCAAGAGCCACTCTGAACTCGGATTAGACGCACAGGATGCCTGGCCTCCTTTCTTTCCTGCGTCACCGACCTACCACCTCTGAAGTTGAGTCGTTAGACATTAGTCCTGCTGACTTTGAAGGGTGACATGTCCTGGTCTTAAGTCCCAGGTCAATGGATGGTGGTGGGCAGGGTGGGCAGCTCCTTTCTGGAATCTCCCACCCATCATGGTGGACCGGCTGGTTTAGGCTGCGTTGTGCGGCTCCCTTTTCTGCTCTGGTTGCTCCTGCCTGAAGCTAAAGGCGTTGAGTTGTGACTCGCAAATTGCCCAGCTTCCAAGTGCCCGTCCTTCCCTCTGCCTTCTTGACTCTTGCTTTCTCTGGTGCATGTGGGGAAGAGAAATTCAATGTCATGTTTTGGTAATGTAACCTCGGGAATTATATAAGCGCCAGAAGGGAGGCCATCAGCATGAGTTGAAAGTGTATTTTCCACATTGCAACCTCTTGGGACTTTTTACCTATTCAGCCATCCATCCGTCCACCCAAAACCCATCCATTCACTGAGCCAACATTTACTGAGGGCTCCAAGTTCCAGGCACTCTGCCAGGCATTGGAGATAAAGAAATCAATCAGAAAGGGATCCTTTTCTCAAGGAGCCCACAGGTACACGGGCAATTACAACACATGGTTATATGTGCTAGGAGCGGGGAAAAGACAGGGGTCCGTGGGAGCACAGGAGGGGCATCTCCCCCAGCTGAGGGTGAGAGGGGTCTTGGAAAAGTTCCAGCTCAGGCAGTTTTTGGGCTGAGACCTGAAGGATGAGCAGGACTTAGCGGTGGGGGTAGGAGGAGGGGCGGAAGGAGTATGAGGGCCCGAGGCCAGAGCACAGAGTGCTCACAGTGGGGTTGGGTCTGGCTGTCATGGAGAAGGTGCTGGAGGGTGCAGGAAGCCACGAGGCAGAGGGGGGCAGGATCTGCAGACCTGAGCTAGCCGAGATGCTAACGGTGTCTTCCCTCTGCCCAGTTTCACATGATTCAGGTTTGCCCAGGGAGGTTGGGAGGGGGTGAGAGGCCTGACCACAGCCCTTCTCCAGCAGGTCTCTGACCTCCAGCCCAGCCCTGGCTCCAGGTCTAGCTCACCCCCAAACGACCCAGAGGTCGGAGAGTGCGCCCCCCCCCCAAGCCCCGCATAACTCAGCTCAGCTCACCCCTCCCCTCAGGGCTGCTCTGAGCTTTCCAGCCATCACATCAGCCTCTCTCCCTGTTTGTTAACCCTCTGGGCTGTGCGCAGCCGGAGCTCCCCAGCTGCCTCCCCTCCTTTCCCTGACCCTTTCCCCAGGGCGGGGCAATTCCCCTGGGACATGGTCATCAGAAGTCCTGGAGTCCCCGGAGTCGGCCCACTGAGTTGGCCATTTTGGCTACAAAGGGCTCGTGCAGAAAAGGGTGGACAGCTCAGGACTTATCTACATCCTGGGTCTGACCCGTACCCTGAACAGAGGGGGCCCTGGAGGCTGGTTTTCCTGAAACCTGAACTAATTTAACCGCAGAGCGTGCACCCTTCACCACCCACATACCACACAACTCACACAATACACAAACCGCCCCCTAGGCAGCACACAATATGCACACACTCCATACTACACACCCACCAAAGCCAGGCACACCACAGCCATGCCGCCTCCGCTATGCACTACGCACAGACGCAACACAGATACCACGCATGCGCACACACGCACACACACACGCACACACACCCACACACACACACCCCATAGACAGCGTCACGGCACACAACGCATCCATTGCGATATGTCCAGAACTGTATAATATTAATCATGCTAATAGCTAATGTTAACTGGGCACTTCCAGTGCCAAGCACTGTTCTAAGAACCTCACACACATGAACTAGTTTAATCCTTATAGCAACTCTGCGAGGCGTGTACTATTAACCCAATTTAATAATAGCTGTCGCGCTCCGGGGTACTATTAACCCAATTTAATAGCTGTCGCGCTCCGGGGTACTATTAACCCAATTTAATAGCTGTCGCGCCTACCAGGACCCCACAGGCTCCCTGGCCTCTGTTTCCCTGCACAGCACCCACTCCAAGTCCTCCAAGCTGCTGCTCGGCTTCTGTAGGTGGTGGACAGGTCACAGAAGCCAGGAGCCCGGGCTGCTTTCTCAGCATCCTCTCCTCTGGGGCCTCCAGGCCTGCTCCAGGCCTCTCTCCAGGCCAGAGGGACCTGTCCACAGGGCCGCCCCAGTGCATTATGGTGTCCCACTAGTTGAAATTGCCCCCAGTCCCCAGCCCCTCTCTGTCAGTTCCCTGCTTTCTGTCTGGGCAAGCTCTGGGGTGTGTGTGTCGGGTGTGGACTTGGCGGTCCTGATAAGGGCAGTGGGGCCTCTGGAGACCCCAGGGCAGCAGCCACATCAAAACAGACCTTTACCCTTGACAGCTTCAGGGAGGCTCGAGGGCTTCGGAGCGCCTGAGGGGCTCTGCCCCTGCCCGGATGAGTTAATGATGGCCACCGGGTGAAACCTGGCCAGGGGTGTTGGCCCGTGGCTGTGAGGTTTCCTGATGAGTCAAAATCCTGTAAGACCTCCAGAAAGGCAGAAGGAAAGTGCCAAGCTTTCTTCTCAGCCTGTTTCCTCCCCTCACAATCACTAGTTTACAGGTGAGGAAACGAACTGAGAGAGACTGACACTTTTTTAACAGCTTTATTGATATATAATTCACATCCCATAAAATCCTCCCGATTAAAGTGATAGCATCAATTTTTTTTTAGTATATTCACAGAGTTGTGTAATCCTCACCTCGATCATTTTTAGAATATTTTCATCATGCCTCAAAAAGCACCCTGTAGCCACCCCTCCCCACATAACCATGAATCTGCTTTCTGTCTCTATGGATTTGCCTATTCTGCATGTTTCCTATAAACGGAATCATATAATACATGGTATTGTGACTGGTTTATTTTGTGAGTGCTAGCTTTTACTACTCCATGATCTTGTGAGATTACTGGTTGAATGGATGAACTACACATTTTCAAATGTATTAGAAAGGAATGATAGTAAGTATTTGGAAGACAATCAGTGAGGCAGAATGGTAGGTAAAAAGAGAGACCCGGGGTCTTGAAGAGATACTTGTACACCATATTCACAGCAGCATTATTCACTATAGCTAAAACATGGAAGCAACCCATCCTTTGGTGGATGAATGGTTAAGCAAAATGTGGTTAATCCATGTAATGGAGTTTTTTTTTTTTTTTTTTTTTTTTGGTCTATTGAGATGATCATATGGTTTTTATTCTTCAATTTGTTAATATGGTGTATCACATGGATTGATTTGCGTATATTGAGGAATCCATATATATGTGTTAGCGTACGGTATTTCTTTTTTTTTTTCTGCGGTATGCGGGCCTCTCACTGTTGTGGCCTCTCCCGTCGCGGAGCACAGGCTCCGGACACGCAGGCTTAGCGGCTATGGCTCACGGGCCCAGCCGTTCCGCGGCATGTGGGATCCTCCCGGACCGGGGCACGAACCCGCGTCCCCTGCATCGGCAGGTGGACTCTCAACCACTGCGCCACCAGGGAAGCCCCATGTAAAGGAGTATTATTTGCTGTTACAAAGGAAGGACATTCTGACATATGCTATAATGTGGATAAACCTTGAGGACATTATGCTGAGTGAAAGAAGCCAGTCACAAAAAGACAAATACTGTGTGATCCCAGTTACCTGAGGCACCTTGAGAAGTCGGACTCATAGAGGCAGGAAGGAGAATGGTGGTTGCCAGGTACCGAGGGAGAGGGACATGGGGAGTTATTGCCTTATGGGTGCAGGGTTTCAGTTTTACAAGATGAAAGAGTTCTGGAGGTGGATGGTGGTGACTGTTGCACAACATCACGAAGGTATTTAACGCCACTGAACTGCACACTTAAAAATGGTTAAGATGATAAATTTTATGTTACGTGCATTTTACCATAATAAAAAAAATTAAGGGCAGGGGGATAGGAGAAAGACCCCGGGCCAGGACGGGAGTCATGGGGCTTGTAGTCCTAATTTTGTCTTTAACTAAGTGTGTGACCCTGTGCAAGACAACGGCCTCTCTGGGGATGCTAAGAGATCTGAGTCACACAGTGATGGAGGGGAAGTGACTGCAGTCACTGTGCAGGGGAGCGAGCTCCTGGGGCCTCAGCCACAGAGGCTGGAGCAAAGGCTGTCCCAGCAGTACCTCGGGACTCCTGCTGCCATCTGCCCCCAAATCTCTCTGGTTTCCTGGGACAACTCATTGACTGGGTTCCCAAAAGACCCATGTTCAAATTCCAGCTCGTTCCTTACCGGCTGGATGCCTAATCTCCCTGAACGTCAGACCCCTCATCTGCAAAATGGGATAACACACACATCTACAGCATAGGGCTGTTGAGGACTAAATGCGATAAAGCACATGGCCGGCACACAGTAAGCACCTGACAAACCATCCGCATTCTCTTGCAGAGAGAAGAGCTCTCTTCCTGCCAACTGGCTTTCCCTTTGGGGTCTGAAGCTGCAGCCCCTCCCCTATTCCATGTTCAGCCCCGAGGCTGCCAGGTGGTGTTGGGGACAGGGTGCCAGGGTGGGGTGGTGGAACGGGTACAGCTGCTTGTTTATTCCCCTGCCTGGAACGCTGTGGTCTCCTTGCCGGACCATCTATCTCAGTGGAAACCTTTGCTGAGATTTATCATCCTGTTCCTGCTGGCTACAGATTGTGGGAAGGTAAAAAAAATGTCCTTTTTGAGGCAATAAAATAGAAAATGGAACCCAATTTCTCTCCAGGGTAAGAATCATTATGTTTGACAATGGCTGTAAAGTGTGCATCAGTGAGGGGTGGGGTTGGCAGCCAGGGGCCTGGGTGGAGGAGGGGCATGGGTGTCACCGCTGCAAGATGGAGCAATTATGCAGTCACTAAAGTGGGCCTGGAAGGACGCCAGGGACCAGGGAAGCTGCCCATAGCCCACTTGATGCCTGGGTATGCTCGAGGTCCTCATCCTTTGAGGCCCCACGTGGATTCAATCAACATTTATCAAGTGTCTTCACTGGGCAGGAAGAGCTAAGAAAGCCGCCCTGCTTGCTGTACCCAGCACTTTGGAGAGAAAAAAATAAACATGAAATTTTATAAACAATAAAATTTATTTATAAAAAATAAATTCAAGTCAACTGAGTGTTAAGGAGTTTGGATCTTATGCAGAGGGCACCAAGAAACCAAGTTTTAAGAGTTTGTGTGTGTGTGTTTACATTTTTTGAGATATAACTTATAAAGCACTCAAGTCTTAAGTGTACAATTTAATAAATTTTTTCATATGGACATATCCATGTGATTACCACCCAGATCAAGATGGAGAACGTTTATAGGCTCCAGGAAGTTTCCTCATGCCCCTTCTGTATAAATGCTTCCCAAGAGAACCACTGTAGATGCATTTCCTCTCTTCTTGAATGTCATTTAATTGGAGACACACAGCATGCATGCTTTTCAGTTTTCCCTCCTTTCACTCATCAATAAGATTCAACCATGTTATTGCGTGTGGCAGCTCATTCTTTTTTATCACTATTTATTATTCCACATTAGGAATATATCACAATTTATTCCGAATGATGATGTAAAGCGGCAGTGAACATTCTTGTACATGCGTTTCAGGGGATGTAGGGAAATTCTGA
>NW_006790015.1:1182898-1200532 GCF_000442215.2 Lipotes vexillifer
GGGAAATTCTGAGCAAAGGAGTGACGTGATTGGATTGGCTGTTTTGCCTTTTGTCCCTTGTGATGGTTAATTTTATGTGTCACCTTGACTGGGTCATGAGGTGCCCAGATATTTGGTTAAACATGATTCTGGGTGTGGCTGTGAGGGTGTTTTGAATGAAATTAACCTTTGAATTGGAAGACTGAGTAAAGCAGATTGCTCTCCCCGAGGTGGCGGACCTCATCCAATCAGGTGAAGGCCTGACTAGGACAAAACCCACCGACCCTCCTGCAAGTAAGGGGGACCCCTTCTGCCTGACTGCCTTGAGTTGGGACATTGGTTCTTTCCTGCCTTTGGATTCGAACTGAAGCATTGGCTCTTCCTGTGTCTTGAGCCTGCTGGCTTTTGGACTGGAGCTACACTATTAGCTCTCCCGGGTCTCCAGCTTCCTGACTGCAGATCATGGGACTTTCAAGCCTCTCTAACCGTGAGAGTCAATTCCTTATTTTTTTTCTTTGCTATTTCCTCTAAACTGTTTTTTTAAAAAAATTGAGGTATAGTTGATTTACAATGTTGTGTTAGTTTCAGGTGTACAGAAAGGTGATTTAGCTATATATACATATTCTTTTTCAGATTCTTTTCCATTATAGGTTATTTCAAGATATTGAATATAGTTCCCTGTGCTCTATAGTAGGTTCTTGTTGTTTATCTATTTTATACATAGTAGTGTGTATCTGTTAATCCCAAGCTCCTAGTTTATCCCTCCCCTGCCTTTCCCCTTTGGTAACCACAAGGTTGTTTTCTATGTCTGTGAGTCTGTTTCTGTTTCATAAATAACTTCATTTGTATCATTTTTTTTAGATTCCACATATAAGTGATATCATATGATATTTGTCTTTGACTTACTTCACTTAGTATGACAATCTCTAGGTCCATCCATGTTGCTGCAAATGGTATTCTTTCTTTCTTTTTTATGAGAGCCAATTCCTTATAACCTACCTCTCTCTCTGTCTCTGTCTGTCTCTCTCGATATATGTGTATCTCCTAAAGATTCTGCTTCTCTAGAGTACCCTAATACATCCCTCTAACTTTTTATTTGGAAAGATTTTAAATTTATTAAGAAGTTAAGATGGTAATACGGTTGTGGTGAATTGATTGCTTTAATGACGCTTACCTCCCCACTTCACCCTCTTTGGAAGTGTCTTCCGGTGCTGACTCTGGGCTTGGCCACATGTCTTTCTTTGATCAATGGGCCAGCAGTACCACTGATGTGAGCAGAAGCTTGGAAGCATGTATTCCTTTTTCTCTTCCTCTCTTGGGCTCCTGCCACCGCCATGAGGACACGCGTGGGCCAGCCTGCCCGCAGTACATGAGAGACTTGTGGCGAAGAGCTGAGCTGTGCAAACCCTCGACCAGCCGGGCCGCAGCCCACTCAACAGCTGCTGACAGACTCCTGAGCACGCCCAGCTGGGGCTGTGGAATTGCCTGGTCAATGACCCATGGGCTTACAAGAAATCATAAATAGCTGTTGCTTTCAGTTTGGGGATGGTAATGTTAACACAAACAACAGATATAACAACAAACATTTATCCTTTACCTGGATTTACCTATTATTAATATTTTGCCGTATTTGTGCTATTGTTTTTTCAATACTTCTCTTCAGGAAATATTTGAAAGTTGCCAACCTCATGACACTTTCACTCTACCTACTTTACATCTGTCTCCCAAGAACAAGGCCACCCTCCTGCATAACCATCCATCCATGATCACACCAAGGCACACTTAATATTGTTACAATAATATCATCTAACATAGAACCCATATTCAAATTTCCCCAATCACCCAAAACTGTCCTTTATAGCTATTTTATTTTTATTTAAAAATTTTTTTTCTTCCTAAAGCTCCAGGCACATGGTAGGTTAGTTCTCTTTTGTTTTTGTTCTTGAGTTGGGCACATAAAGTACACATCTTAAGTGTAAAACTTGGTGATTTTTGTTGTTGTTGTTGTTGTTGTTGTTGTACACGGGCCTCTCACTGTTGTGGCCTCTCCCGTTGCGGAGCAACAGGCTCCGGACGCGCAGGCTCAGCGGCCGTGGCTCACGGGCCCAGCCGCTCTGCAGCATGTGGGATCTTCCCAGACCGGGGCACGAACCCGTATCCCCTGCATCGGCAGGCGGACTCTCAACCACTGCGCCACCAGGGAAGCCCCAATATAGCCATTTTATTTATTGTTTTAGATCCAGGATCTAATTAAGATCATCCCAGTACTGCCCACTTCCACAATCCAGTCACTGTACACGGATGATTGTAGGCCCGGCCCAGTGTCCAGCCACGAGGACTGAGGCAGGGCAGCCATGCTGTCTGGGTTCAAATCCCTGCATTGCCACTTCCCAGCTGTATGACCTTGGAAAGTTGCTTCACGTTCCTTGGCCTTGGGTGCCGGCATCTGCAAAACAAGAATGTTACTATCATCTACCTCATAGGGTTATTGTAAGTATCAAGTAAATTACACACAGAGGGGGCTGATATGGTAAGTCACTGTGCTTATTGCATTAATGGTCATGGTCCGCCCCCCCTTCCTTCCCTCCCTTACTTCTTTCTTCCTTCCTTCTTTCAGCTTAATTGATTGAAGGTATTTTCCCCCCTCATTCCATTTTCTCCCTGTTCATTTGGAAGTTATAATACATCGCTATTTCTATTCTCTTGTAATTACCCTAGAAAATTTAACACGTGTGTTTAGGTTATAATTGTCATCTATAATTCCTATCGTCACCCTCTTCCCACACAATTCCAAGACCTTAAAAAGCTTTGACTCTGGTTGCCCTGTAGTTTGAGTCTCTCTTTTTTGTTTCATTTAACCCCACGAATTAAACATCTTAAGTCGTCAATGTTTGTTTACATTTACCCGGATGTTTGCCATTTCTTTTTTGCCCACTATTCTTCCTTGCATCTCAGACCTTCCTGCTGGGCTCCTTTTCCTTTGTTCCTGAAGTTTGTTCTTTAGAACTTCCCTTAGTGAGGTGTAAACTCTTACGGTTTTTGTCTGAAAATGTCCTTATTTTGTTCTCATTCTTGAAAAATAGTTTCAGAGGTTATGGAATTCTCAGATGAGAGTTACCTTCTCTCCTTTTGGAAGGTGTTACTCTACTGTCTTCTGGCTTCCAGAGTTTCTTTGAGAACCCTGTCATCAGTCTATTTGATGTGCCTTTTTGTGTAATCTCTTTTATCTCAGGCTGCTTTTAAAGTTTTCTCTTCGTCTATGATATTCTGTAGTTTCCCTGAGGTGTGTTAGATGGAGATCTCTGTTTATGCTGCTTGGGGTTCACCGAGCTGTCTGAATCTGAGGATTTGCATCTTTCACAGTTCTGGAAAACTCTTAGCTATTTTCTCCCGGAATGACTTTCCACTTCTCTCTCTAACATCTCCTTCTGGAACTTTAATTAGATACATGTTATATCTTCTCATTTTATCCCCTCATGTTTCTTAATCTCTTTAAAAATTATTTCCAGTTCTTTGTCTCTCTGCTGCCTTCTGGGAAAGTTAGTCTTATCCTTTTCCCAGTTTACCAATTCTCTTTTCAGCTGTGTCTCATCTTCTGTTTTACTCATTAATCAAGTTTCTAATTTCAATTATTATGCTTCTCATTTCTAGAGATTTTATTTGATTCTTTTTCACATCAGCCTGGTAGTTTTTCGTGATCTTATTTTCCGTTTTCATACTTTTGGTATTTCCTTCTGCATTAAAAAAAATTAATTAATTTATTTTTGCCCGTGTTGGGTCTTTGTTGCTGCGCATGGGCTTTTTCTAGTTGCGGAGAGCAGGGGCTACTCCTCGTTGCGGTGCGTGGGCTTCTCATTGCGATGGCTTCCCTTGTTTTGGAGCACGGGCTCTAGGCACGCGGGCTTCAGTAGTTGTGGCTCGCGGGCTCTAGAGCACAGGCTCAGTAGTTGTGGCGCACGGGCTTAGTTGCTCCGTGGCATGTGGGATCTTTCCAGACCAGGGCTCGAACCCGTGTCCCCTGCATTGGCAGGCAGATTCTTAACCACTAAGCCACCAGGGAAGTCCCCTTCTACATTTTAAACATACTTATGTATTTATTTTATATTCTATATCTGATTATTCCAACATCTGCAGTCTTATGCAGGTCTGATTTGTAGCTGTTTTTGCTGACCCTTGCTAATAGTGGCCTACTTCCTTGCGTGTTTTGACCTTTTAAAAAATTGTGCACCAGTAAAGCAATTATACCCCAATAAAGATGTTAAAAAAAAATTGTGCACCCATATTTCTTAGAATTTTTTTCTATAGGAATTCTGTGAGGCCTGGGTTTAGAGGTATTTGTTCAGAGAAGATTTGTGTATGCTGCTGCCAGGTGCCACTACCAATGGCGGGTCAATTTTCTGCTTGTGTTTTTTTAGGCCATGTGAGTAGAATGAATTCTGGCCCAAGCCCAAATTAGGGTGAGCTTGTGGGTAAGAATTCTCACAGAGAGAGATTTGTTCCTCCGTGTTTTCCCCTTCCCACCAGAGCCAAGGCAAGCTTTACTTAGTTCATGTTGGGAAGACCTCACTTTATGCAGGGGTGGAAAGATTGAATTCCCACCTTGCCTTGTTCAGGCTCACACTTTCTCTCCTGTCCCCCTAACACAGTGTGTCAATGTCCAGGCTTTGGGTTGACCAGATGCCCCCAGGGAAACGCTCACTTACTTCTCTGGAATTGCATTTCTTGTCCTCTCTGAGCTCTGAAGGTTTTCTTTACTTTCCCACAAATCCATCCGTGCATTAAAAATATTTTAAATAATTCATCCAGTAATTTTAAGTTTCCTGTTTGGGGAAGATACCTTGAGATTAGAAGTCAGCCATACAGCCTAGTTTTATTTATTCTTCATTCATTCACTTATGTAACAAACATTTCCTTGAGCACCCGGCCAAGTCCTGGGTTAGACAAAGGGGACGTGGATATTAATAAGACACGTTTCCTGCTCTTGGGAGCTCACCGTGAAGCAAAGGCCCTTGAAAAGGTAATTGGACGGTGTTTGGAGAAATAATTCAAATTATACAAATAATTTTGCCATTTATGGAGCTCCTTGGCTGTCCAGGCACTGTGCCAAGTACTCTACATGTATCATTTCATTGACTGCTCTTGACAACCCCCTAGGGGAGGCAGTATTATTAACCAAGTGATGGGGAAAACTGAGGCTCAGAGACGTTAATTAACTTTCCCGAGGTCACATCATTGCAAGAGAGTAGAGCCATACTTGGAAATCAGGCTGTCTGGATTAGGAGCTGGATCTTAACCTTTGTGCTAAGGGATGGTTCCCCACCTTTCTACCCTCCTGCCTTGAAGACATCCCCTTGCCTCCCCCCTCAACCACCTGGCTCATCAGTGACTTCCTGGTCCTGCCATGAAATCTGGGCCAGATATGTGACAGGGCATGACTCCCTCCCAGGCAGTCCTTAGAAAGACATCCTTCCTGCCAAGAAGCAGCTCTATAAAAAGGATATGGTGAGGGCATCCTCATTAATATTCTTTCCTTCTGTCATTTTGGCAGAAAGAAGTGTGATACCGGGGGAGGAGGGCTGTGCACTGGGCAAGAGGAAGGGTCTGGTAGCTCATTTAGCTCAGCAGAGGGGTCAGGCTGGGTGGAGGGATGGGGGATGTCCTCAGGAAGGGGGTCCCCAAAGGATGGGGAGTGATGGCCTGGAATAGATGAAGGTTGGGGGGACTGGGTACTCAGCCCAGGAGGTCAGAAACAGGGCCACCTCCCAGCTGGGGCTGACTTCTTTGGTCTTATAGGGGTGGGGCATATTCTTTATGGCCAGCCTGACCCGTCCTGTGCTATGTGTGTGCATGTCACACACACACACACACACACACACACACACACACACACACACACACACACACTGTGTGCACCCTAAGGAAGGACCCAGCTTCCTGAGTCATGTCGTTGTCCCCAGCACACTTAGCTAAGAGCCTGGTTCCCAACCATAAATATCTGCTGAACGGATCATGATGATAGGCATTTAAATTTAAAACAGTTACGTATATTATATATGAATAAATGCTCATTGTGTGATTTAAGCACTAAAGAAACATAATATGGGGAAAAAGTAAAATCCCACCCCCTTTTCTCCCCCTCACAAAGGTAACCACTGATAGCAATTTGGTGTGTCTCCTGCCAGATGGTTTTCCAGAATGCATGAATTTGTTCTCTCTCTCTCTCTCTCTCTCTCTCTCTCTCTCACACACACACACACACACACACACACACGTATGCACACACATCACGTGTGTGTCCTCTCCACCCCACCTTTGCTGAGGCACCCATAGATCTTGAAGGGCACCTCCCCCCATTCCCGCTTGCTCCTGTTGCTAGGTCATGCTTGCTCCAAACGCCTCCAGGGTCCTGGGCTCGGCAGGGACCCTGAGCAGAGTGGCAGGTGCTGCCCCCATTCCCAGCACTCCTCCTCTGCCAGAAGGAAGGGGATGGGGCAGGGGAGGCTGGGGAGTGGGGGAGGGGTCCCCAGGAGGGGATCCCTGAAGGGGAGGGAGAAAAGTCAGCAGACCCCAGAGTGTCCCCATTTTCAGCGGAAGCTTCTTCCCAGAGGTCTCCCCTCCTCTCCCTTCTCCCTCCTCCTTCTCATCAGCCCTCCCACCCTTCACCCCTACAGGGTCCCAGCCTCGCATCGCCTGCTCTGATCTGGAACCCTGCACGGAGGTCTCGGCTTGCTCTGCAGGCTTGTCATGTCTGCGTTTAATGAAGTTTAATTATCTTCCAAGATTCAATGAATAATTATAAATCTTTTCAAGATGCAATCACATGGGTTCATGCTTCATTAACGGTGGAAAATCAATTGTAATTCACGTAATTCCTCTCTTCTGGAGATCAGTCTGTTTGTACACGCTCTGCCTTCTCATCCCGCTTTGTCTCCCCCAAGAAGTACATCAGATGCCTGGCTTTTTCCTTTAGAACTGATGATTCCTGGGGGTGTGGGTGTGGAGGGGGAGGCCCAGGGGGAGGAGGACGGAGGAGGAGAGGGAAGGAAGAGAAGGATGGTCCTAGTGGGGCACAAGGTAGCTATTTATAAGAGGCTGGGAGAAGGGAGGGGAAGAGAGAGAGGAGGGCTCTTCCAGCCCACCAGAAAGTAGAGTGTTTCTTAACTGTTCTGTTGGGAGGGGGTCATAAAAAGGTTGAAATCTGATGAAAGCCACTGACATCAACAGAAAGATACACAGCAGAGGGGAGCGGGGCCCTATCTGGGTCTTCGGGGGCCGCGAGGACACAGGGCAGTCTACATGAAGCCAGCCAGACCCATGGAGGGAGCCAAGGGAAGCCTTTTTGCAGAGATCTGGGCTCTTCAAAGTGAACAGAGGATGAGGATCCATGACCCTCCCCTGCTGGTCCACTTTCCTCCCCTGAGCTGTAGTTTGAAGTCTCCAGGCAGCACTGTTAACAGAACTTTCTGTAGTGATGGAAATGTCTCACACTGTCCAAGACAGTAGCCACCAGCCATATGTGGCTGTTTAAATCTAAATTAATTAAATAAGAGAAAATGAACAATTCCGCTCCTCAGCTGCATCAGCCCCATTTCAAGCCCCATTATGCTCTATGGCGGGCATGATAGACAACACAGATATAGAACGTTTCCATCATTGCAGAAAGTTCTGCAGGACAAGGCAGGGCTAGGGTCCCCATGCAGGATAGCACCCCAGAAAATATCACAAGCTGCCCCTAGACTTTGTGTTTAACATCTCCGATTTGGCCCTGTATTAGGTTCCTATTGCTGCTGTAACAAAATACCACAAATTAAGTGGCATTAAACAGCGCAAATTTCTTACAGTTCTGTGTCTTATTCATTTCTATATCTTCAGACACAGTGTCTTGCCCAGAGTGGGTGCTCACTGAGTGTTTGTTAACTGACTGTTTGTGACCTTTGCTGGTCCCATGAGGTGTGTTCTATTATCCCCATTCACATAGGAAGAAAGTGAGGTTGAGAAGGGAGTGAGACCCGGGACACAGCCTCATCCTGGAGACTCATTTTCCCAAGAAAAGATGCCCTGGCAGATTCCCAAACTCCAACAGGCTGAAGATGAGGGTGGAACTGCCCATAGCTGCTTGGATATCTGAGTTAGATGAACAGGAACTGCAGTTCCTGCCTAATGAATGACTCCTTTTCCACACATATGTTTCTGGTAATCAGTCAGCGTGTCGTTAGCCCACGGCAGCGGTCTCAAGTCCAAATGAAATGCAAATGTAATTGGTTTCCTGAGGCCTGCTGGGCAGGGCCTTGCCATGTGCAGGCTTCCCTCTCAGGAGGGGGCCAGGCCCCCTCTCCCAGACTTGAGGAGGCTCCAGACTGCAGGGCCTCAGTGCACTGGTGGGAGGCTGAACCGGGTTTGGGAGAAGTGAAATAACCCACCCACACTCACCCAGTGGTTGGGGGCAAGGCCTGGACTCCAAGTTGGGGATTTGTGCAGTGGGGAGGCAGAGAGGACAGGGGTCCCCATTTTCTGCTGGCTTGGACAGAGATGGGGCCAGGGGACCTCTGGTGCCTGAGGAGCCTTTCCCTCTACCACAAGGCTTGCTGAGACCTCCACGTGGCCCATAGAGAGGCAACATGGGCCCATGGAGTCTGGGATCCTCTCCCATCCCCACACCACTTGCCAGATGTACCGCTCGGAGCCTCACTTTGTACAGGGGACGTGACATCACCTACCTTGCAGGGAGGTTATATGGATGATATACGATGTGCCTGTGATGCCCATTTCAGGGTTGGAGCTTAACAAACAGATGTTGTGATGTGATGATGATAATTTCCCAAATTTGTTAAGTGCTTACCTGTGCCAGGCCGTGTTCCGTTTTGCATCCATTATTTCATTCCATCCTTTTAAGGATACTGTAAAGTAAGTTCTATTATCCCCATTTTACAGATGACGATACTGAAGCATGGAGCGATTAAGTTACCCAAGGTCACACTGTAGCAGGTGGGGGAGTCAGGATTGAAGCCCAGGTTGTCTGTCTACACAGTCTGTGCTTGTCATCTTCACTAGACCACACTGTCTCTGACCACGCATCCTCCCCTTGGTCCTCCCTAAATGTCCTTGCTTTCCCCCTTACTCCCCAAGACCTGCCAGGCTGAAACTGTCTTCTCAGGTCTGTTAACTGCCCCTTGGGAAACAGGTGTGACCCTCCCTGCTTCTGGAGTCTGGTGAGCTGACCCCATAAGGGTAGTTTGTTGGTGGTTCACATGGTCTGAATATCAGCCATTTGATGGGCAGAACTTAATTTGTCCCCAGAACCCTAGCTGCAAGGGAGTCTGGCAAATACAGTTTAGGTTGTACGGCTTCTACAGTTCAGAAACCCACACTAGAAGGAGGTGGAACCTTGCTTTTGGTTCATCTTATGCAAAGGAACAAAGAATCTCTGCTCCCTCCAGCGTCGTTGGCTCCTTGGCTCTCTCTGCCTCTTCCCTCCCCCAGCTCTTAGACTTTGATATTAAGTGTGGCAGAGCCAGAGTTCAGTTCTGGCTGGCTCTGCCTCTTTTTATCTGTGTGATGTTGAACGAGTCACCTAACCTCTCTGACCTCGTTATTCTGATCTGTGAAATGGCAATAATAGTACCCTCCTGGAAGACGTTCTTGTGAGCATTAAATGAGATAATGTAACACAAAGCGCCCCCATCAGAGCCAGCCCAGAGCTTGCATGTGTGCCTTTTCCTCCCTCTGGTGGTTACTCCGTGGGTTAAGTGGAGAGAGCTTTGAGCCGTTGCTGGAGCTGAATTATTAAATGTTTCCAAAGTGGTAGCTGTGGCTTGATTGAATTCTCTCTCTGCCCCAAGCCCCTTCCTCTGAGTGGCTCTATAGGGCAGGGGACAGTGAGAGAGTCTGTGATGGTTTCGGGGAGGGTGAAGGTCAGAACTCTGGAACTGCTGGCAGTGTGGGTCCCTGAAGCAGCTAGGTCCCTGGGGAGGAGGAAGGTGGTTCTGGCTGGCTTAGCAGGTGGTAAAACAGGACAAGTTCAATCAAATCCATCTGCTCAGCTATTTGCTAAGAAATAAACAGAATCACATGGTCCTTCCTCTCTAGCTGTCCAAAGCCTTCCTGTCTTCAAGGGTCACCTGAGGTGCTGCCTCCTACAGGAAGCCCTCCTTGACTGCCCAAGCTCATCTCAGGTTTTTGATTTCTTTTGTTTTTCCTAACTAGCACCACAGTCTGTTTGCCACCTAGGTATGCAGTTTGGTTGTGCGTATGCGCAAGCAATGTGTCACTAACAACCATTGAAGTACCTACCCCTGTGAGTAATTTGCTTTAAAAAAAAGAATCAAACGGAGTAGATTTAATGTTATCTCTCTAATGAGTTCGCTGTCACTCATCCCATGTGCTTCCTTGAGGGGAGGAGAGCAGAGGCATTATATCTGGGAACTGCATGGCCCCCAGGGCTGCTCATCACTGTGGCAGCCTGACAGTCATAAACCGTCAGGGCAACTGTGAGTGATTGTGGGGCGTGTGCATTGAGATTTCATAGCTACATCCATTTTCTTTTACATGCTGGATTTTATTAAACTCTGGATGAGCTCAGATGGGGGAATTATTGGACTGCTTATAGTGAGTATAGTTAATGAGTATAGCCTCTGGAGCACTTTCCCACATCCCAGATACTGCGTTCAGAACTCTGCGTGCACAATTATCTTCTTAATCCTCCCACAAGCCTATAAAGCAAGTTCTATTATTCTTCTCATTTTAGAAAGGAAAACTGAAGCTCAGAGAAGTTGAGAAACTTGCTCAAGGTCACCCAGCTGGATGGTGGAGCAAGGATTTGAACCTAGGTTTATCTGAGTCCAGAGCTTGCTTTTTAAAAATTCTTGCAAAATGTTTGTCCATTGAGCCCCTTTGTATCCATTCATTCACCCACCAAGTGAAAATTGGGCATCGTGCTGGGTGCTCAGGAACAACAGGAGACAGGCTGAGGGGGCCAAGCCCAGCGGCCCCAGGGTTCCCTGCATCCCTGGGGAAAAGTTGCTACCCACCCAAAGCCCTGGTGACCCATCCTCTCTCCCCACTCAATGACAGTGCTCCACTGATTCTCTCCTTCCGCCCTCTCCTGCATCATCTGTCTCCCCTCTCTATTGGGTCATTCCCGACACCATAAAGCATCCCATGATTTTTCCCATCTTAAGAGAAGAATCTTCTCTGCACCACACCTTTCTCTTTCCTGCCTCCCTATTTCTCTTTCCCTTTATAGTAAAACCCCTTGAAAGAGTTATCTTGCTGTATCCACTTCCTTTCCTCCAGTGCCTCTTGAATCCACCCCATCGGGCTCTCATCCCCGTCACTCCATCAAAACTGCTCTCATTACGCTCACCAGTGACCTCCTCGTTGCTAAACTCAATAGTCAATTCTTAATCCTCTTTGTACCTGTCCTATTTGCTGCCTTTGACCGCAGCAGTTCCCTCCTCCTTGAACCTGTCCTCTTGGCTTTCAGGATGTCTCCTCTCCCAGCTCTCCTCCTGTTTACCCCTGGTTGCTCCCTCTCTGTCCCTTTCGCTGGTCCTTCCTCATCAGCCCTGAGTGCCCCGGCACTAGGTCCTCAGACTTCTCTCTATTTACACACGCTCCCTAAATGTTCTCATCCAAGTTCCTAGTATCAAATGCCATGTAAAGGCTGATGATTCCCAAATGTCTATTTTTTTAAACTTTTTATTTTATATTGGAGTATAGCCTATTAACAATGTTGTGATAGTTTCAGGTGCACAGCAAAGCAACTCAACCATTCATATACATGTATCCATTCTCCCCCAGAATCCCCTCCTCCAAATGTCTATTTCCAGCCCCAATATGCCCCCTGAACTCCAGACTTATATATCCGACTGCCCACAAGACATCTTCGCTCAGATGCTCAAAGACACTCAAACGTGTAACACACACAAAACTGAGCTTCTGATCCTTCCCTCAAACCTACTCCATCTCCTTCCTCTCCGTCCCGGATGATGTTAACTGCATGCTTCAAGTTGCCCAGGCCAAAAGTTTTGGAGTCACTCTTGACTCCTCTCTATCCCTCACCCTCCATATCCAGCCCATCAGCAAATCTTGTCTGCCCTGCTTCCAAAATATGTCCAGGATCTTGTCCCTTCTTACCATCTCCACGGTTACAACCCTGCAAGCACCCATCATCTTTCTGCTAGTTTATTGCAGTGACTTCCTGACCGGTCTCTCTGCTTCTGCTCTTGCCCCCTTCACTGTATTCTCCACCCAGCAACCAGAGCAGGGTCCTGTTGAAACATAAATCAAATCATGTGACTTCTAAAAACCCCTCCCATGGCTTTCCATCTCACCCAGAATAAAAGCCAAAGTTTTATTATGACCTGTGAGGTTTCACATGATCTGGACCCCCTCTTTCCTCTCTGAACTCATCTCCTCCCATTTGACCCTTGATGGCTCCAGACCTGCTTCCTTGCTTTTCCTCAAACAGCCTAGGCATGTTCCTGCCCCAGGACCTTTGCACTTGCTGCTCCCAATACCTGCTGTTCTCATTCCCAGAAATCCACAGGTCTTGTTCCCTCCCTTCCTTCAGTATTTTACTAAATGATCCTCTTCAGTGAAGCTTTCCCTGGCCTCCTAAAATGTCCACCCCCACCATTACTCCTAACCCTTTTGCACACTCTACTTTTTCTCCTTTGCACTCATCACTAACCCAACATGCATTTTGTTGATTTGTGTGTTGATTGTATCTCTCACTGGAATATCAGCTTCACGAGAGCAGGGACTTCGGTGCTTTTTTAAAAAAACTGCTGCACCCCCAGGCTCTGGTACCCAGTGCCTGGTATATATTTGTTTAGTGAATGAGTGAATGAATAGATCCAATTAACCACAGCATCCATGCCGGCCAGGTGTGGGGTGGGGTCGTCGAGGAGTATCCCTAGACAGCACATGGGCCCTGAATATAAGGGGATTCTCCACTTTCTCCAGGAGAACATTAAACAATTTTGTTGGGCCAACTTGAATTTATATTTTCTTATGCCATTGGAAAAAAGTGATTAAAGATCTACTTATAATACTTAATTGACTAGTTTAGAGCCATACATCTACTTAAAAGCACGTATCTAAAATAAGGTGTGCTAATTCCGAAATGTGAGTTTTTCCGCTCAGGGTATTTCATGAAATTAGTGGTCTTCAGCTCCTCTCCAGGGCCCCCCGTCAGGACTGGGGACTTGTCAGAGCCCTGATCCCAGGGGCCTTCAGAAGGCAGACTTTGCTTCGTCCATCTGGGGTGTCTGAGACCTGTCACCTTTTGAGGCCTTGTGTGTCGCTGTCTGCCTCTTGAATCCACCCCATCGGGCTCTCATCCCCGTCACTCCATCAAAACTGCTCTCATTACGCTCACCAGTGACCTCCTCGTTGCTAAACTCAATAGTCAATTCTTAATCCTCTTTGTACCTGTCCTATTTGCTGCCTTTGACCGCAGCAGTTCCCTCCTCCTTGAACCTGTCCTCTTGGCTTTCAGGATGTCTCCTCTCCCAGCTCTCCTCCTGTTTACCCCTGGTTGCTCCCTCTCTGTCCCTTTCGCTGGTCCTTCCTCATCAGCCCTGAGTGCCCCGGCACTAGGTCCTCAGACTTCTCTCTATTTACACACGCTCCCTAAATGTTCTCATCCAAGTTCCTAGTATCAAATGCCATGTAAAGGCTGATGATTCCCAAATGTCTATTTTTTTAAACTTTTTATTTTATATTGGAGTATAGCCTATTAACAATGTTGTGATAGTTTCAGGTGCACAGCAAAGCAACTCAACCATTCATATACATGTATCCATTCTCCCCCAGAATCCCCTCCTCCAAATGTCTATTTCCAGCCCCAATATGCCCCCTGAACTCCAGACTTATATATCCGACTGCCCACAAGACATCTTCGCTCAGATGCTCAAAGACACTCAAACGTGTAACACACACAAAACTGAGCTTCTGATCCTTCCCTCAAACCTACTCCATCTCCTTCCTCTCCGTCCCGGATGATGTTAACTGCATGCTTCAAGTTGCCCAGGCCAAAAGTTTTGGAGTCACTCTTGACTCCTCTCTATCCCTCACCCTCCATATCCAGCCCATCAGCAAATCTTGTCTGCCCTGCTTCCAAAATATGTCCAGGATCTTGTCCCTTCTTACCATCTCCACGGTTACAACCCTGCAAGCACCCATCATCTTTCTGCTAGTTTATTGCAGTGACTTCCTGACCGGTCTCTCTGCTTCTGCTCTTGCCCCCTTCACTGTATTCTCCACCCAGCAACCAGAGCAGGGTCCTGTTGAAACATAAATCAAATCATGTGACTTCTAAAAACCCCTCCCATGGCTTTCCATCTCACCCAGAATAAAAGCCAAAGTTTTATTATGACCTGTGAGGTTTCACATGATCTGGACCCCCTCTTTCCTCTCTGAACTCATCTCCTCCCATTTGACCCTTGATGGCTCCAGACCTGCTTCCTTGCTTTTCCTCAAACAGCCTAGGCATGTTCCTGCCCCAGGACCTTTGCACTTGCTGCTCCCAATACCTGCTGTTCTCATTCCCAGAAATCCACAGGTCTTGTTCCCTCCCTTCCTTCAGTATTTTACTAAATGATCCTCTTCAGTGAAGCTTTCCCTGGCCTCCTAAAATGTCCACCCCCACCATTACTCCTAACCCTTTTGCACACTCTACTTTTTCTCCTTTGCACTCATCACTAACCCAACATGCATTTTGTTGATTTGTGTGTTGATTGTATCTCTCACTGGAATATCAGCTTCACGAGAGCAGGGACTTCGGTGCTTTTTTAAAAAAACTGCTGCACCCCCAGGCTCTGGTACCCAGTGCCTGGTATATATTTGTTTAGTGAATGAGTGAATGAATAGATCCAATTAACCACAGCATCCATGCCGGCCAGGTGTGGGGTGGGGTCGTCGAGGAGTATCCCTAGACAGCACATGGGCCCTGAATATAAGGGGATTCTCCACTTTCTCCAGGAGAACATTAAACAATTTTGTTGGGCCAACTTGAATTTATATTTTCTTATGCCATTGGAAAAAAGTGATTAAAGATCTACTTATAATACTTAATTGACTAGTTTAGAGCCATACATCTACTTAAAAGCACGTATCTAAAATAAGGTGTGCTAATTCCGAAATGTGAGTTTTTCCGCTCAGGGTATTTCATGAAATTAGTGGTCTTCAGCTCCTCTCCAGGGCCCCCCGTCAGGACTGGGGACTTGTCAGAGCCCTGATCCCAGGGGCCTTCAGAAGGCAGACTTTGCTTCGTCCATCTGGGGTGTCTGAGACCTGTCACCTTTTGAGGCCTTGTGTGTCGCTGTCACTGAAATTTCAGCCAAAGTTACAGGTGCCTGTTCACTTCAGAATAAGAAAGGTATTTTTGTCATTCATCCACTGGGTGACCACAGTCAGTGGTCCGCAGGAAGCTGACTGACTGTCCTGGCTTGCCTGGATCTTTCAGTGCCGGGAAAACCAGCCCAAGTTAGTCAGTACTAATAAAGGGCTAGTTCACAGCCTCGTCCTTGCAGTTCAGAGGTCACACACCCAGGAACAGGGAATACATTTGGGTCAGTTTACCTTCCTGCTTTTTATAAGTTGATCCGCCAGGAGACTCTGTAAGTGTCCCAAGCTCACTTTGACTGAGACTAATGTGTTTTTCCTAAACAGTACTGCGTGGGCTGAGATAAAGAATTGAGAGAGGACTCCAAAAAGAGGCTGTTAGGACCCTAATATAACCCGAACGGCCAGGCCTTCTTCGGGTTGTTGTGAGGCTTCAATAGCGGGAATCTCCTCATCTCCCATCACCCTCCCTGCTGCCACTCATCCAGTGGGATTTAGAATAAATCACTTACTGTCCCAGACTCGCCGCCCAAGAGGCAGGAATAACAGCTACTACGTGCCAGGTTCCGAACATGATTTCTGGTCCTTATGGTGACTTAGCTCCATTTCAGAGATGGGAAGACTGAGGCTCTGAGACTTGGTCGAGGCCCTATATCTACTACCGTCCCTGCTCTGCGCCTCCAGGGTGGAACTCACATAGGAGACTATCCCCACCCACCCGGCCACTGCGTGGGTGACTCGAGGCTCATCTAGATTTACCCTCCAGCTGGAACAAAGGTAAGGTTTTTCCCGGCATTTGGCCCCCGTTCCTGGTGTGCGGGCTGTGACCCAACCTCAGACCTTTTGCCTTTGGGGAGCCAGTCCCTGAGGCCCCAGCTTCCAGAAGCCCCAGCTGGGGACAGGGTGGAATAAATGGTTTTCCATTCGGCTCCCAGGCCCCTGGGCCCACACGACCCCCAGCATTCATGCTGAGTATACACAGAATTAAGTAAATTAGCCCCAGTTTTCTTAACTGGCTTTTTTAAAAAAATTAATTAATTAATTAATTAATTTTTGGCTGTGTTGGGTCTTCGTTGCTGTGCGCAGGCTCTCTCCAGTTGCGGCGAGCGGGGGCCACTATTCATCACGGTGCGCAGGCCTCTCACTGTCGCGGCCTCTCCCGTTGCGGAGCACAGGCTCCAGACACGCAGGCTCAGTAGTTGTGGCACATGGGCTCAGTAGTTGTGGCTCACGGGCTCAGTTGCTCTGTGGCATGTGGGATCCCCCCACACCAGGGCACGAACCCGTGTCCACTGCATTGGCAGGCGGATTCTTAACCACTGTGCTACCAGGGAAGCCCTTTAACTGGCTTTTAAGTCATAACTCTCAGCTCAGCCCTTCATACCCACAACTGACTGGCTCCCTCCTGCTTGGGAGGGGCTGAGAGGGGAGAGCCTGGCCCAGTAGCCAGGGGGAGGCAGGGTTGGGGGCTTGGGAACACAGGTGTGTCTGCAAGCATTTTTTTGAGCTCCTATTGTGTGCCCAGCAAGGTGTGCCGCCCCCCTTCTCCCACACTCACCCTAGGCATAAAGCAGGGCTATGTGAGCTGGGAAGGGCGTTAGGACCTCCCTGCCCCTGCCCTCACCCGCCATCCCTGTCCCCCACAGGCCTGATCCTGTTTCCATGGTCTCTCTCTGCCTCTCTTGACTTAAACTCTTCCTGCATTTTAAATCCCACCTCCTCAGGAAGCCCTCCCCGACTGACCCAGCTCACAGCTCTCCTTCCTGGTGTCCCTACCACACGGTTGGGCAATGAGCCAGAGAGAGCAGGGGCTCCTGGCGGGTGGGGACCAGGTCGCTTGTTCCCTTTATCCCCAGAAGCATTAGCCCTAGGTCTCTGATTTCAATAAATTGGAGAATCAAAGAAGGTCCTAGATGGAGGGAAAAACTGAAGGTCAAAGAGGGGCAGTAACTTGCGTGAGGTCACACACAACAGGTTAGTGGCAGAACTAGGAGGAAAATGCTTCTCTCTAGAGTCCTTCCAGCTCGTTTTGTTAATACCCAACCTTTCTTGTGCATTTTTGTCTGGACCTGTCTAAGCACTAAGGCACATGGGCTCACCTAGCCTATCAACAAGATCTTCAAGAAAAGTATTAATATTACCATCCCCCTCCCTACTTACAAACACTTGAGGCCTGGAGAAGCTCCAGAACTGGCCTTCAGACGCTTCATAGTCAGTCAGTGACGGACCAACATTCCAACCCAGCGGAACGGCCCTCAAGCCCATGCTCTTTACCACTGCATCATATCATGGATTCAAAGTTCAGCA
>NW_006790015.1:1201633-1209351 GCF_000442215.2 Lipotes vexillifer
GCTGTGACCCCCTGAAATTGTGTGTGTGTGCATTTTGGCGGGGAGAGCATCTATGATTTCTTTAATCAGATTCTCAAAAGAGTCTAACCCCCCCAAACTAAGATTCACTGTTCGATGTGACATTAATTGGATGGTTACTCACAAGGCTGGTGGTAGAGATGGGCTTAGGAGGTGTGAGAGGTTGTGTGTGTGTGTGTGCGTGTGTGTGTGAGCTGGGATGGAGGTGCCTGCTCTCTTCATTTTCCTGTCCTGCTCCCACGACGTTCCCTATCGATGGGCCCTCCCATGCCGGCAGCCCGTGGACACCGCAGGGCCGGGCTGGGTACCCGCGTGTGCTCCCACATGCAGGGGCTGCACTCAGAGCCCGTTTCCACGCCATGTTTCATTTCTCTTCTGCCCATCAGCCGGACCTCCCCAGGGCCTAATCTCCATGGTTGTTTTATGGAAAGTGTCAGCGCCCCGCTCTACTCTCTGGCCTAATGTAGTTATTAGGAACAGCGACAAGAAGAGACAAAACACCAGGCAAGAAGGCGGGGCCCGGGGTCCTGGAGCAGCTGCTGAGAACGTGTAAATCCCTCATTCCTCGTGTCGCCGACACAAATTCTCCCCTCCTGCCATCACCTCCTAGTTAGAACTGCATAATGATTAGGTTGCGTATTTGGAAACAATTAAAAATAAGCTGCCAGCATGCGGCTAATTTTGCTCAGGCTGCAATGATAATATTAATCCAGAGGAAGGAGGGAAGATGGGAGGCGGAGCCCACGTAAATCATCAGGAACCAGGTGGCTCTGGTTTGGCAGCTGGTCTTGATCCAAAGGCCCCCAGCTACTCCCTGGCCTGGGTCCCAGGCCTGGTGGAGGCAGAGATGGCTCAGGCCACCAGCCAAGGACCCTGGTGGTCAATTGGCAGGGCAGGCTGGACGGGAGGACTCACCTCTTCCATGTGGCTCCTCAAGAGCTGAGTCCCATGGACACCCTCCACTTGCCCTTGGCCAGTTCCCCTGCTTCTGAATTCCCCAGGGTTCTGCTGCTCTGACAGGTGTCTGTTGTTCCAAGACATCATATACACATGATGCTTTTATTCACCTTGTGCTTTGTGAACCATGGAGGTCCTGAGTTTGAGTCTTGCCTCTACCTCCAATTTCCTGGGTGGCCTTGGCTGAATTCCTTTCCTTCTGTTTCCATCACTCTCCCTCTGCTGCTCCAGACACAAGAGGATCTCAGCTTTGACCCCAGACAGAGCTTGTTCAAAAATCTAGCTCTGCACCTCCCCAGAGCTATGATTTTGAGCAAGCCTCAGTTTCTTCATCTGCAAAATGGGGATAACAGTACCTACCTTCTATAGGTCATATGAGGATGAAACGAGACCACCCATGAAAAGTGCTTAGTGAAGAGCCTGGCTCGTGGTGAGTGTTCAGTAAATGTCAGATGCCATCATTACGCTGTTCGTTCACCCCTGTTGTCGGAGTTTGGCCACTTGTGAGTCCTCCACACGGAGACTTGTCTCTGTAGTTCACTCTCCCTGCTCTGTCCTGGGCAGTGAGCTCTGAGAGGGCAGGGACCAGGTCCTGGGGGCATTTTGTGTCCCCCACCCATGCCCCACCCTCAACACTCAATGCATATTTACCAAGTGCCCTCCTGGATTTTTTTAAAAAATATTTATTTATTTAATTTATTTGGCTGCGCCAGGCCTTAGTTGCACACATGAGATCTTTAGTTGTGGCACACAGACTTCTTAGTTGCGGCATGCATGTGGGATCTAGTTCCCTGATCAGATATTGAACCTCGGCCCCCTGCATTGGGAGCGCGGAGTCGTAGCCACTGGACTACCAGGGAAGTCCCGCCCTCCTGGAATACTGCTGTGGTCTCGTAACCTCCTCTCTCCTTCCGACCTTCCTCCCATCATCTGTGTTTGGTAAAGCAGTCACCAGCTCACATCTCCCTGCTGTTCAGAGCCCTCACATTGGTTCCCGGTTCACAGTGAATGCTGGTGTCCTTACTGTGGCTTCCATTCTTGTTTCCTGTGGCTACAGTGATATATTATCACAAATGTGGTGGCTTTAAACAACAGAAATTTATTCTCTCAGAATTCTGAACCCCAGACATCCAAAATCAAGGTGTTGGCAAGACTACACTCTCCATAGGGGCGAGTCCTTCCTTGCCTCTTCCGGCTCCTGGTGGCTGCCGGCACTCCTTGGCTTGCGGCTGCATCCCCTCTCCCCAGCTTCACATTGCCTTCTCCTCTGTATCTGTGTCCTGTCCTGTTCTGTCTCTCTGCCTGTCTCGTGCAAGGACACTTGTCACTGGATTTAGGGCCCAGCCAGATAATCCAGGAGGATCTCCTCATCTCAAGATCCCTAATGTAGCTACATGCAAAGGCCCTTTTTCCAAATAAGGTAACAGTCACACGTTCTGGGGACTGGGATGCGGGCATGTCTTTTCGGGGGGCCACCATTGAACCCACTGCACCCTGATAGAGATTCTTTCCCTCTCCTCCCCCCCCATCTCCCCCTCGCTCACTCGCTCTCTCTGACCACATCAGCCTGCATGCTGTTCCTGAAACATTCCTGCCTCAGGTAACCTCTGCCTTCCTACCTCCCGGGAGGTAGGAAGGCAGAGGTTACCTCATTTCTTTCCAGCCTCTGCTCGGATGTCACCCTTTCAGGGAGGACTTCCCCGGCCACTCTATTTAAGCCCTATTGCAACCCCTGCCCTCTTTCCTGTTTTATTTCTCTCCAGGGCACTTATTGCATTTAAACATGTATCATTTTACTTATTTATTCGACGATTGTTTCTCTCCCCCTGGGAGAATGAGCCCCCCGGGAGGACAGGGACTTTGTCTGTTATGTGTGTTGATCCATCCCCAGTGTCTAAAATAGCCCCTAGCACACAGTAGGCACTCAAAAGCCGTTTGTGGGATAAGTGAACGAAAGGTCGAAGCACTGGGCTGGGCTGGGGACGCCAGGGGGACAGAACGAGCATGCCCCCCACCCTGCCCGTGCCCTCGGAGCTCACCACCTGGGGAGGGGCGGCTTCTCCACCGATGTGTGCTCTGCTCCCCTCTCCCCGGATGAAGGGGGTCAACTGTGAAGAATATACATGGGCTGAGGGTGTAGAGAAGGATTTTCATCTTCTTTAGCTGTGGTATCAGGGGCACCTCCTATCGCCCGGCCCTGAAGCTGCAGCCAGGTCTTCACAGGTAACGAGATGTGACCCAAGAGGGCAGCTGCCTTGTCTTGTTCCGCTGTGTCCTCGTCCTCAGCCTCTTCAGGTTCTCAGCAGAGACTTGCTAAGTGAATGAATGGCTTATCTCCTCCCTGACCTGAGACTACACGATGGGGCCAATCAACAGGAGGGTGGAGTATTGGCCCAGAATGCAAGTCCTCGGCCTGTAAAACCAGTGTGCCCGGGGCGAGGGGCCTGGGGTCCACAGCAAGCCCTCTGCCCTATGTGTAGGATGGGGAGTGGGATGCCAACAGGGACTCTGTCAATGTGGCTCAGCAGCAAATCCCCCTGAGAACCGGCTGATGTCCCCATTGGGCGTGGGACTGCCCAATGAGCAGCCCAGACCCTCAGGCTTGGCCGACCCCAGGGCAAGCTGCCCACGCCACCGCGGAGCTTGCCGTCCACATTGCGTCGGCTGGCTGGTGAGTACTACCCCTGCTGGGAGGCCCACCTGGCAGCTTTGGAACTCATCTGCACAGGGGAGGATGCTCCGCTAATGACCGCTGGGCCGGGAGCAGCAGACTGAAGGGCCTGTCATCCACTAAGGGTCCAACCTCTCACCCAGGAACACACACATCACCACGTCATCTGTCACCCACTCCGCCCCCTGCAAAGGCTGGCTGCATCTGCTCCCCAGGGATCTTCTCCTACAGCTCGCGGCGGGAGGTGTGAGGGGCCTGTTTCCGCCCCCGGTGAGCAGAGAGCAAAAGGCTGGGACGGCACAATGGTGCTCCCTGCGGCTGCCCGTCGAGGGCACTTCCTCCATCCCCACCCGGGCCCCCATCCAGCACTGATGCCGGGGAGGACAGAGGCAGGCCCAGCTACCTGAAGCACTGGGCCCAGAGGTCCAGAGCCGGACCACATGCCCCTCTGGGGAGCAGCTGGGCAGTGGATCCCGGTAATGCTTTCCTCCCAAACACCCCCAGGCTCAGATTCTGTCTCCCACATAGAGTCCCCATCCGCAGCTGGCTTGCAAGCAGCAGGCGGTCTTCCGCTGGACAAGCAGGGCCTGGATGTCGCCCGGGGCTCTCCCACAATCATCACCCATCATCTATCTATCCTGCCCTCAAAGGGGGCCTGGCTCTGTGTCTCCCACAGACAGGATGTGAAGCTTCCCGCCCACCATAGCCTGGCAGGCTCCTCAAAGGCAGTAATTGTAGGGAGAAATTTCCCAGCAGAGTGAAATAGAGGGCCTTGAAGGTATAAAGAGTTGGAGCTGCCCATAAGAAGCTGTTTTATATAGACTTTCATTCTCCAGATCAGAATGAGAACACGGGGGTTTGTTTTTCTTCATCTGAGCCAAAGCCTTTATGCGCAAAGAAGGCCAGCTTGGGTGCAATAGAGACTGATGGTGGGGCAGACAGGGGCGGGGGAGCCCAGATGCCCAAAGTCCCCATGGTGGCCGGAGGGCTTCCTTCAGGGCCTCCTGTCCCCCTGCTGCCCGGCCCATACCCCTCTTTTTGTCCACCCCCTCCCACCCAGCTCCTGAAAAAGGGGGCCAGGGTCAGGCAGGCCCAGGGACGCCGCTCCTGCTGCCCCCAACAGGGCACGAGGGAGGGAGCATGAAATTCTCCACTGATGCCCCGTGGTTCCCTCTCCTCCACCTTGAGGCCCCCCCTCCTTTTATATAATTTGACTGAAGTGACATCTTTCCGGTAGAATATTGAGAAAAAAGGTGAGCACGAAGACGAAAATGAAAATAGCCTATGAATCCTATCCCTATTTATTGTGTGCTACGCCTTTCTGGTCCTTTCTCCTTAAGTGTTTACACAGAGGGGCTCCTACTGTACACTTTCCTTCTGTGAGCTGCTTTCTGCCCCCATCCCCGCAACTAACAGTATATCATGAACACGTTGTACGAAGCCTCTTGATTCAAACTCCAACCGGTCCACGGGGTCTGACCTGACGTTGGCTGTGCTTTCCCACTCTTTGGTCGAGGGCATTCCATGTGACAACAAGCAACTATGAATCCTGCCAACACGCACACATGAATTTATCCTTAACAAATCAAGACAGCATCTTCATACGCTTGAAAACGGTCTTGCGTAGATGGGCAAAATACTTTATCTATTTAATCTGCAGGCAATCTGTGAATGTGTGTGTGGACTCTTGTAATCAATCTTAGGGTCCATGGCTGGTTTGGGTGGGAAGGAGCCAGTGAGCATGCACAGTGGCGTGTGTGGAAGTTCAGAGAGGGATGGTTTTGCACCTACCACGTGTCCCACGTGTAGACTGAGCCACTGGAGATGTAATTGGTGATTTGCTGTATTTGCTTCCCAATCCCCTCTCCCCTTAGCCAATTCCTTAGGTTAAGGTGGTGTCTCTGGACCTCCCCCGATCCTCCCCACCCTACGAATGACTGGGACAGGTAACCCATTAACCCCTTGAAATCCACCCACTTAGACATCAGCAGAGATGAGCTGCTTAATCAGTCAGCTGGATATCAAGGAGGTGGCACACAGGAAATGTCAGTTTTGATGAGTGAGAGAGTTGGAAAGGATGTGGGGCACGGAGGACCTAGGAGGGTCGGCTGGGATGGGGCTCAGAGCAGGAGCTACAGTGGGGGCAGCAGGAGAAACTTTGAAGTGAAAGGAGGAGGCTCCCCAGGTGGAGGTAGCCAGAAATAGAGGTGTAAAGACACAGGGGTCCAGCCTTCTTCAATATTTGACCAGGAACCAGCAAGAATACAGAATCATAATGCTGGGCTCAGCAATATCAACATTTTCCTAGAGAGAAATAAAAAACAACAACCCTTCTTTCATGGCCCCAGCAGGGAACTGTCTAGCTGGTGATGAAGGATCTTTCTAAAACATAAATCAGACCCTGTCACTCCCCTCCAATGGCTTCTACTGCTCTTAGACTCAGATAAACTCCTGACAGTGGTCCACAAGACCCCATGAGATCTGCCCCGCCTGCCTCTTCCACTTCATTCTGTACCTCTTTCACCTCCCTAGGCCCCAGCTGTCGGGCCTCCTGTTGTTCCTCTAACACATCAATCTCCGCCCTGCCTCAGGGCCTTTGCACTGGCTGTTCCCTCTGCCAGGGATGCTCTTTCTCCAGACCTTTGCGTGACCACCTCCTTCCCAGTATTCAGATTTCTCTTGACGTGTCACCACCTCAAAGAAGCCCGCCCTGTCCACCCAAGCTAAAGTAGCCAGCCAGTCCCTTTCTCACCCATCATTCTGCTCAATCATCTGCATCACTTTTCACGACCTGAGATATTCTTGCTTTTTAACTCGTTTCTATCTTTACCATCCATCTCTCTCCTTACTATAAGAGCCACTAGGACTTCTGTCTCCCTAAAACTGTGCCTGGAATACAGTAGGTGCTCAATGAATATCTGTTGACCAAATGAACAAGGTTGGGATTCTTACTCCCAAGTGAGGCAGTCCATTGCATCTTGGGAAACTTATGTTTGTTAGAACCAACCAGAGGTGGTCAGGAAAGGTTTCATTTCACATACCAGGGCCAATTAATTGGCAGGGCTGCCTGGAGCACTGGTTTGAGAAAAAGTTTGAAGTCACATTTGACCTCTGTAGGAGAGAGTGACAGCCGTGATTGATTAGTAATGTCTGCCATGGTCCTAATGGCAGGACTAGTGGTATCTGTGCCACATATCAGCCACATCCGGATTAGACTAGAAGCCCCCTTGAAAGGAGGTAGGGCCTTCTTATTCTCCTTTACAGTCCCCCAGTATCTGGCACATGCTAGGTGCTTGGTCATGACTGATGCTGGCTGGCCTGCCAACAGGGATCATTCAGCTTTGAGGCCCAGGGTCCTGTAGAGATAGGACAAAACATCTAAGCCAATGGTTTTCATTTTTTTTTTTTTTTTGAACCTGCAGTGTTCTTTCTTCAAAGGACGTCTTACATAAAGCCTGTTATATATTAACAGACAAAAGTAAAGCTGCTTTGGCTGAAGCTGGGTTTGAAGCTCAGAACCCCACCTGCCTGCACCCTTACCACCAGAGGGAATCCTGAGACACCCAAGAACCTAGTGGTTCCCCAGAACCCAGTCTGAGAACCCTGGATGAGAAAACCTAGGTCCAGAGAGAGAAAGTGACTTACCCAAGGTCACGCAGCAACTTAGAGCTGACGATGGAGTATCAGCCTCAGGACTCCCAGTTCAGTGCTCTGTCTGCCACATCTCCAGGGTCTCCCATGGGGCAGGTGCCCTCAGCTCTAGGCTGGCCTTGAAGCCAGGATAGGACATTCTCCACCTCCGCGGGGGGCAGGGGGTAGACACCTGAGCAGCCACCCCAGCCCAGACCCTGGGAGAGGAGCATCGCCCCTCCTGGCATCGGCACCAAGCAGCTGGCTTCTGCTTTGTTTATCTTGCCTCTGGAGCCCCGGGGCGCGGCGTCAGAAAACAGCTCCCTCTCCCTGACTGTGCTTTATTAATTAAAGCGTTTCCCCTCTTTGGTAGCAGCGGCTTCGAAAGAGCTCAGCGAATGTTTAATTCATCGGTTCAGAGCTTGTCCCCCCAACTCCCCCC
>NW_006790015.1:1209417-1211321 GCF_000442215.2 Lipotes vexillifer
CCACACCTCCTTCCTTCAGAGTGCTTTCCCGGGAAACCCTCAGGGCACGAGGGCTGTTTCCCTGCTTCTCCGCGGAGCTGCCTTTGCCACCGCGCTGCTGCTCGCTAGGTGAAGGTGATCAGTTATCCGGCTCGAGAAACCTGTAAGGAGTGATCGAGGCCGGGTGCAAGCCCACGCTCTCCTTGAGATGGTTTAAAAGGCCGCGATGCGTCGAATTACTACATGAGTATTTAATGATTATCTCCCTCAGCCATTTAGAGGCAAAAAATGAGGGTATTGATTACCCAGTGATGTTGATTAGCGGCCATAGTTCCTCAAGAGTGTGTGTGTGTGTGTGAGAGTGTGTGTGTGTGTGTGTGTGTGTGAGAGTGTGTGTGAGTGTGTGTGAGTGTGAGTGTGAGTGTGTGTGTGTGGTGCTGTCTCTGGGAGGAGGCTAGGGAAGAAGCATCTGGCAGACATCCCCCGCCCCCCCGGCCCCGCCCCGTCCTCTTCACAGCTGTGGTCGGTAGAACAGAAGGGTCCTGTCGCCCAGGGTCTGACTGCAGGCTCATCTCCGACGGAGCCACATGGGACGCGAGTAGGGGCGCGGCTGTCTTCTGCGGGAGCTTTCCAGTCCCCAGCGACGGGCTTGTCTGCTCATCTGCACATGCACGGAGGCCCGCACCCCACCCCAATTTCCTGAGCTCTCCAAAGATCCCATGTGAGCTTGGTGGTTGGATGTATATGAACCCTCCTGAGACTGCGGGAAGTGAGCCCCTTTTCCTCCCGCCTGTTAGGCTTGAGAAGGGGAGAGGTGTGTGTGGCCAGTCTTGTCCTCCTTTGGCCCCGCCTCGAGCCCCCCAAGGCTGTGGCGGCCTCCATGCACGACCCCTTCCATGGGTGTGTCCCAGGGTTACGTCCAATTTCTCTTTGTCTTCCATCCAGGGAAACACGACAGAATGTGGGAACATCATAATGCCAACCGAATTTATAGTAAGAACTACATGCTGTGCAAACATGGGAACTTTAGGGTATCAGGAGCAGACTATCTGGGCCATGCCTCACCAAGGACAGGGACACAGCCAGGGCCCTCACCCTGGTGTTGGGACCCCCTGAATCGGTGGGCCTGGCCCATAGTCCCATGGGCTCCCCAATCACTACATTTGGTCTACCCTAGTCCACCCAGCAGATAGCCTGGCAGGGTGGCCCTGCCACCTTTGAAACACTGGGAATATTTATTAGACAAATGGCCATTTACTGAACACTTGGCACACAGAGGTGCTGTGTCGGCTAGAAGCGTTAGCTCACTGGATCCTGGCCCAGCTCTAGGAGGCAGGCCATTTCGTGGATGAATAGACTAAGGCAAGTTGAGAATATGTAAGGCTTAGACTCACTCAGCATCAGGAGGTAAGTGTGGTTTTGCACCGGGCCTGATCCCACACCCACACCGCTAACAGAGATTGCTTCGTCACATCTGGCAGCGCAGCTCTGCCTCAACTCCAGCCAAACAGGGTGAGACCCAGGCGGGTCATTCCTGGGCAGCATCAGGCCGTGTCAGAGCGCAGATCTGGGGTCAGATCCCGGGCATCTCACCTAACGCCTGTGTGGCCCTGGGCGGGATACTGAACGTCTTTCCCTCTGCCTCAGTTTCCTTGTCAGTAAAGTGAAGATAATGACAGGGCTTACCTCCTAAGGTTATTGTGAAGATTCCTTTATGGAGACAATAAATATTCATGGAGTGCCTAATACACTTCCTGCCTCCATCTCGGGGTGGGAGGTAGACAACACACATACCAGGCGAGTTCATGCTGTGGTATATTTAAAGGACAAGGGAAAGAAGGGCGGGACAAAGAGGCCCCGGAGGGTGGGAGGAAGGGGTGTGTGTGTGTGTGTGTGTGTGTGTGTGTGTGTGTGTGTGTGTGCGC
>NW_006790015.1:1211331-1215747 GCF_000442215.2 Lipotes vexillifer
GGGGGGTGTGTGTGTGTGTGTGTGTGTGTGTGTGTGTGTGTGTGTTCGCGCACGCGCGCACACACACGCACATGCCCCATGCACCATGGAGCAGCGGGTTGCAGGATTAATGGGGGACGGGGGTCAGGGCAGGCTTCATGGAGAAGGGGATGGAGCAAAGTGGGCCGAGCAGGTGTCCAGGGAAGGAGCGTTTTGACCAGAGCCAGCACAGCGCCGGCAGGGGCACACTTGGTGTTGGCTGAAGGTGGAGGGGGTCAGATCGGGGGTAACAGAGGCAGTGGGAGGGCGCGTCACGGGAGATGAGGGAAGACCCCGCGGCGTCTCAGGGGTCTTCGTAAGGACTCTGCCTTTCCTCCGAGAGGAACGGGGACCAGTGAGAAATCCAGGCCAAGCAGTGAACACAGGGCCTGGTGCAGGTAGTGCACACTCAATAGAAGGTATTCTTTGTTATTCCTTAAAAATAAGTCTCTTTTTTGGTAATGGGGCTGAGTGGGGTCCTGGTGTGGCCTTGGAGAGAGGCTCCCCCTTGTTCCTGGAAATAAATAACCTAATCAGATGCTCGCCCCATTGCAAGGGAGCTTCTTTTCCTGTCTGTACGATGGAGACCCGCTCCTTTGTCTGGCTTCCTACAGGGAATGAGTGGATTCAGCAAATTGAGGGGGCGCCTCGGGCAGGAGGGGCTGACAAGGAGGGGGAAGGGAGGAAAGAGAGAAAGAGGAGAGAGGGAGAGAAGGAGGAGGGGAGGAGATAGGAGGAAGGAGAAGGAAGAGGGGGAGGACGGAGGGAGCCCCAGAGCAGGGTCAGAATGTCGTTCAGCCCCCCTCAGCCAGGGGGATCCCAGAATGGCTCCCTCCCAGTGAGGCCCTGCCAGTCTCAAAGAGGTGGTTATTTTGGGTGGCAGCGTGATTGGGAGCTTGAAAAGCAGGAAATTGAGTGGTGATTAAGGTGGTAATAAGTTGACAACATCAAATATCATTACCCCTAGAACATGCAAATGATCCCATCTTTACCTGGGATTTGCCATGCAAATACCAATTAGCAGAGAAAGTATTTGCCTTGATGGTGGGGGGCTGGCTCTCCTTCCAATGCCTCCCTCACTGCCACAGAGGGTAAACAAACAGGAGGGGCACAGTGGAGGTGGAGGAGGGGCGGGGACCCACCAGCAGAGGAGAGGGGATCCACAGGGTGACCGCTAATCTTGTGAAAGCCTGCCAGAACTCTGGCCTAGACCAACCCCCCACAGCCTCTGGCTCTTTCAGGCCTCAGGGGCTGCTAGGACTTCTTGAACCAGCCCCTGGGGCAGCTGGTCTCTGCCCCGCATATGTCCCAGCTGGGAGCAGACCTGTGCAGTCTTGCAGCCTGGGCATCCTCACGCCATCCAAAACTCATTTTCTGCGGCTGGGAGCCACATAGCTGACGACGCCCTGCAGAGGAGGGGTCTGCGATGAGCCACGCAGGGTGGGTTTGAGGCTGTGGCCCCAGAGCGCTGGCTCTACTGTGTCTTAGGGATAGACCTCTGAAGGGTCCAGGGCCGATGGCTGAGAGTCATTGGGTAGTTTCCTTCTCTTGGCCAGATATTTACTCCCTGCTCCCAGGGCAGCTGGTACCGCGATTGCTCATACTGAGATGAACATGGCATAGCGTCTGCCCTCAAAGAACTTCTGGTCCCATTGGGCAGGTAGAAGTCACTGTTGCCAGAGACTCTGCAGACGATGAGGTGTAAGGAGAGCGGTCCCAACAGAAGCATCCTAGACGGTCCGCAGAGATGAACTTGCCTTTTGCTGTGACGGCACGAGAAGATGCTACTGAGTCTGGGCTGAGCCTTGAAGGAGGAGTAAGAGAAGCAGGGACGGGAGGGAGGGAGTTCTTGGTGGCAAGAGTGGCAAAGCCAAGATCTGGAGGTTGGAAAACGCACGCTGTGCTCTAGGGTCAGTCAGTCTGCCATCCGTCCTATCAAACCACCCAACTGTCCAGCCCTTATCTACCCATTCAACCCAACACAGCAACACCCCACCCAACACCAGCTACCTCTCCACACACCACTCAACCCACCAAGCTAACCGACTCCTCCAAGCCACCAGCTTACCCACCCTCAAGTCCATCAACTCCCCACCCAGCCTCCCCACCCATAGCTCAATCCACTTCACTCTCATGAACGCACTTACCCACCCGCTACCCAACCCAGCAGCCCGGGTGAGATCATAAACTCTGGAGAAGATGGCCAGACTTCTTTAAAAGGGGGTGACGGTTATATGTGGGTCGTTGTGAGGAACTGACGTCACCTTGGGCTAATGCTCATCAAAGGCTTGGCCCAGTGTCTGGATTTAACAAGCGCTCTGTATATGGCGGCATTTACTATTTAGGTTGATGTGACCTATTCCAAAGCCGATAGGACCCACTAGGCAGGGAAGCACTGGGGTTGAGCTGAGATGGAGAAAGTTTTAACCCGCAGGGAGTTATAAGTGGGATCAGAGGGGGCAGAGCCTGGAGCTGGGCGCCCAGTAGGCCGTTTGTGCACTCCTCCATCCGCCTCAGAGGGGAACCCGTGTGGGAAGCTGGGCCCCCCAGAGTTTGTCAGCAGGGAGTTTGTTCTTATTTATTCTCAACCCTCATGTCTGAAGCTTCTGCTCATGGCTGCAGCCCCAGCAAGCTGGCCCAGGCAGGGTGGCAGGGGACGGGCTGTAGAGCTGGAGATCTTGTGGCACTCTGAGGTCCCCAACTGGCCCATCCCCTCGTCCGCCCTCCATCCCACCAGGCTCCTGCAGAGGGAAAGGAAGGCTTCCTGCAACCTACATCCATCCAGAAGCTTCCAACGGCTTCTATACAGCCACCTCCAGAAATGCTTTTGATCACCTAAATCCAGGTTGTATTAATTCTCCAAATCCCTTAAATTCTCAGGGATTTTCTCTGATGTCTAATGGACGTCCCTTCCCCAGCTTCTTGGAGCATCCTGGGGCCACTCAGGGCCCAGGACATGGATGAACTTGAGAGGAGCTTCTCAGGCAGGAACGCGGCCACCGTGGCCACCCCTCACCTCCCACTCCTATGCTGGGCCCAGCTGGGCAGTGCGGGGCCTGGGTTGCCCACCCCAGAGCGCCCGGGAGGGTCAGGGCTGACCCAGTGGCTTTTTAGCCCCTGGCCACTGGCTGGCAGAGCTATTACAAGGCACAGTGCAATTTCATGCCCTGTTTCCTCCTTCCTTGGTCTGCAGTTTCTGCTCTATTTGTCCAAAATGAACAGAGATGAAGTGAAATGAATTAGTCTCTCCCTCCCCTCGCCCCTGCCCCCTCCCCTCTTTTCCTCCTGGGCATTCCCCAGCCCTTCCACTCCCCACCAGCTCCTCTGTCTGTTTTCTCTCCTGCTCATGATGTCTTAGGCTCTGCCTCTCCGCACTGTGCTCTCTCTCTCCCTGCTCTGTTAACACCTTCCACTCTCTCTCGCTCTTACCCACTCATTCGTGCGAACAGTCACTGAGCACCGGCTATATACCAGAGAATGCACCCTGTGCCGTTTGTCTGGCTCCCACCCATCCTTTCCCTTCTGCCATCCTGCCTGGGCACAGAGGTACCTGGTCGATCTCCAGGAGCCCCCCAGGAGCCCCGCTTACTCTCTTGGAGTAAGCTGAGGGGGCAGCTTTCTAGCTCTGAGTGCTTCATCGCTATTTTAGCTCAGGTGGTTATAGCTGGACCTCTGGCCCTAGTGTACCCCTAACTGTCAGGGTCACTGCCAGTACTAACCCCTCCCCTGGGTACTAACTTTGACGCCCAACCACAGCCTCACAAGGCCTTGGAGTAGGTGTGTCTTGGGAATGGTCCAGCCCAGCCCCTCTTCTCTGAGAACTGCACTGTCACTTGAGAGCTAATCCTCGTGCTGTCCAGCTACCTGGGGTGGGGGAGGGGTAAACCCGGGTTATGGGTGATGGTCCAGACGGGGCCCCAAGCAGCCCCCTGGCAGAGGTTTGGAGTTGGGCCCCGGCCGATCGTGCTCAGTCTCTGACAGGCAGACACTTGCACTGGATGTGATGTGGCCTCCGTGGCCACATCCGACCCTATGCGTGGGACAAAGGGAGAGCTGGTCTGCAGAGAGCAGAAGAACCAAGCAGATCTGCAGAGAGGCGCCCGAGAGCTGGTGCTGCAAGCCAGGAGAGCGCAAGACAGACGGCCAGAGAGAAGAGAAAAAAGAGAGGGAGGAAGACAGAGTGCTGTCGGCAGAGAGAGGCCGGGGAGCAGAGAGAGAGGGACACACAGAGAGGAAAAAAGACAGGAACAAAGACAGAGACACGGAGACTGAAAGAAAACTGTGAAGGACAGCGAAAGGGACAAAGAGAGACAGGTTGATATATACACAGAGAAAGACACAGGGGCAGCCCCTCGAGTCCTATCGTTCAGTCTCCCCCCGCCCCCCCCCACCCCCCCC
>NW_006790015.1:1216012-1225092 GCF_000442215.2 Lipotes vexillifer
TGTGGGATCTTCCCGGATCGGGGCACGAACCCGTGTCCCCTGCATCGGCAGGCGGACTCTCAACCACTGCGCCACCAGGGAAGCCCTAAATTCTCCTTTTTGTACATATCAGCATGAGTAGGTGTCTTGATGTGAACTTGATTCCTTCAGGCTCATACAGGGAACGCAGCCCAGCCCTGCTCCCGGGGCCCCTCTGCTGCTGTCCTCCTGTCTTGCTGCCCCTCCGTGGCCCCCCTCTTTCTCCGGCTCCACCTCCATCCCCACTGCAGCCTCAGCCGTCTCCTCCCCTCCCCAGCGGTTCTCAGTTTCACGCAACACCTCTATTCTAAATTCATTTCAACAGGTCCTGTCCAGCGTTTACTGAGCATCTGTATGGTGCAGAATATGCTGGGCCTGGGGCTTAATTTCTTCCTTCCATCATCCCTGTGAAGTTGGCATCATTCCTCTCATATGCAGAAGAGGAAAACCAGTTCAGAAAGGTTACACAACTTGCCCGAGCTCATACGCTGATAAGAGAAGCGGGTTTGCTTGTTTTCCCACCTCCAAGTCCAGAGCTTTTCTCTGTTGCACTCCAGTTAAGCCCCCACTATAGATGGCACTCCGTGCAAGACACCACAGGGTCCCGTTCTTAGAAGAGCACTGAGCGACCCTCCCCCCAATCTGAGCTGCCTCACTGTGGCTGCCTTGGTCCTGGGTGGAGTTTGGGGCCACGGAGCCGAGCTAGAGCATTTGTCCAGATGGGCTGAAGTTCAGAAGGACCCAGGAGCTGCCCAAGGTCACCCAGCAGCTGCCCCATCCAGGGGCCACGGCTCCCGGCTCTCCCTCCAGGCTGGACATGGGGAGGGTTTGGGGATGATGGTAGTGGTGGCTAGTCAAGGACCAAATTACTCATGAAAATGTCCAGCAACACCCAAGACTCCCCCGCCCTCTCTCACAGCAGTCTCTGGTGCTAAGGCTTAATTTCTGGAACAAGTGTGCTTTTGGAGTTAGCTAAAACATGATGGGTTGGGTCTTCTCCGCCTAGGAGGTCGGTCTGTGGGCAGGACAGGGGAAGGTAGGAACTACCCCTTACCCAGGCATCTCCCTTCTCCTCGATCAAGAGCTAGCCCCCTTCTGGACTTCCGCCTCCTCTTAGCTCTGCAATTCCAACCCTCTTCATCCCTACACTTTCCAAATTCTAACCCAAGAGCCGCAAACTCAATGCCTACAGTGCTCAGACAGGTGAAGCAAATGGGCGTGACATAATAGGGCATGGTGGGGACTGTGGTTAACTGGAGATGAATGCCTGTCTCCAGGGGACCACATCACTCAGCCCAGCCCACTGTTACCATGTGGGATTGTGGTCCCACACAGCCATGTTTCTCCACTGTTCAAGAAGAATTATAAAGCTGGGTTCTTTTTTTTTTTTTTATTAAAGATTGTTTGGTATGGATGATTTTTAAAATCTTTACTGAATTTGTTACACTATTGCTTCTGTTTTATGCTTTGGTTTTTTGTCCCTGAGGCATGTGGGATCTTAGCTCCCTGACCAGAGATCAAACTTGCATCCCCTGCGTTGGAAGGTGAAGTCTTAACCACTGGACTGCCAAGGAAGTCCGCTTCCTTTTGTTTAAACACGATGCAGGCCAACTTTTTAAAAGAGGCTTGCAGGCCAGATTTGGCTCAAAGGCTGTCGATTTGTAGCTACTATTCTAAATGCCCTGAGTTCTAAATGTTCCAGAATGCCAAACTCACCCCTGTGCATGCTGACATCCAGGATGGATGGATCCCATTTGCTGGGCTGAAACTGTTTCCAAACTGCTGCCTTCAACAGCAGGGGTAGTAATTACGCTCTGACATTAATATTTAAACCACAAACAGAATTAGTGCGTTAATACCATCCCTGAAGGCTTTGGACTTGTTTAAGTTTTATCCTCGTGAGACCTAATTATTGTCAGCAATGAATCCTGTAAGGCTGCAGGATTGGAGCCAGGGAAGAGGAGCTAGGCAGATCCTTGGGACCTTTGGCTTATGGGACTGAGGTATATGGTGGGAGTGGGGGGGCCCATGGACCTGACTGGATGCCCACTGGTCATGTGGGCCATCGGAGAAGCCTAGGAGGGAGCAAATGGCTCCTTGTGTCCTCCTGACTATCCCCGTAACTAGGGAGTTTGCTCCTAAACCTTCCCCCGTGAGGATGGGGGCACATATGGCCCACACTCTGGGAAGGTCACAACAGTCTCTGACCTTTGACCTCTCGGCCCAACTGCTAGGTTACTGTGGTCAGTTACTTAACCTTGCTAGACTTAGTTTCCCCCTCTGTAAAATGGGATCATTTTTAGGATGGGGCTTGCGGGAAAGAGAATATAGAGGCTGGTGCGCAGGGAGGGCTGGATGGGCACAAATCCTTTGATCCAGCAGTTCCAGTCCAAGAAATTCACCCTACAGAGAGATTCACCGTGTGTCCAAAGGGCAGCACGTCAGAGGGACTGGAAATTACGCCACGCCCATAAACAGGGGGCTGGTCGGATAAAAGGTGGCTCAGCCACATAGCATCAAAGTGAAGTTCAAGAAGCAGTGAGGCAGTGCTGATGTGCAGGCGGGGAATCACTGCCAAGATCTCCTGCTGACAGACTGAGGGATGGATACACGAGGAGCTGGGAAGAGTGGGCGCCCTAAGAAGTGAGGCAGTGTCACGGAAGGACAAATACTGTGTGATCCCACTTATCGGAGGCTCCTAGAGGAATCAAATTCATGGAGACAGAAAATAGAATGGTGGGGCTTCCCTGGTGGTGCAGTGGTTAAGAATCCGCCTGCCAATGCAGGGGACACGGGTTTGATCCCTGGTTCAGGAAGATCCCACATGCCGCGGAGCAACTAAGCCCGTGCGCCACAAATGCTGAGCCCACGTGCCACAACTACTGAGCCTGCGTGCCACAACTACTGAGCCTGCGCGCCTAGAGCCCATGCTCCGCAACAAGAGAAGCCACTGCAATGAGAAGCCCACGCACCGCAACGAAGAGTAGCCCCCGCTCACCACAACTACAGAAAGCCTGCGTGCAGCAACAAAGACCCAGTGCAGCCAAAGATAAAATAAATGAAATTAAATTAAATTAAAAAAAAAGAAAGTAGAAAGGTGGGTTCTGGGGCCTGTGGTGGGGGTGGGGGGACAATGGGGAGTTAGTGTTCAATGGGGACAGGGTTGCAGCTTGGGAAGATGAAAAAGTTCTGGAGACAGTGGTGGTGATGGCTGCCCAATAATGTGAATGTACTTAATGCCACCAAACTGTGCACTTAAAAATGGCTGAAATCGGGCTTCCCTGGTGGCGCAGTGGTTGAGAGTCCGCTTGCCGATGCAGGGGACACGGGTTCGGGCCCCGGCCTGGGAAGACCCCACATGCCGCGGAGCGGCTGGGCCCATGAGCCATGGCTGCTGAGCCTGCACGTCTGGAGCCTGAGCTCCGCAACGGGAGAGGCCACAACAGTGAGAGGCCCGCGTACCGCCAAAAAAAAAAAAAAATGGTTGAAACGGTAAATTTTGTGTTTACAGATAGCTTACCATGAAAAAAAAAAAGAAGGAAAAAGGAGGGAAGCAGGGCTATGGTTGAGGAGAAGCTTACTTTTCACTGTCTATACTCTTTCATACCACTTGACTTTTTAAAAATCATATACCTGTATTATAAAATTTATTACCAAAAAAATTAGTTATGCCACAGAGATCTCTCTTCTGCCCACACCGGCCATGCTCGGCACAGCCCGCCTAGGCCGCGGAGGTAGAGGTCAGCGTTGGAGCAATGAGTTTGGAACAGGACTAACGGTCCCAGCTCATGCAACACTTGCTGTGTGAGTTGGGAGAGACCAGCGCCCTCTCTGTGCCTCATCCATGCAAAGAGGAGGATCCAGGCAGCTTGGCTGGCAGAGCATCCCGGGGAGGGCTGGATGAGAGGGCCTTGCACGTGGAGGCTGGCGGCAGCCCTCGGGGGGCGCTCTGAGAAGAAGGAACGGGCCTGAGCCACCTGCTGCCGCCGGCCCCGCCGGGCTTCATCCATCTGAGCCTCTGGCTGAGTGCGCGCCCCGCCTGTGCCCCGCCCCCTACGACAGAGAAAGCGAGGCCCTCCGCCTTCCAGCTCCGTTTCTAGCCTTCCAGCGGCTCCTCAGGGCTGGGCGACGCCGCCACCAGCGCACACGGACCTGAAACAGAGTGAAATAGAAACGGGTGCTCTTCCTGCAGACCAGGTGCTGCCGGGGTGTGAGTTTGCCCCTTCGTATGGGCGGGGCATCTGTGGCTCAGGGAGTGGAGCCATCCGTCCTGGGTGGCCTGGCCCTGTGGCGATGACACTGAGCAGGGTCTGGGCTCCCACCCCCATCCCCCAGACCAGGTGGCCTCCACTCCACCAGGACCAGACGCTGCTGAGCTGTGACTGCGTGGGGAGTCGCCAAGCTCCTGGGCCTGGGCCGGGGGGTGGGAAGGGGGCGTGGTGGCCGGAAGATGAAAAAGACTCATCACTTGGAGTGGGGAGGGGGCGAGAGCTGGAGATGCCGGGGCGCGTCTCCCGAGGGGCCAGCTCTGGAGCCAGGGGGCCTGGGTGCGAGTCCCCAGCTCTGCCTCAGAGTCCCTGCTCCTGTCTGGGCCTGTTTCCTCCCTGTAAAGTGGCAGTACACTCACACCCACCACTTAGGGACTTGTGAGAAAGGAGATGAGCGTGCAAAGCACCGAGCCTCGTGACGAGCCTGCTCGTCACGGGAGTGCGAGGCGGAGGCTATTACGATTTACTGTCATCATTGTTGTCCTTACCTGAGACGGTGGGTGGTTTCAGCACCTGGAGGGCTGTTTTTTGAGGTGCATTTGGAGAAAAAGGAAGTACAGAGGGAAAGCGCTAGGCAGGGGCTGGAACTGGATAAGGGTGATGGCAAGGCAAGGCTGGGCTGGGAGGAGGAGGAATTTGGCTCTGGACTCAAGGGCAGGATCTGAGAAATGGGACACAGGGACCCCTCACCCTCCTTAGGTGCCCTCCACTGGTCTTCTGGGCTGCACCCCCAGGCCCCCTGCCCTGCTTTTTGCGGGCTCCAATCTGCCCTCCTTTCCAGGATCCATCCATTCACAGGGCACCGGCTCCACATTCCCCAGGAGGGATTTGAATTGGAGCAGGAATTAATTGCGAGAGAGATGGTGCCCGGTGGGCCTTGGTTAGGAGCTGGACGGAACTGGCAGACTGGTTGACGGCAGGGTGTGGACCTCGTGCTCAGGACTCCCCCAGGCACCTGGCTTGCGTCTCACTTCTGCTCATCCCACCTCAACTGCAGGAGAGAGAAAACTGAGGTCTCGAGAGACCAAAGGTCTGGTTCAAGGCAGAGAGACAGACCGTGGCCTACGTCCCTGGGCAGAGCAGCTGCCGTGTGGGGTGAAGGAAGGAAGCAAGCTCTGGGCAGGCGACCCAAACGCTTAGCCACAAGCTCCTTCCTTGGAGATCTCCGTGGTTGGGGACCGTTTGTTTTGGAGGGTGTTGATCAAATGTCTCATGAAAAAGAGAAGGGTTGGGCTGTGAACGGGTGGCTCCACTAACATACCCGACTCTGTTGAATGAATTCATGAATTGAACTGAATCTCAGAAAATAGCTGAGGGGAGGGTGTGTCATCCTTACCCCCAGATTGGTACGTGATTGACCCTTCCTGCGCACTTGCTGTGTGCTTGGCCTGTACAGGGGCTCTGGATGAGGACCACCTCTTCCCTGAACGTGGCGGGGAGTCGCAGGCTCGGACAGGCGCTGGGCAGACCTGAGTTCAGATGTCACTTCTCATGGATCTGGTGCCCTGATCAGCACCATTTGACAGAGATGGAAACTTGAGTCTCTGAGAAGCTGATGGCTTGTCCGAGGGCCCACCGTCAGTGGGGAAGCTGGGACTTGAACCCTGGTTAATCTGACTCCAGAGCTTGTTCCATTCGCCAGGGCACTGCCTGATCAGCGTGGTCTAAAGGAAGCTGATGACATCTTTGGCAGAGCCCAGAAGGAGGGTGGGGATCCCTGTGTCCCATTTCTCAGATCCCATTCTTGAGTCCAGAACCAAATTCATCGTCCTATCCCCAGCCTGCCCCTCGCTACCATCACCCCTGCCCTGTCCCAGCCCCTGGCTAGCCTCTATACCCTTCTGTGCTTCCTCTGATGTGCAACAAGTTAGCCAGGCATCCCGGGCTCCAATCTAGGCTGCAACCGTGACCTTGAGTAAGGCGCTTCCTTTTCTGGTCTCAGTTTCCGCATCTGTGAGGTGGGGTCTGCATTTGACTCAACTGGGTGGTTCAGACTCAACACTGTGGGAAGGAAACTGACCAAAAGATGCCTCCACCCATCATAAAGGGCCCAGAGACTCAAAGCAGAGGCTGTGGGGAGTGGAGGGGAGGGGAGGCAGCTCTTCCTTCCGCCACCCCCAAGCTCCGTGGCCTTACAGGTAGCTCTTACCCCACGGGATCTGGCACACGGACCAACCATCCCCAGACAGCCAATCATTCTGGCTGAGCCTGAGGATGCATTCCACTGTCATTGTTAACACTTGAGTTACCCCCTAATCCTCCAGGCTCAGGAGGCTGTTCAGATGAGCCTGCCTTCCCTGAGCAGTCAGGGGAAGAACTGGAAAAGAAGCAGGCTGGGGAGGTCAACGCAGGCTGACGTCGGGCCCTGGGAGGGGGCTCTGCAGGCCGGGAGTGAAGAATGTGGGCTCAGCCCCGTCTGACCACATGCTCCCTTGGGCAAGTCCCTTCCCATCTCTGCTGTCCTGGGCCTCTGCTGAGGGCTCCCCCTGTTCCATCCAGCCTGGGCACATACCCAGCCCATAGCTGCATGCAGCAGCCACCCTGCGCATCTAGCTCACTCCTGCAGCCCCTGTACTCGGCTCTCGTAAGGGTGCCAGTCCACATTTGCCTCTGATGTTCTCTCTCTCCTCCCCTACACCCCCCATCCCCTCCCTCACTTCCCACCTGAACCAGGGTGCCTGTGCATGCCTGGGTGGTCCGAGCAGAGGATGACATGCCCGCACTTTGCAGGACTCCATCCTTTGCTGGTGGCCCAGGACCACCGGATGGTGTGAGCCCCAGGGCGGGGTGAGCCGTGTAGCTGGACAGTGTCAACGGGAGGACCAGACGACCTTACCCAGAGCATCCTGGGCTGCGGGGCTTTAATTTATTTAATCAATTCCAGCCCCCAGGCTGGGGAAGGAAAACTGCAGGATATTAAATCTGTCGCTCTCGCCAATCTGTCAGAGATGTCGGAGCACATTGATTCCCCTCTGCCCGCCTTTATTAACTATCTCCTCCAGGGGCCGCTGGCTCTTCCAGGCCCAGCCTGGACCCTGCCCGGAAGCAGGGAGCAGATTGCAGGTAGAAAGGAGGGGCGTGGCGGGGGGGGGGGGAAACAAGAACCTTTCAGGGGACAGTTACAATGAGAAAATGTTGAGAACTGCGAGGCAGGGACGTTGAAGATCATCTGTAATCCAAATCCTTCTGTTTGCGGATAAGGAAACTGAGTCAGGAGAGCAGAGGGCGTCAGCTCAAGTAGTATAGCTAGTTAGGGGCAGAATGGAACCAGAATCTAAGGCTCCTGATGCCCAGGGCAGCGTTCTTTTTATTCATTGAATCAACATATTTTCCTTGGGTGACTGCTAAGTGGTGATAATATTGATTGTTCAGTGGACCCTGTATTGGGTTCTTATTACTGCTGTAACAAATCACCACAGCTTAGTGGCATAAAACAATACAAGTTTATTATCCTGCAGTTCTGGAGGTCAAAAGTCTGAAATGGGCCTCGAGAGCTAAAATCAAGGTGTTGGCTGGGCTGTGCTCCATCCCGGAGGCTCTAGGGCAGAAGCCACCTCTGTGCATTTTCCAGCTTCTGGAGGCTGCCTGCATTCCTTGGCTTGCAGTCTCCTTCCAGGTTCAAAGTCAGCAGTGGCTGGTCAAATCTTCCTCGCATGGCATCACCTTGACATTGACTCTCCTGCCTCCCTTGTCCACTTCTAAGGACCCTTCTGATTACCTTGGGCCCACATGGATAATCCAGCTTACTCTCCACGTCTCAAGGGCAACTGATCAGCAGCCTTAATTTCCTCAGCAGACTTGACACCCTCTTGCCACATGAGGTGCCACATTCACAGGTTCTGAGGATTCGAACGTGGACATCTTTGGAGGCCATTATTCTGCCAACCACAGGCACATCCTCATGGACCACACACCAGGCTGAGCATTTTACATTCGGCAACTCACTTCATGCTGACAACAACTTGATGAGATCATTGCTAGCTTGCCCCCATTATACAGATGAGAAAACTGAGCCCCAGGGAAGTTGAAACTTGCTAAGCCACACAGCTGGTTGGTAGTGGATCTGGGATTCAGACTTGGGTCCAGTTGAACCCAGAGGCCAAACTCTCCCTCCCCAAACCATCCGGGGAGGGGTAGCTTGGAATCGCATGCTGTGAGTCTAGGCAAGGAGAGCAAGACGCAGCCTTGGCCCATAGCGCCAGGTGAAGAAGCACACTTTGAAAGAAGGGGGATGTGGACAGAGCCCCAGACTTTGGGAGACCCTTTCTATCCTAAATAATTGACTGCCCTGCCCTGCCTCCCTCTCACCAGCCCACTCTCTCTCATATGATTTATTTGCTCATAAAATTGAAGGCCTTCTCTGGTACCATTTTCTATTTAGCTTAGACAAATATTTAGCATCCAGACCTGACTTTAATTTCCTTAAATATCAGGGGCCCTGGAAGATGGAGAGCCTTCCCAGTGGGTGAGGACACCGGCGAATCTGGGGTGGGGAGAATCTACCCCTTCCCCAGGTAAGGACCACATCTCCCTGTGACCAACCAGATATATGGCTCCTCCCTCTTCCCCCCACCTATCAGATCTCCCCACCCCTGAGGCTGCAAGAAGAGATGGGATGCATACGGCAGGTTCCCAGCCACTCTTGGTGCCTGTTGGAGCTCACATTCTGGACCAGGCTCTCTCTGCCCAAGGGTGATGGGGAGAGTGGCTGCGGGGCTCCCTCCCCTGTAGGGTGTGGGCTGGGGGAAAGGGGAAGCAAGAGTGGCCAGAGGGAGGGTGGGGGCCTCATGCTGG
>NW_006790015.1:1225213-1230576 GCF_000442215.2 Lipotes vexillifer
AGGGCTGGTGACTGTCATTTGCCCCCTTTCCCACACATGCATTCATTGACTTATTTCATTCATTGAGAAATGTTTCCCGTGCTGGGCCTGAGGATCAGAAATACAAGTCCAGTGCTGCTTTGCAGGGGCTCGTGTCCTGGAGGTTGGCCATTGAAAGGAGGTGTATAGAGTCCCGTATGAAGCGGGGGTCGGGGAGAAGGGGAGAGGTCAGGCTGTCCTCATACAAGAGGAGTGACCAAGGTGAGTCCCGGAGAATGAGTTAGACAGGCTCCCTGCAAATGGCCGCATGTCTGAAGGAGGACATGGGACAGACAGGACGCAGGGCTGGCGATGCTAGCGGGGCCTGGAGGATGCAGCTGGGAAGCCAAATGGCTGGTGCCATCGGGGGGTAGGGGTCCTTGGGTCCTCTTCTCAGATCCTGCCTCTGAAGTCAGCTGCCAAGCCCTCGTCCTCCTGCCTGCCCCTGCCCTGAGCCCGTGCCTCCCTTCTCTTCTCCCCATTTGAGTAAATGGGGCCATTTGGGGAGCAAGGCCTCTACAGGCCAAGGAACACTGAGGATTGCCGGCCGTCTCGAGAAGCTAGGAGAGAAGCGTGGAGCAGACTCTCCCCCAGAGCCTCCAAAAGGACCCAATTCTGCCAACACCTTGATTTTGGACTTCTAGCCTCTAGAGTGGTAACAGAATGGATTTCTGTTGCCTTATGCCGCCCCAGTTTGTGATGATCTGTTACAGCAGCAACAGGAAACTAACGCACTGCTGTTAGATAGAGGAAAACCTCTGAACATGCGTCTGGGTACACACACTGGTGCTCAAGAACTCCGGCTCCCTTACGTCTCCTTGGTGCTGACCCTCTGCCTTTGCCATCTCCTCCTTCTCTTCTGGCACCTCCACGCCCTCCCTCTCTGGCTTCTCAGGCCAGGCCGGTCTGGGCTGGGGGTGACCCAGGCCTGAGCGGCTCCTGGTCCCACAGACACCTCATTATCAGGTAGAATGTAGCACAGTTTCACCCATGGACAGCGTTGAAAGCCAGGCCTTTGCTGGGATAATGGAGGGGCTGGAAGCTTCTCTTGGCGCCCATCCCGGGCCTGGCGAATCTCTGAAGCACCCAAGAAGCTGGCACGCATCACGCTTCACAGCTGAGGCGCACAGATAAACCTCAGCAGAGCGCTGGGCTGTTTGGTCCCGGGCCTGGAGCAAACATCAGGAAATTAATGGGTCTTTCTGTGGGCAGCGCCTCTCACTCCGCTCGACCCCCGCCCCCAGACCTCACTCCCGCCTGCCCATCTCCCCCTCCTGCAGCTTTGTTTTCTTTTTCCCTTTGTTTCCTCTTTGCGATAAACATGATTCATGCCAGCCCAGCCGGGCCCTGTCACCCTGCCCAAGGCCGGCTGTATATCTCATGATGAGCTGCTGTGGCTGCCGCCATGGTCGGTCTCGGGCTCAGCAGCGAGGTCCCGACAGGAAGTGGCACTGGGGGCGAAGGCAGAGGTGATGGGGGTGCAACAAGCAGGCAGCAGGGCGCCAGGTCTCTGTGCAGCGCTGCTGAGCACCAGGCACCAAGGGGCACACAGAGAAGTGATTGTGGCCGGGCTCTTGGGGATTAACCCTCTCTACCCTGAGCGCTGTAAGTAGTTTGGCTCCTGGGTTACTTCCTATGGCTGCTGTAACAAAGGATCATAAGCTGGGGGGCTTATAAAACCAGATGCTGTCACAGCTCTGGAAGCCAGAAGCCCACTATTGAGGTGTCAGCGGGGCCACGCTCTCTCTGAATGCTCCAGGGGAAGATGCTTGCTTGCTTCCTTTGGGGGTGGCCAGCGATCCTTTGCATTTGAGGCTGCATCAAAGGCCTCTGACTGCACCTGGCCTTTCCTCTCATGGGTCTGTGTCTGCACATGGCTTTCTCCTCCCTGTGTCTCTCTTCTCTTCTTGTGAAGACATCAGTCACATTAGAGTACCCATCAGAGGGCCATCTTACTTCAATACGCCCTCATCTTAATTAATTACATTGGCAACGATCCCATATCCAAATAAGGTCACATTCACAGGGACTGGGTGTTAGGACTTGAACGTATCCACGTGACAGGCAGGATCCTGGTTCCCTGACCAGGGATCGAACCCGTGTCCCCTGCAGTGAAAGCGTGGAGTCCTAACCACTGGACCACCAGGGAAATCCCAGGACTTCAACATATCTTTGAGGGGAGGACATGACTCCACCCATAACAGCTCCCAGGGCTCCCCGAGGTCTGGTCCCTGCCTCCCCCTCTGTATCCGTCTCTCATCACAGCCCCTCACACAACTGACATCAGCCATCCTGGGTCACTTGCCAGTCCCTAGATGGGCCACACCTCTCTATGTGTCATTCCTCTGCCTGGATGCCTGGCTCGTGTTTAGCTGCCCACCTGATCCCCCCAATACCAGCCAGTTGGTGAATGCCTCTTCATCCATCAAGATTAGCTGTCACCTCTCCAGGGAGCCCTCACTGACCCTCTGCCTCTAGGCTCCCTTAATGCCCTGTGCTTACCTGCACTGCAGCTCACGGCCCATAGGGTGGTCTTTACCCATCTACCACTCCTCCTCAGGCCCTTAGCTTATAGGCTCTGAGTAGACAGGGTCTGCATCTCCCCTCTGCGTCCCCAGCACATGCATGCCCAGTGAATTACTGCATGAAGAATCCTACCCACCGGCATTTATTGAGCACTTATGAGGTCCTAATGCCAGACACTGTCCTGAGCCCTTTATTTGTATTAGCCCAGTTAACCCGCACAATGACCTACGAGGTAGGTGCTATTGTTATCCCCATTTTACAGATGAACAAACTGAGCTCAGAGTGGTTAAGCAACTTGTCCAAGGTCTGATGATTATTAATAAACTGCAGAGGTGGAGATTTGACTCTGGCAACGTGAGGGAGGACCTACCCTTCCTTGAAGGACCACGCAGATGAGCAGCAGGGAGGGAAGCACGTACTTCCGGGTCCAAGGAGACACCCAGGAGCATCGGTGTGTGATGTGTCCCTGGACTGAGGAGGTAGTATACTCCCATGTCACCAGGCTGGGGCCCTTCGTCTTATCCCTGAGATTGTGAGCTCCCTGGGGCAGTGATTCCTCCTGCATCTCCCCACCTGGTTCTTACAGAGCCCCGCCCACTTCACAGCAGGCAGAGCCTGGCATCTCAGGCGTGGTTCCTAACCAGCTGGGCCTCCGTGTCTTTCTCCATCACACCAGAGCGGCCCGCCAGTGAGGTTCAGAGAGAGGCAGCTGAAAAACGCCCCAACTCACCATAGGAGGGAGGAAAGCTTGGCTTTGGGGTCAGGCTGACAGGTGTTTCAAGCCCAGCACTGCCTCATATCAGCTGTGTGACCCTGGCCCAGTCACTTGAGCTCTCTGGGCTCTCGTTTCCTCAGGTGTGTGTGCAGTGGGGAAGACAATGAGGGAGGCTGTGACAGACAAGTAGGGAGCAGGCCCAGAAAGCCAGCAGGCAGCCGACGGCGGCCATTACCGCCTCCCGCGGTCTCTTCCTCCCATGATGCCCAACACCATCCTCCACGGGGTGATGGATGCAGCTTCCATTGCCTTTGCATTTAACTCACTTACTTAAATTTTAACAATTTTTTTTTTAAGAAATGAAGCAAAACACAGATAAACAGCCATTTAGAATCACGACTTCATAATTCAGGAATTCTCCTTCCAATGCAATCTGCTCAGCAATTATTTTGTGAGGTGGGAGGGAGAGCATCATGGGAAACCGCAATATGCAAATTCCCCGGGGCGGGGTGTGGGGGGAGGAGGGGAATGCCCAACTTCTCCAGATTGGTCTTTTCTCCCCCAGAAACGTAAGCCTGTTTCTCAGTTTGGAAATATGACATCCTGAGTCTCCATGAGCTTCAGGGGAGAGGTGTCTGCATGCCAAGTGGGGAGTGGGGTGAGGGGCAGCCACATTAGGCCAAAGGCTTCAGTTTACTCTTATTAAAATGGCCAGTGGATGTCCTCGGGGACAGCCATGCACAGGGGCCCAGGAATTGGCCTGGGTCATTCATCCGGTGGCCTTGGGAACAGCTGGGCTTAGGGTCAGGCTCTGGCTCTGTCACTTGCTGGCTGTGCCGTGTTGGGCAAGTCCCCTAGCCTCTCGGGACCTCAGTTTCCTTGGCTGTAAAATGGGTAACAGCAGTACTTAGCTGGTAGCTGGGTGGTGAGGACTGAGAGAGAATGCACGGCAGTACTGGGCATCATTTCTGGCCCCCGAGAAGGGCTGAACACACAGCAGCCTGCTGTCAATAACCCCAGGCAGAGGAAAGAACCAAGAGTTCTGCCCAACAGAGCGGGAAAGGCTTCTCATAGTAGACGGCATGTCCATAGCGTTCCCCTGGAAGATGGCATTTGAGCTGGGCCTTGGATGAAGAAAAGCTGGATCCCTGTAGGGCAGGGAGGCACAGGAATGCAAACCCAGGTCAGGAAGCTGCCTGCAAGGACCGTTGTAAGGTTAAATCCCCACACAGGGCTTGGTATGCAGTAGATACTCAATGCACGTCGCCCTCACACAAGACTCGGTATATGGCCATGTTCAATACATACCCGCGTCTTTCCCCTTCTCATCCCTCTTTAAGAGCAGGGGCTGCATCTCCTCTTCACTGCCCTGCCCCGCTGCATCTCTCCCATGGCTGAACACACAGGAGGTGCTCAGTAAGTGTGGGCTGAATGGACCTCGCCCCTCCTCCCTCCCAGACGGACTGAGCCCAGTGATGGGAGGTTTGCAGGTGAGCAGAGAGAGGGCAGCTTCTCCACTTCCTTGGAACTGGCCTTGATGTGTGGGCGTGACTGCAGTCCTGGTTCCTACTTTCCCAGCGCTCTGGGGTGAATAATCTGACTGCAGCCAGCGCCTCACTAACCTGCCCATTAGCTCCTTGCTGGAGACGCGGGGATGTCTCTGTGGCCTCGTTCCCTGCCTCCCACTTTCCCGGGAAGGAGCCAGGCCGGACAGGCTGGGCAGTGCACCTCTCAGCACCGTGCCAGGGCCAGTGCTGGACTCTGAGTGAGTGACAGAGGATTGGCAGGTGGGAAGCCGGCCGATATGCGGTTAGAATGAGGCACAGAAGACACTGTGACTGGGAGTGTACTGGACCCATGTGGACACCCTGCCCCCGACACTGGGAATCTGGGTGCCTCATTCAATCGCATTTGTCTTGAGCAGCTATCCTTACCAAGCTCAGGGCTGCGTGCTAGGGATCCTGATGCTCCCTGATTTCCAGGAGCTACAGTCCACTGAGGGATTGTAATGCAGAGGCGTAACGCAGGTGGGAAGTGCACCCATCTTCAAGGAAGCTCAGTTGTCCCTACCTGGAGACATGGGGCAGGGGGGGGGGGGGGGGGG
>NW_006790015.1:1230691-1240495 GCF_000442215.2 Lipotes vexillifer
GAGGAGGTGTCACTGAGGAGGTGACATTTGATCTGGGCCTTGATGGCTGCATAAGATAAGTCCAGAAGAGGAGGAGGCAAAGAAGAGTGCGTGAAATGTGGCAAAAGACTGCAAAGCGTGGAGGTGTGAAAGGGCATGAAGCTGGGGGCGGGTCACCTGCCTTCCGGCCCATGTGGAGGCACCAGCTTCCACAGCTTTCTTAGGGCCGGCAGAGGAGAAGGGGGAGGACAGAAAAAGCACCAATTCCAAGGTCTGAGGCCCACACTTGCCATTAACAGAGGTGGAGGCATTCTCAGAGATCAGGGAGCATCTGGGGTCGCAAAGAGAGTTTAATTTTGGTGCCAACCCTGACCACCTGGGAGGGCTGCACTCCCTGAGGGTGGCGGAGGCAGGGGAAGGATGTGCTGAGAAAAGCTCTCTGGTCAACCGAGGCTCAGTGGGAAGCAGTGCTGTGATGGATTAGCAATGTCTGCCAGGGAACACTGTGTGGGTGGGGAAGCCCTGATCTGGTCCAGTCCCCTCGGTTTCCACATGTGGAGATGGAAACCCAAGGACACACAGAGCTGGGGGAGATGCCAGATCTCCTCTCCCAGTCCAGGGCTCTCTCTATTACACCAGCAGTTCTCAAACTTGAGCACACGTAGGAATCACCCGGAAAAGCCTGTTAAACCACAGATTCTGGGTCCCACTCCTAGAGTTCTGATCCTGAAATTTACTTTTCCAATAAACTCCCAGGGGATGCTGCTGCGGCTGGTCTGGGGATCTCACCTGGAGAACCCCTGCTCCACACCCTCCTGCTGGGTTGAAAAATGAGAATAACCTCATTTCTGAGAAGTGGGGGGAACCATACCCTCCTGAGCTCCTAGGGTTACAGCAAAGAGCATAGGAGGTCAAGTTAGGAATGTCTCTGTAAAGTGAAAGCAATGGTCAACCTTGGCTGCACATTTGGGTCACCTGCTGGACATTAGAAAGTCCTGCTTGAAAAGAAATGGCATTGATGTGGTGTGATGAAGGTGTTAGCTAATGCTACCGTGGTCATCACTTTGCAGGGTATAAGTGTATCAAATCAACACGTTGTACACCTTAAACTTACACAATGTTAGATGTCAATTATATCTCAGTAAAGTCCTGCTGCCCAGGCCACGGCTCAGACCAATTAAGTCAGAATCCCCAGGGTATATCCAGGCATCAGGGTTTTCTAAAGCTCCTCTGGTGATGCTAACATGCGGCCAGCCTTGAGAAAGGGTGGGGGCCCTTGCTGAAAATGCAGCTTCGCGTTCAGTAGGTCCAGGATAGGACTGAGAGTCTGCATTTTTAATACATGCCCAGGTGTTACTGCTGCCGCTGCTGCATGGACCACGCTTTGAGAAACAAGGTCCAGAGGAGAGAAAGAACCTGCTCTTATCATCTGTGAGGCTGGGCACATTTCGGGATATTTTAACTAGGCAGTTAAGGGTTCATTCTCATGTCTGCATCCTCCCTTCCTGTTCCCAGTGTTACCAGCACGCCACGCTGAATGAACTGTTTCCATCCTCTCTGCAGCCCTGACTGGGGGGAACTGGGGACCACTCCAGAGCTCATTGCCAAGTGCAGCCCCTGCAGACCCCACGCTGCTTTGTCAGGCAGGAGAGAAGCACACCATTCGCCACCCCTCATTTCCTTCATTTCCATTGATCTTTAGCGAACAGCATCAGATAGGATAGATTTTTTGTTTGCAAACCCAGCCTCGAGGCTGGAAATTGACATCTCCCCTTTCTCCTCTTGCATCCTTTGTATCCTACTGCCTTTTTGCCCATGATTCCTCCTTGTCAGTTGCCCACACGATATTTCAGCCAATTCGTGCATTGATTGAGCACCTACTGTGTGCAAAGGGGGTGACAGTTTGCTCTATGACCTTGAGCAAGTCTTTCACTCCCCCTAAGTGAGCAGCTTATGGGTTAGGACCTTATTTTAGTCACCTTAGTGTCCTCAGAGTCTAGTATAGTGCCTGGCAAGTAGACTGCTCATCCATTTGGTAAATGGATGCTGCTGAATGAGTGAAGTCAGGACCTCTCAGACCTCGGTTTTTTGCCTGTAGAACGGGAGTGGTAAGGCCTGTTTCATAAGAGTGTAGCGAGGCTCATCATTAGTGGGGAGGCCTCCAGGTTACAGGTGGCTAAACCGATGTCAAGATACACAAGAAGCAAGTCACTGGAGAAAATGAAACTAGAACCCAGGTCTGTTACACTCAGGAAACTTCATTCAGGGCAAAAGAGCCATTTGCTCTCAAGGAACAGTGGCCAGACGGGAAGTGAAGCTGGATCCAGGAGCTATGGCCAGGCAGGAGGCCCTGTGAGCTGGGCCAGTGGCAGCTTCAGCCCTGGCAGAGGGATATAGCCCAGGAGCCAGGTCAGCCGTTGGCACTTTTGAAAATTGTCTCAGCAGGTAAGGAAGCCAGAGTGGAGCGTGAGCCTTCATTTTCCTGAAATATCTGCTCAGAAAGGTTAGCCAGCAAGACTGGGCACTGATGCCACGCTGGAGGCTGGCACACTGGGGCCAGGCCCCTGGCACAGAGGAGTCCAGTCTGGGGCAGGCTTCTCTGCCGGCCAAACGCAACCCTTCCAAGGGGCGTCCTCAATGTCCACCTCTCCCTCTGTGCATCCCTTGTGCTCTCCAGTCCCTTGTCTGCGGCAGCGTCTCCTAGCAGCACTGCTCGCATCGCCCCAGGCCAGCTCAGACCCCATCTTCTCCTTGGATGAAGGGCTGAGAGAGTGCCTTGTAGGGGCACAAACATGAAAGGCTATAAGTTGATGTCATTGCTGAGACCAGGAAGCTGGGATTATGCATCTCATTCCACCCAGCCCGCCCGGTCCAATCTATAGTCTAGTGTCTGGTGCTGCAGGAGCTCCTGGTACAGGACAAATGTGCTGGCATCAGTGGGGTTGCCTAAAGATAGCTTGGTTCCTCCCCTTCTCCACACCCACAGCTCTGAGACCCTCTCCATGTTCCTCTAAGTCATGCTTAAAGTCTAAGGACTTCAACTCGCTGGGATTCAACAAACTGATGATTCGAAGCATCCTTGGCTCTAGCTGTCCAGTATTTTATGATTAAAGGAGTCCAAGTTTACTTAGACGCTTTCGGTTGTAAGTGACAGAAAAACTGTTCCACCTGGTCTCATAGCTGAAAAACCCAAAAGCAGTTTAGGATTTCAGGCATAGCTTGATCCAGGAGCTCAAGTCAAGTCTGTCTCTGTCCCTCAGTTCATGGTGATGTTGGCACACTTTATCCTCGGAATTGACATGGTGGCATTGTGGTTGCTGGTAACACAAAGCCTATATCCTCTAAGTTCCAAGTCCTGCAGGAAAAGCAGTCTCTTTCTGGCTTCCTCTAACTCCTCATATCAAGCCCAGCAGTTTGACAAAAAGCCCAGGACTGAATTCTCATTGGCCTTAATTTGCTGTGAGTCTATCCCTGAATCAATCTCTGTAGCCACGGGGTGATGGGATACTCTGGCCTAGGCCTGGGTCACATGTGCGTTGCCCTCACCGAAATCACATGGGCTGAACGGGAATGGTCGTTCTCTGTTGGAAACTGGTGGGTAGCTATCAAAAGGGTGGTGAACAGATGCAGGAAGGCAAAAATTAAAAGAGGTTCTGAGGCTATGTAGATTAGTGATCCTATGAGAACTTGACTCAAAGCTGTGAGGGATCCCTAAAGCTCACGTTTCAGATTTGGGACAATGGGTGGGGCTGGAAGGTGAGGGTGAAGATAACTCTCCACTCTTCCAGCTTAAACAAACTACATGCCTCTTTATTCTTCTTTTACATTCAACTCGTGGAGCCTGAATGTTCTCTTTACATCTCTTCTCTGCTGTTAGTTGGAAAATAGCTGGCTACGTTTCTGATGGGGAAGGTGGAGAGGGAGCTAAAGGCTCTGTGATTAGTGGCTGTAAGGAAGGAAGCTGGGGGGCCTGTCTCGTGGCTTGGGGGGGCAGTCGGTTATCAATTTGAATCTGTAAGAGGAAAGGTAGAGGCATAAGCACGGCACAGAGGACTGAATCATTGGCCTCGATTCTTCACTCTCCTGGAGTAGTATTTCACATTCACACCCTTACCAGGGCTCCATGAGTCTAATTCCTCTCACCACTTGACCTCGGGCTTGACAAGGTGACTTGCTCTGGCCAATGGGATGGCAGCAGATATAATGAGAGAAGAGGCTTGAGATGTGTTTACGTGGTTGTGCTTGCCCGCTTGCACTCCTGCCATAGCCAGAAAAGGAACTTAACCGGAATAGCCACGGCCCCCAACATGACACATGGAGCAGACGTGAGCGGGCTCACAGCCTGAAGCAGAGCTCTCCAGCCGCGTCTAGACCTGTGAGCAGCATAGAAGTGTTAATGTTAAATGCCACTGAGACTTTGAGGTGGTTTGTTTTGCAGCATTATTGTGGCAGTAGCTGACTGATAAAGGTAGCAAGGAGAACGGGAGGCTCTGGGTGACAGAGAAAGAGTGTGTGCCACAGCCCAGCCCTACAACTGTGACTTTGGGGACCCCATCGGACTTTGGGACCCCGGGGTCTACCATTAGGTCATATGGCACTATCCCACAAAGTGCCATGTGATCATGGGAAAGTCATCCCTTCCTTCAGTGAGCCTCAATTGTCCCATCTCTAAAATGAGCAGAAGAATGTCTGACTCTGACTTCTGAGTTCAGCATCCAGGTCCCGGTAGAGATGGTCCCAGAGCTCCAGGCTCTGCTGCTTCTCATGATCTGCCCCTGCTTGCCCCCAGCCTCAGCCTGGGAAGCGGCCCCCTGCGGAGTCTTCACGCAACCTTGCACTCAATGCGTGCTCACACAACACTCTATATAGAAAACAAGTCAGACTGTGACAAATGCAGAAATAGATGTGTGAAATCGTTCTAGGAGCAAAGAAGAGAGAGAGTTGAAGACTCTTTGGGGGAAAGGGTGAGGGTCGGTTTGGGAGTGGCCTCATCATGGAAGGGATGAGTTTGGCATTGAGTATGAGTGATGTTTCAGGCAGAGGGAGGGATGTGAGTCAAAGCTGAGAGACACAAAGGAGCCTGGTGTGCTTGAGTGATGAGGGGCTAGCTCTTCAGCTAGGACCGAGCCAGGGCTGCTGGGGGCGAGGATTGGACTGCCAGTCGAGCAGGTCGGAGAGAGGCCACTGAGGAGAGAGGGCCTTGAGTGCCATATTCAGGGTCAGGAATGTGTCGTGCAGGCAGTGGGGAAGCGTGGGGCCATGGAGCAGCAGACTCTGCTGCAGGGCGTAGCAGGTGTCATCAGGGCTTCCTGGGAGCCCCGAGAGCTCTCCCGGCTTCCCCAGCCCTCCCGTACCAGGCCCAGGAGAGGGCAGGGCCTAGATTCAGGACCTTCATAGGCTGACCCTGGGCTGCCCAAATATACATTGGGAATAGAAGGATGAGAAGGTACAGAGAAGGTCACAATTCAGGGAGGGAGATGAAATCAGCTTAGAGTTTTAAAGGAAAATCAAAAGGAAAAAAGCATTTGCCAATCAATCCAGTCAATGCCAATCAATCAATGGGTTGCACCGCATCTGGCCCTCTTGTCCTACGTGTGATGAGGTGCTACTGTCCCCAGCAGAGCAGGACAGGAGAATGTAGGCTCAGAAGCCAGCTGGGCCTTACAGACTCTGACGTCTCTGAGTCATATTTTTCTCAAAAGGGAAATATTTACTCTCCAAGGGCTATCATGAAGATGAAAGAATATGGTGCATGTAAAACACTTGGTATGGGCTTGTCACACAGTAAGTGCTCAATATATGTTTACTGTGGCCATTATCAAGGGAAGGAAGACATGTAAAGGAGGAAAGGTGGGGAGTTTGGGGGTGCTGGGGGAGAGATAGAAAAGAAAACAAGGAGGAAAAGGAGGAGGGGGGAGTAAGGGAACATGTCATCAGTCTGCATCCCCAGATACACCCAGCCATGCCAGCCTGGCCTGGTCTACTCCCCAAGTGGCCATTAAGACCACTCACGCATTCCCCCTGCATCCTTCTGCCACATCTGTCAGATGTGGCCCTGGATGCCAGCAAGAACAGCTGTCCCCAGACGTGCCCAGCTGCAAAATGAGGACCCAGCGGTGTTGTGAAGGACACAGAGGCCTTGGAGGGGTGGCTAAGAGGACAGTTCTGTCAGGAGGCAACCACACCACTGCGATCACTGCGCTGGACCTCAGTCTCCCCAGTGGTAGAGGAGAAGCTAGGAGATGACGTGGCATTTTGTATCAAGGGACGTCAATCCCATGATGTGTCCGCAGCCAGAGACCTTGGCCCCTACATCTTGTCCTGGAAGGTATAGGTATGACCCTGCCCTCCTGGGTCCTGGGAACTGTCCTGCCATTTTGCCGGAGAGCGCTTCTAGTTTGTGTGGGAGAATCTCATCAGACAAAACGATTCTCAGATTGGAATGTAAGCTCTGTCTTAGGATTTTTTTTTTTTTTTTTTTGGTAGATTGGGGCTCACAGAGAGAGGCAGTGACTTCCCTAAGGATGAATAGGGAGGTGAGTTTTGTTGTGTTTTAGACCTAGGATAAGACCTAAGTGCCACAGTAGGGGTCTCTGAGAGTGATATCTTAACAGGGACCAAGTTCATCGGGGAGCACTAGAGCAGAGCAGATAAATGTAGTATCTTTGACATCAGGCAAACCTTGGTTCGAATCCTCTCCATGGCTGACTCCTTCTGTGACCTTAACCAAGTCCCTTATCCTCCGCAACTCTCAAGTTTTCCATCTGTAAGATGAGACTAAGAATGTGGTAAAGAACTTGAGCTATGGAATCTAACGGCCTAGGCTTGAGTCTTCAGTACTTACCTGCTGTGTGACCTAAAGGAGCTTATTCTCTGGGCCTCAATTTCCTCACCTGGAAATGCAGATGATAAGAGGACTCACCTCATGGGGTGAGTTTAAATGAAGTGATGCACGTACAAGGCCAGGCACTCAATAAATGGTAGCCATTCATTATTATTGGTGCTGACGTTGTTAGCAGAATCCCTTGGTGCCCAAAATGTATTTTAATTGCCTGGGCACTGATGACCTGTCTACCAGCCCTTCATTCCAGCTCAAGGACCCTGGCCACAGAGTTCTCTGGCATGGACTGTTCCTTGCCCTGCCCACACTGGATGTGCTAGAATAGGAGCTGGCACTGGGGCAGCCCATCAGAGCTGCACAGATTCCTGACTGGGAGAATGCCAGAAAAGCTCTTTCTTGCTGCCACTGCAGAGGCCCAGATAGAGCCTGATGGTCAGTGTTAAAGCTGGCACCAATGGGACAGCCAGGGTGGTAGGGGCAGGGGGAGCTGCTGACCAGCTTGTGCCAGCAAGCCGAGGCCAGAGGGATAAAAGGGCAGGAACGGGTGGGAAGATGGGGCTGGCATTCCATGCTGAGTCATGAAAGAGCTCACACACAGGCAGGAGCATCAGGAACCTTAGGTATTCCTGGTGCACCTGCCTATACATGACCCCACCCTCTAATGCTTGCGCAGCCCCACTGGGTACTCAGAAACCTCCATCAGGTGTAAGTGAGTTATTCTGGAGCCTCAGCACTGCTCACCCTGAGCACCACACCACCTCCAAGGGGCCAAAATGTCCTCATCCCTTTGCCCTTGCCTCAACTATGGCTCAGGTGTTTGGAAGATGTCATCAGCCACTGTCTATTGTTCTAAAACATCCCCAAAGACAAGAACTGCACTGGGGACAGCCTCTCCCAGGAGCTCTGAACCAGGCAATGATCTTTTTTTTCCTGTCTTGATCGAAGGTATGTGGTTTCCTTTACTGATGCAGAACCAACAGACTCTAGGCTTAACTGTTGTGTAACTGGTTTCATGTTCTTTTGGCAGTTCCATTCACCCTCTTGAAGAATTGGGGATTCCATACTCCCCACAGCTTCCTACCCACCCTACACTCATTCCCTCTACCCACACTCTCTTGGAAGATTGTAGTTAGAGGGGCTCTAGAGCTCATCTAGTCTCATGCCCTCATTTGTCAGGTTGGAACAAGAGGCCAGAGTGGAAAGGGCACCAAGACCACACTGTAAGTTGTAGCAAACCTGGGGTCAGCATCCAGGTCTCCTGACTCCCCATCTACCTCATTCCCCATTGCCCCACACTTCCACTCCCCTGCCAAGGGAAAGGGGACTCACAGGAAGCATAGAATCTCTTTCCAGGGCTCCTTGCATATAGAACACAATAGCTACCATTTATTTCCAGCTCACTCTGTGCCACTAGCTGTGCTACTATGTGCTTCTGTGCAGTATCTCCCTCCTTGGGGAGGTGTGGCCACTGTGGCCAGTTTATATGTAAGGAAACGAGCTCAGAGACATGAAAGGATTTTCCCAAAGCCACAGTGCTAGTATGTGACTGAGCTGGGATTTAAACGAGAACTTTTTGGGTATTTCTGACCTCTCCCTTTCAAGCCAGTTCTAACAATAAATCCACACGGAATCTACTTAAAACCCACAACCTGGAGGTTATACTTTCTCCCTCACAATGAGACAGTCTCTGGCTAGTGCCGCACTGTCCAGATCTGTGGCAGGGTCCTGCTCTTCCCTGCTAGTGTTTTAGCCCCGCTATGTACAGTGCCCCTTGGTGTCTAACCCCTCATTGACTTTCACTCTTGAAGGCCTCTACTTGGTCTTCTCCAGATGTTGAAGTCAGAGCAAAGGCCTGTAGAAACATGGATGGGGAATGAGGGGACGGCGTGTTGGGAGAGGATTATGTGGCAGCATGAACACTGATGATGCTGTAATTGGCTCCCTCTTTCCAAGCCGAGGTGTCAGCAGGCCCAGGCGCTGGGGCTAATTGTTGCAGGCAGTTAATAACTTGGATTGTATTCACTCTGGCATAAGTTGCCTGCTTCCTTGGAGGAGGCAGGCAAGGCTGGGAAAGGAGTGCTAAGCCTGCTGCTTGCGAAATTCTGGAGAGGCAGGAGTGAAGGGCTGCCACCTGCCCAGCCTCCCCCAGACCCTGTCTGCAGCATCCCCACCCCAGCCTGGCCCCATCACCTTTCCCCAGAACTCTTTTTCTTCTCTTGAATTATTGGCCCCTCTATCCTCTTCCCCCCATAAACTCACACTCACCTCCTGAACAGAACTTCAGGGAGAACGGGGCTGGGGAGAGGAAAGACGCTGTCTTGGGAGAAGCTCGAGACTGAAGGAGGCCTGGGTCCAACCCAAACTATTCCACTGACCTGCTACACGACCTGGAGTCAGAAATTCATTCACCATGGACTTGGGCAAGTTTCCTGAGCTCTTTTGCGTCCATTATATCACATGATGAGCAATCGACCTTGAAAGTCATGGAAACAGGGATTGTTCATTCTATCCAGCATATGGCTCTCCAACTATATATAACTATATATATGACTAATTACCTAACTGTTACCTATAAATCTGTGCTCCACCTCAGCTGAAAAGATAATTGCAGGAGTATAATAGGCAGAGTTCATTATTACTCCCATTTTGCAGTTGAGGAAACTGAGTCTCAGAGAAATGAAGTGACTTGCCCAAGGTCATACAGTTAATAAACGACACGTAGAAAAATCAAACTCAGTTTCCTAAATCTAGAACTCTTTCCAGCACACCCCAGTTCACTTGCCTCTGGGCATCCTGGAGAAGGTGAGATTAGAGGGAAACCTCTAATCTCTTTGGGTTGGGGCCAAACTCAGTGTGTTAGACTGAGGAAGGAAACACCTATAGATATAGTTACTCTCGTCCTTCATGGGGGGACAATGGAGAAATTGCTTAATCTACTGCACTGTTAGAAATGAACACCCCATCCGTCACCATGTACTCTTTCC
>NW_006790015.1:1240521-1253978 GCF_000442215.2 Lipotes vexillifer
CTTTCCCTTAGCTGCTTAAACACTTAGTGGGAGGACTTGATCTGCACACAGTCCCCCTCACCAGGGCTGGGGCAAAGAAGTGAGAGGTATTATGGTCACCTGTAGGTCACCCTTGCCCAACAGGCAAGAAGAGGAAGGGGGAGGGGGAGAAGAAAAAGCAGCAGCTAATATTTATTTAGAGCTTGGTTTGTGCCATGCACTGTGCTAAATACTATTTTTTCACTGAGATTACCTCATTCAGTAAGCTCTTTATGGCCACTACTGTGAGACAGGTACTTTTACCATCCCCATTTTATAGATGAGATGATTAAGGCTCAGCAAGGTGAAGTGACTTTCCCACGGTCACATAGATGCTAAGGAATGGAACAGAAATATGGCTTTACTGGGAGTAGTGGAATCAGATGCTGGGCCCAGAGGCTCTGCTTCAGACATGGTTGGAGAGAAAATAGAAATAAAGGGATAAGAGCTAAGGACAAAGCAGCCCTTTATAGCTCCAGCTTCTTACAGAGGAAGGCCTTTCAATTAGTCGTGAAGACAGAGAACACGGGAAGCAGCTTATCGGCACCAAGAGGCATTTAAATCAGACCCTGGAAGAACTTCCAACAGACATCGCTAGAGTGGGGGGCCAGGGGAACGTAGAATCTCATTCTCTGCAGCCCTGCAGTTGGGTGGATCATTTGACTATCGGAGTCATCTTTATTAGCACCTGGAGGGAAAGAAGGCTTCAGGGAAAGGGCCCTGAGGTTGGGCAGGGATCTCTGAGTCCAGCATTCCCAGGCCCCTGTAAACAAGCATTCTCTCCTGCAGGCAAAACGTGGAGTAGAGGGCAGGGGGGAGTCCGAGGACGAGGCTCTAGGAGGGGGATTCTTGTGACTTTCCACACCGGCGCCAGCTTCCGCTGCCACCACCAGTTCCACTTTATGGCAGGCGTATTTCAAAGGCCCAGTTCCATTTGCATTTTTAAAACCCCGCTGATGGCCTGAGAAAATTGCACGCTTCCAGTGTTCCTGGGTACCACACTCCCACCTCCTCCTTTACTCCATTGGGCCTCTGCCTCTGGACCTTCTGTTCCCAGAAGATCCCACATCAAGGGCTGACCAAACCCAGCCCTCACTGGAGATCATCTGGATCTCCCTCCCCTCTGGAGGTCCCAGGAGGCCAGGGAGGACTCCAAGGAGGGTGTGGCTGAGGGGCTACAGCTATGACCTGCTAGACAGCATGAAGCTAGGACCCAAATCCACGAAAAATAGTCCCCAGGGAAGTGAGGGCTGTGTCCCCAGGCATGGGCTGAGGGTGGCCCACGGAGCACATCAATATCGCTCCCTGTGGATTTGTCCGACTGGGAGGAACAGTGAATGAGCCTTGGAGAGCTTTGAGGAGGCTCCTGGAAGCAGCCCTCAAACCAATGGAAAAGCTTAAGCCATTCGCCCACAGAGAAAACCCTTTGCTCTCAGCTGGGCTTGGGAACACACTTTGTGTCTCCCTTATAAACAGATCTTCTCCTGGTTCTCCTTCCTCCCACCCTCTCCCATGGTGCCACGTTCTCTGCCCTCCCTCTGGGATGTGGCAAGAGTGACTAGACGTTTGCAGGGCCATGCTGAGTCTATTCCTCCGTGCGCATGTGTCAGATTTGGCCTCTGATCTGGGGGCAGTCACACACGCGCTCTCCACTTCTCGGGAAAGGTCTCCTGTCTCTCTCTCCGCTCACAGCTCAGGGAGGCACGCTTCACACAGGAGCTGTCCTAAACCCTAATGTCTTCGAGGCCAGATGGGACCACTGGGAGTTCCCTGATAGATTTGGCCAGCCTGGCAATGGTTCCCATGATGATCCTGAGTACATAGGGAGTGAGTGCCAGCATAGGGACACCGGCTCGGGCCATTTGCTTCTGCATAGATGAGCTCTCAGGGCATCTAGAATCATAAATGTCCATGTGTCCGGTTGGCAGCCAGCCACTGGGAACAGCTCCCAGGGGCTGCACACCAGAGAGACAGAGCAGGGATGGAAGGTAAGGAACAAACAGAAGCTCCACTCAGCCCTTCCATGTTAGAGGTGCTCCCAACTCAGTTTTCCTCTTTTAAAAAGAAAGGCTGCGGCATGGATTGAGCATCCATGTGTGGGTATGGGGCCTGGTGTTTCATTTTAGAATTCAACCGTGTTTCTATCTGCCCCGTAAGCTGGGAACTTCCTAGAGACAGGGGTTGCATTTCGACCCCCTCTCTATTTCCTCTGTTCTGCTCTCAGCACACACTGAGGATGTATCGTAAACTCCTGGCTCACCCCTCACACAACAGTAGCAATGGCCTCCCTTCGTTCTGGCTTCTATAAGTAAAACCCCTCCATCCGGCTGCTGGGGGCTGGCAACCAGTCCTCTTTCAAGGCATCCCCCTTGGCTCTCCCTGGGTGACACCAATGCTAATGTCCTCTGAGTCTTTCTCTCCTGATGGAGAGAAATGAGCCAGGCAATAATAGCCTTGGCTCCCTGGCCCCTTCTCCTTGTGGCCCGCGAACCAGGGATATAGGCAGAGCGTGTACTATGGCTGGAGGGATGCCCGGTCCCAGGAGCTGGCATGGCTCTGGGCTCTGGTGCCAGAGAGATGAATGGAGATGGGAGGAAGGGACGACGCCAGGAACCTGGGCTTGGCAGCTCCCTCCGGAGGAGACCTGAGGATGCCCTCCAGTGTCCAGGCGGCTGGTGACCTGCCAAGACCGGGCGGACGGGGAGAGGAGCGCGGGCTAGGAGAGAGGTGGGAATCTAGGAAAGGGGTGGGGGGGCGGGGCAGGGGACCCTGTCAGGGCCGTTTGCAGAGGCGGGGACTGACCCACAGAGGTCGCTGCGCCCCTCGCAGTCCCCGCCCGCAGGCTTTGAGAGTCCGGCTATACCACAGCGCGGCTCTCGCAGGGGGAGCGGCGGCCACCTTGGCGCCTGGCGGCGGGCTTTGGAGACAGCAGGGAGCGGCGGAGCGCCAGCCTTCGCCGGCTACTGACTCAAAGCCGGGCGGCGCGGAGGCCGGCGGCGCCAGGGTCTGGGGGGCGGTGTGGCCCCAGAGCCTGCCCTGCACACCCCCACGCCCCGTGGTAGGAGCCCGGACCCAAACAAAGGCGGGCGGCGAATAAAAGGCGGCGGCGGCGCAGCGAGCTCCGGGTGCGCGCTGGGGAGCCAGACACACAGCTGGCTGAGCACTGTCTGTGCGCTCTGGAGCGGAGCGGGGAGCGCCGGCCTCCTGCAGCTCCGAAGAGCTTCTCTCTGCGACTCCCGCGAGGGGACAAGTCCGCACGGCAGGGTGGCCACAGCTCTCGGCCTCCTACGGCGCGCCTCCCTCCCGCGGCCGCGGCTCAGCCAGCTCAGCTTGGCCAGCCGAGGTGAGTGCGACGGCCGCTGGGCGCCATCCGGGTCGGGGCAGGGGGATGCATTGCTCGGAGGAGGGGGGCAAGCCCTCCGCGCCGCCCCCACCCCGGCCTGCGAGGCTCTGTATGTGAAGTTCTCCCGCTGTCCAGCCAGCCCGGGATGCGGGCCTCGGACCCTCCGGGAAAGCCGGCTGGTGGGGCGCAGAGCCCAGAGCTATAGCCCCCCGCGGCCGAGCTCCCTCCTCACCAACTCCCCGCGGGGCCTGAGCAGCCTGGGTCTGCACCAGCCTGTTTGATGCCCACAAACGGCGAGGCTTCCGACCTCTAGTCCCCTGCTAGTCCCTGCGGATGGATGACTGATTCCGGAAAAGTTGGGCATCAGTCTGAAGCCGCCCGGGATCAGTCTCTCACCCCAGCTGGAGCTCAGGGAGGGGACTGGAAAAGATTAATGACCTCCTCTCCATCCACTTTCTACCTTAGCGCACTCATGCTCTCGACTGGACCTTCCCGGAGTGCTGGGGCCCAATTAACCTGGCAACCGGTCAAACCGGGCGCGCGGGAGCTCTGGGGCAGACCGGGTAGGCTCTGGAAGCTGAGCACGAGAGGGTCGCCGGGCCCTGCTGAGAATGCTAGTGAGTGTGGAGATGGGGTGGGCAGCCAGCAGTGGTGGCGCTGAGGGTGTGGGGAAGATTCTCGGCGCGAGTGGCGCCGACTCCTGGGAGCAACCCCGCCACTGGGAGAACTTTTCCAAACTCCCTGGGGGGCCCGCAGCTGGGCTAGGAAGGCGCCTCCTAGGAGGCGTCCTTTCCTCGGCCCCTCTTTGCTCCACAGTTGGCCCCAGGTTCCTCTTGAGACTGGGCGCAGGTGCCCACCGGTCCACGCCCGGGGTCAGTTCCACGGACAGCACCTGGAGGCGGCCTTGGAGACTGACAACCCCCGCGCACGTGCCCACGGGCCCAAGAGCACACAGATCCACAGTCCATGCACACACTGACACGGGTCTACCCGCAAACCACAGACCCGCAAACAATCCCCACAGATTCATAGTCCACTCATGCTATATACATCCACCCACACTCCACACAATCGGCACATGGAGGAAAGATCCACACGCACGTGAACAAACACAGATCTTCCCACAAGCACCAGCAAGCCGAGCAATATCTTCACTCAGGTCCTGCTGTCTCTGGACATCTGACTGAGCCTCAGACTTCAGAGCTCACCTCCGGGTGCTCACAGGGATGCCCAGTGACTCACAGAGCTACTCAGGCTCCCTCCCTCAGCCTCAGCCCTCCCCTGACCATGCACACACACCCTTTGAGGGAAGCAGCAGGTCACAAAGAAAACCCTCCCCCCACCCCAGTGCAGACTTGGTCGGGAAACAGGGTATCTGCCAAATGGAAGGAGTAGCCTGGCCCAGTGGAAGCGGCAAACAGAACCCCAGCCTTACAGAATCTTGGTATGGGGCTCAGAGTCCATTTTTCTCAGCTCACCACCCTCATGCCTGCTCCCCTTTCTTATTTCAGACAAAGCTCCTACAACCAAGGTCCACATCTGTCTCTCTGCATATTCTTTGCTTGCACTTTCTGTCTCTTTGTTTCCCTGCTCGGTTCCCCTCCCCCATGTTTATCTTCACACACACACACACACACACACACACACACACACACACACACACACACACCTTTTGTCTTTCCCAATTCCTCTTTCCCAGCTGCCTTCACTCTCTCCCCAACTTTCCTGCAACCTGGGTCTGATCCCGTCGGTCTTTGCTCCAATGCGGCCACAGCTGATCCTTAGGGGGAGCTGACTTCATTCTCCCAGCAGAATCCACGCCCCCATACGTCTCTCTTTGGAAGTCTGACCTTCCTCCCCATGGGGAGCTTCTGCCCCCTCCCCGGGAAAATCTTCAGGGCCAGATGACACAGGTCCCTCACAGTCTCTCCAAGGGGCCAGGATTCCTCAGTTCTGGAATCACAGCAAGCCCCTTAAAATCCAGAAACTGAGCTGAGAGAGGAAGAGTCACAGAGTGATGCAGTGGAAGGAACACTGGAGTGGAAGTGGGGGGCGGGGAGGCACATCCTAGATTCATCGAGGCCACAGGCTCCCAGTGTGTCCATGGGCAAATTCCCTTCTCCGAGCCTTAGGCTTCCCCATCTGTACAAGGACAGGGCTGGTTGAGGTGACCTTCAAGGGTCCCAGTTTGGCCCTAATGATGTGGGACACTGGCTTTCTCCTGAGTCTCCTTTCTCCTGAGTGTGGGTGGGATTGAAAATTGTGATTCTAACCCCAGAGTTTATGGTACCTTTCCCCTTCCTCAGAGCACCCACCACCAGTGAAGGTATCCTGTCCCCTGAGCAATGGATGTTCAGATGATTTCCTTTATAAGACCAGAGATGTCAAGTAATTTCTTGAGGTCACACCACTGAAGTGCCATCTCCACTGGGGCAGGCATTGATTCTACTGTCAGTATATCCTCTGCATGAACTACTGGTTGTGCTGGTGGCAGCTTGGTGGGTGAATGAATGAATGAGTGGAAGGGTCAGGACTAAAACCTGGATCCCCTGACCCTCGGCATCTTGGAATTATGGTTTAAGCCCTTTTCTCTAATAGTTTAGACACGTTTCCCTTGTCTCCTCATTTCCCCTTCCACTCACCTGGTCATTCAAAGGTGGATGGAATTGTCTGAGTCCCTTCCCCCCTTAAGGCAGACTCTGGGCTGGTTGCAAATGACCACAGAGAAGGGGCTAGCTGAGAGCAGCTTTAGAGGCCATGCCTGGTGGGTAGAGGCTTGGCAGTCAACTCAAGTCCCGAAGACTCTACCAGGTAGGCTGTCCACGGGCAGCTGGCCAGGATCTGCACCCGAGTGGGAAGACACTCATCGCTGCCATTTGGCTAAGCAACCACTTCTCACAGCCCCATGAGCTGGGTACTGCGAAAATCACCTCTACAGATGAGCGGAGCGAGATGCTGAAAGATGAAGTGCTTTCCCTGAGGGTAATCAGCCAGCCCACTCTCAGTCATAAAAATAGGTGCCCCAGGGCTTCCCTGGTGGCGCAGTGGTTGAGGGTCCGCCTGCCGATGCAGGGGACGCGGGTTCGTGCCCCGGTCCAGGAAGATCCCACATGCCACGGAGCGGCTGGGCCCGTGAGCCATGGCCGCTGAGCCTGCACGTCCGGAGCCTGTGCTCCACAACGGGAGAGGCCACGACAGTGAGAGGCCCGCGTACCGCAAAAAACAACAAAAAAAATAGGTGCCCCAAAAGGGTGGTGGTGGTGGCAACAGCGGTTGATCATGACGTTAGTGGTATTGATAATGATGTGAGCATTATGATGCTTGGAGACTCAGTGATTGGCCTCTTTGGGTCCCTTCCCCCTCGCTGAAATTGCTCCCCACGCGAACCTCGTATCTTCTTCCCCCACCTATACTTGGAGAAACCGAGAGCTTGGACAGTGAGGCAGGGGTGTCTGATCATCTGTCACTCTTAGCCGAGGAAGAGGGCTTGTCATCTGAAAGCTTCCTTCTCTTGCCCACCCTTCCCACACCTGAGCACGTCTCCAGCCAGAGAAGCCTGGAGCAGCGTCAAAGTCTGTCAGAAGACCCTTGCAAGCTGGGTTCCAAATGCAGAGCCCAGGGAAAATAAGTAAAGAGGGCAGTGTTAGCCCGAAATAGAAACACGCAGCAACTCACAAATATGCATGTTTTCCAAAAGTTGCATTTCACGGGCAAGACAGTGTGGCTCACGCTCCAGCTGCTCGACTAAGGCCGGAAGCAAGTATGCTGCCAGGACTGGTCCAGGGAAGGTGGCAGAGCCTCCCCCGCGAGCTCACTCCCTGCCTGGCCCTGGGAGACCAGACGGCGCTCTGTTCCTCACCAGCTGGAAGGTACACAGGTGGGAGGACTGAGATAATGTGTCTCTGGTAGTCAGAGCTTTTTGGAAATGGGCACCAAACAAGGCTGATGGCCTTGGTTCCTCTGCCTTACAATGGGGGCAGCAGGCTTGTAATAACAATCCTGATAATGACAGCTGCCATTTGTTGAGTACCTACTATGTGCCAGGTACCAAGCATTTACACGTGTAAATGGAAGGGGTCACTTAACCTCGCAACCATCTCATGGCATGTGGATTGTTATCCCCATTTAATATGAGGGGAACCAAGGTTCGGAGAAGTCAAGAGGTCTGCCCAAGGCCACATGGCTAGAAGGGGCCAAGTTGGGGTCAGATTTTCATCTGAATGAAGCAAGAGCCCCTATTTTGCCCAGTACTCTGCATTGTTTCTGCCATTCATTCATTCATTTATTCAATACATTTTATTTGTCAAGAAACCCACTTATGTGATGGTTTTCAAAAGAATGTAAATTCATCTGCCGGCTGGGCCAGGGGGAAAGGGCAGACTTTAGCTCTGGCCATCCCAGGATCAGTACTCCAGGCTTCCAGGCTGGGGCTGGAACTAGGTGTCTTACCTCTGCATCTTGGGCTGTGTCCCCAACCATGAGAGCCCAGACCTGTCTGCCTGGGGGGATGGGCTCAGACGGGAGTCCCGCTTTGAAGCTTGGACTATGAAAAACAATTTAACTCCATAAGAGGTTAGGGCTGCGAGAGGCTTCTTTAGATGGGGAAGTTACTTCAGAGAGGGCAAGTGAGTTGCCCAGCATCACACAGCATGTTGGTGGCAGAACCTGAATCTCAGAATCCCAGGCTGGTGTGCCATGTGGCCAGGCTAGCCTCCTTGAGTATGTGGAAGCGTCCACATGGCCCCAGTGAAGGGGATTGAACGGGTGCAGGCAGTAAACCTAACACTTCCCTTCCAAGCACAGAGGTGAGATGCAGCTGGTTTTCACTGCCAAGCCCTCTCTTCCGCATCCCCCCTGATATCAAGACTGACCTGCCCAGGTCCCCCCCGCCGTTCGTCACTGTGAACAACAGCACTAACAGATACAGAACATTTGCCGTGTGCCAGGCACAGTGCTAAAAGCTTGACGTGGGCTAATTGATGTAATCCCCACAACGACCCTGGAAGGTAAGTGTGTACTTACTCCACTTTGCAATTGAAGGACCCAGGCTTGAGAGGTTGACTCACTTGCCCAAGGCCACACAGCTAGGAAAGAGGCGTGTGGGGCCCTGCAGAGCCCCTGCTAGCAGGTTTACTCTGGGGGTGAGGAGGGAGAAGGTTTGGAACCAAAGCCAAGGGGACGGAGGAGCTCATGGGCAGCAGCAGGCTATTTATATTACACCTCTAGGCCTCGTCACGCTTGCTGGCATTGGTGCCAGCAGAGGCTGACCCTCTGCCAAAACCTGGAAGGAAGCCCAGCGCACGGTCCTGGGACCAGCCCCTGGGAGACGTTAGCGAAGCGTAGGGTCCGGGTATGTTTCTCCCTGAACTCAAGGGGAAGAACCCGCTAGGCATGTGGGATTCCCGGAGATGCCCTTAGCCCTGGCATCCTGCTTTCTCTGCTCCTCCCTCTGAGGGAACTAGACTGGGAACCTGGGCAGTTTGGAAAGGGCTCTTGGGTGGAAGATTAGGGTCTTGCTGTATCAGTGAACTTGACCACTGGGAATGAGGAATAGTCGTGACAGTGGGAAGGACTGGCTTGGATTTAGATACCGGCAGGTGCCATCTGGGTCTCTTACAGGGGGCACTCGCTGGAACTAGGGAATGCTGTCCTGGGATACAGTGTCCAGAGGCTTAAATCTCCTGTACCAGAAAAAGCCTTCTCCTTAATCCCCCATCCCACGAGTGTCTTGCCTGAGCAGCCCCACTGTGTGCCAGGCATGCAGAAGTGGAAAAACCTCAGTCTCTGTCCTTGTAGAGCTCACCAGAGTCTCCCATCCCTGCCCCAGCACCGCCTACCTGGACCAGAGGTGATGGATGATAAGTAATAGCTCACCCAGGTCCCCCGCCAGAAGTAGAAGAGGGACCCAGGTGCCCTCTGGGGCAGGAGAACATGATCCAGGCCAGTGGTCATTTCACAGTGAGAAGGAAATTTCCTGTGGGTGGTGCCTGCAGTACACTTGGGTGCCCTCCCCAGCTCGATGTCTTGGTGGGAGAGGAGGTACGGTAGGGAAGGCTCATCCCCGCCCAGCCATCTGCTTGAGGCATCCAACACACATACTAGCACCTGGACGATGCGTCCTTTGCCAAACCTTGTTAATAGAGGAGACATGACTGCCCGCTGGAAGCCACTCCTGTCATGAAGGAGAATGTGGCGATCTTGTCTCAGAGGAAGGCAGCTTAAATGGGCTCGGAGTTGGAACAGCTGTGGCAAACTGGAGTTCCTGGGGTGTTTGGGGAGGAGTATGTCTTTCACCCGCCCCCCTTCCCAACTGTATTGGCCTTCGCACTGTCCTGGAGGATTTCTCGTGTTCTTAGTCGGGAGGGTTCTGCCGGGTGATCACCCCAATAATAACGATGATTATCATAGTGGCCAACGTATTTTGACTGTTTACTACCTGCTAGGCACTGGGCTTAGGGCTTTATAGGTATTATCTTATTGCATCTTCATACCTGCCCTATGAGAGAGTTACCATTATTGTTCCATTTTAAGGATGCGAAATGTGAAACACAGACTGAACAGCTTGCCAGTAAGCCACGGAAACAGGACCCAAACCCAGGCAAGCTGGCCTCAGTGCACGATCATGACCACCATGTGATGATTGTGGCTTGTGCTTTGGCCTTAATATCCACTTGATTTGGGTCCTTACAGATGAGTATGATTGAAATCAAACGACCCTTTGGATCCTTCAGTAATCTGGGTAATTTGTACATATGGGCTCGGTCTGCGTCCTGGTTGACAGGGTGACGTGGATTGACCATTTGCTCCTTGACTACCAAGCCACCGAACAGATCACTTTTTGGATATCCAGATGTGGGCAACATCTGGCAGACTGGCAGGGCTTTTCTGGCTTTCATCCAGAAGTTTCCCCTTTTCATCCCATGTAGATACAGCTGGGACTTGCATACCTCTGGACACGATCGTATGTGAGAACTCTCTGTTTGAAATATTATTTGCTGGTTTTATAATATCATCTTGTGACTTGACAAAGGCAGGATGCTGGTTTCGGTTCCTCTCTGCAATCCAGGCCTGGGAGACATTCAGCTAAGCTAGAGAGAAATCAGGCTTTGATCTCTCAGTAGCCAGAAGAAAAATAACCCCCTTCCCTTCTCCAACCAGAGAAGCTGGGAAGAGGCTGGCTGGTGAAGAGCATTGTAGGTTAGTAGCTACCGCAGCTTCCCTGCAGGGGTTCCTGACTTGGTGACCTGGTCTTCCAGAGGCTTTGAGTGGATGATCCCAGAGTAACAGAGCTAGAAATTTGTGATAAACAGGGACGAGTCAGCCAAGAGGCACTCTTGGGCATTAATGCTCATGAGAATAGATCTGGGATGTGAAGGTTCATGGAGCCTTACAGAGGAAAGGAGTTCAAGACACCACAAAGTTAAGATAATGATGATTTAACAGAAAGTCCTTATTTTATATAGCAAAAGCACCAAGAGGTGAATGAATGAAGACGATGAATGAATGAGTGAATGAATGCATAAACATAGAATCGGTGAACGGGGCCGAGAGACTTTGCCAGCCAGGACCTGGATTTGGCCACACCTGACCCCAAGTACTGACAAGGCAAAGGATTCTGTTCTTGTCCGCTGGAACACCCTTCAGCTCAGAGTCAGGGAGACAGAGTCTGAATCCTTGAACCTTGCCCTCTCCATATCCCATCCCCACCCCGTTGTGCAGGGCCCTCTGGTCACCGGGCTTCTCTGGCTCCTGGCCGTGGCAGGGATTGGAACTCAGGAGACTGTAAAGCTGATGGAGGCTGCAGCCCCAGCACCCTGAAAAATCTGCAACCCTCTTCACCTTCCCAGCTGCTTTCCTAGCCCTAAGCCACCCCGTCTTCTCTGTTATCACACTTCTGTGTCCTGGCTTTTTGAGGACTCCAAATGACAGAACTAGGAAATACCTGAAATCTCATTGAGTCCAGCCCTCCCATTTTACAGAAGGGCAAACTGAGGCCCAGGAAGGAAGAAAGACTAGCCCAAGGTCATGAGCAAATAGGAGACTGAGCCCTATCATTGTGGGAGGATTTGAGGGAAGTTCCTATGAGGCCTTGGATAACACTGCATCCAGAGCAGGGTGGGGGTGGGACAGAAGGGGCCCGACATTCTGGAGCCCAGGTGGCTTCATTGGGTCTTTCCTGGCCTCTGAAGCAGGGCCAGGAGCAACAGTTCTGAGTTCCTGGGGCCTTGAATCTCCCAAGCATTTCATGGGAAAGGCAGCAGAGTTGGGGAGGGGTGCCACTTGGGGTCTGTTCTTCATCTTGGACCCTCTGCTCCGGCAGCCGAGCTCCAGCCCTCTGTTCCTGTCTCTGTAGGCAGCTACACCATCATGGAGGGTGGGCTGAGGGCCAGGGTCAGACTCCCCACCCTGCCAGGGGCCTCTCTGCTGGCCCCGGCTGTGGAAGGGCTCTGAGTGCACCTCCTGAACTGACCCCTCCCTCCCAACTATATGCACCTGCACTGCCAATCAGCAGGGTAGCCAGGAAGCACTTCCCCGTGCAGGCACGGAAGGTGAGTTTCCACCCGGCCAACCAAGATGATGAAGTTGGATGTCACCCCCTGGTGCTTTTTCTCTCCTCCCTTCCCAGGAGCCAGGGTTGTGCCTGTGGCCAGAATGACTCCTGCGGGCAGAGGCTGGGCGGGGGGTTGGGGGGCAACATGTGCACACACCAGTGGGGATTGGGAAGGCAGGCTCTAGCACTGTGAGAGTTTTCCAACACGTGAGACTCAAATAAAACCTAGTATAATGAGACGAGTACTGAGCTTATCAGAAGTCAGGTTCAAATAAATCCCTTTTCTTCTTTTAGCCTCAGTTTTCTTGCTTGTAAATTGGAAATAATTCCTAAGACTAGAAAACCTATATGAAAATCACCTACAAGCTGTAAGTTGCTACAGAGATGAAGCATCATTCAATCCCTCAGGATGAGAGGATCAAGGATAGGATCAAGGCTATGGCTTAGGGACACGAGAGCCCCAGCGGTCGCCAACATCTTGCTGAGCTGCTTGCATCTGGGGCTGGCCTCCTTGGCCTTCCACGAGCCCAGGCAGCAGGGGCTGGGGGAGCCCCAGGTTCTCAGAAGGGGAGATCGGTCCTAAGCCTTCTCACTTTCTTTCTGGGCAGTGAGGGTGGGGATACAGCCCCTTTCTACAGCTCCATCCCAAACCAGTCGTGGTGGCCCGTTGGTGTGTCTGAGCACTTTGCGTGTCTGCTTTCTATCTTTCAGCTTCCAATTAGCCCTCGAGCTTCGCTTTTGTGGTATGGGGCCAAGAAGAGTCTTGGAACGTCCCCAGACCCACAGATGTGGTCTGGGTGTGTGGGGGGAGAGGAGGGGTAATGGTCTCCAAAGCATTCCTCAGAGCTAAGGACTGGCAGGTTACCACCTGCTATGTCCCAGCTAAGCCCATGGCACCCAGCCAGCACACTTTATTTGGCTGCTCCTGTTCCTTGGCTTGATGATACATCAGGACCCAGCCTGGGTGTCCCCACCCCCATCCAGTTATATGTTAGCTTCTGAATAGGGATGAAGGGGAACCCCTTCCCTTCCTCTGCCTCCCCTCTTGGGCAGCAGCTAACAATCAGAGGTGGAGAGTTTAGAGAGCATCTCTCCCAACCCACGGTCTGACAGATGGGGAACCACCCATCCAGAGATGTTAAGTGACTTGTTCTAGGTAACACAGCAGGCTGGTGGCAGGGCAGGTCCCTACTCCCAGCCTCCAGGGCCACTGCTGCTGCCCCAGGACCCCTCCCCCACTGACGCCTCCTCTCTCGCCCCTGAGCTTGAGCTCGCAGGAAGAGCCGGCTGGGGCTGGAGAGGAGATGCAAGGGGAATTGTTTTACATATTTGTTAATTGGGTCTCAGAGAGAGAGAAGGGCTCTGAGCTCATCAGCCAGGAAGGAATCCCATTTGGCTTTTATGACCATTGTTATTGGTTGTATTTTGTGGGGATCTTTTTATTTTTTATTAATCCAGCGGTCTGGGGGCTGGGGAGCTGACCGGCTGCTGGGCCCCGTGGGCCCTCCTGCTCCCCCGAATTCCAGGCAGCAGCCAGGACTTGGG
>NW_006790015.1:1253988-1264070 GCF_000442215.2 Lipotes vexillifer
GTGGTGGGAAGGGGCGGCCTGGACAGGTTGACCAAAGTATGCAGTGAGGGTTTTCAGGAACCTTCTGATCCTTTGGGCGAGGGGTGTCTGGGACCCTGGCTGTATTTCACAGGCTCTGTAAGTATCGCTGGGTTTATTAAGCTTTTTTTTTTTAATATTAATTTATTTACTTTTGGCTGTGTTGGGTCTTCATTGCTGCGCGCTGGCTTTCTCCAGTTGCGGTGAGCGGAGGCTACTCTTCGTTGCGGTGCGCGGGCTTCTCACTGCAGTGTCTTCTCTTGTTGCGGAGCACAGGCTCTAGGCACGCGGGCTTCAGTTGCGGCACGCGGGCTCAGTAGTTGTGGCTTGTGCTCTAGAGCGCAGGCTCAGTAGTTGTGGTGCACAGGCTTAGTTGCTCCGCGGCACGTGGGATCTTCCCGGACCAGGGCTCGAACCCGTGTCCCCTGCATTGGCAGGCGGACTCTTAACCACTGTGCCACCAGGGAAGTCCCTGAGTTTTGTCTTTTTCTCACTTTTTCTAAGCTTTTTTTTTTGTCAAATGATTTGCGTGCACTTCAGAGAACGGAATTTTTTTTTAAATCTCAATTCGGTAAAACATTACTAAGGGCTTATGACGTGTGAGGGGTATAAGGGTCGGGGTTGGTCTTAAAGATGCAAACAGGTGAGGCGCTTTGTATTTGTCAGGTAGGGCTGCAATAACAGAATACCATGGGTTGGGGGCTCCAATAACAGAAATGACTGTTTCCCAGCCCTGGAGGCTGGACATCCCAAATCAAGGTGTGGGCAGGGCTGGTTTCTCCCGGGGCCCCTTGCCTTGGCGTGTGGACGGCCGTCTTCTCCCTGTGTCCTCAGGTTGCCAATTCTCTGCACGTGCCAGCAGACAGAGAGGGAGAGAGACATACAGAGAGAGACAGAGAGCTGTGGTGTCTCTTCCTCTCCTTACAAGGGCACAGCCCTGTGGAGTTAGGGTGCCACCCTGATGCCCTCATTGAACCTTAATTACTTCCCTAAAGTTCCTATCTCCAAATATGTCCTCAGAGGGGTTACGGGAAGACACAGTTCAGTTCGTAACAGCCTTACTCAGAATTGCATGCTGATTCCATGGGACCTAACAGTTCCTTTCCTCCTTCCTTCCTTCCTTCCTGAAGACAAATTCAGATATATATTACATCACTCATTATTACTAATAACGGATGCTATGGGAGAAAATTACCACGACTCTATAAAGATGACTAGTAAGTCACTTATTTTCTTCTCATCTTGTTGCCAAACGTAACGAGTTGGTTTTGGCTTGTAAATTTGTGATACACGTGGTTCGCATGCTGATTCGTGGTTAGCACGCTTCTCGGGGTCAGCGGTTCTAAATGTCTCACCTCATTTTTCTCAGGGATAGACAGGCTAAGAATGTATGGAACAATCAGATGATTTTATTATTCTTAACCACTGCGCCACCCGGGAAGTCCCCTATTAAGCTTTTATTGCCTTTTTCTCAGAAATGCAAGACTGCTTGGCGGGCAGGCCTGATGGGTCTGGGCTGTGAGGCCTGAGTTGTGCAGGTGGAACAGGGTGGGGAGGGAGGGGACAAGAGTGGGTCAGTGAGTGGAATTCCCTTGGGCAGTGGAGCACAGTGGCTAAAAGGATGAGCTCTGATTCAGGCCTGCAGAGGCTCAGATCCCAGCCCCACTCCTGCTGCCTTGTAGAGCTGAGGCTGGATCAGACAAGGCGTAAACAAGTAAAGCACCAGTGATGGCACACAGCAGTGCTCGGTGGATGGGAAGCCCCTTGCGTAGGGCCTTCTATTTTCTTTCGCTGCCTGTCCCACCAGAAAGAGCTGGATGGCAGATCTGGATGGCCTGTGTGTGTCCTTTCTCTGGACATAAAGTACTATTCCTGGCCCGAATGGCATCATTTCTCCCCTCCCCATGGCTGAAGGAAGGGGTGCTTGGAGGAGTGAGCCCTGGCCAGAAATCCAGGAGCCTGAGTCCATCCCTAGAGCCGGGGGTAGGACAAGCCTGAGGAGTGGCTAGTGTGAGCCCCAGCAAGGCGAAGGCCAAAGGCAACGTCACCTGCTGGAGGAAGCCACTGGGAATAGGGGAGGGTGGCCAGGGCAGCAGGGTCTTTCACAGAATAGTCCTGGAGTACCTGCAAAAGAATCACCTGGGGAGGTGGTGTAAATACAGATTCCTGGGCCCCATCCCCTGAGCATCTGATTGATGGGATCTAGTGTCTGGCCCAGGAGTTTGCCTTTTAATAAGTGCACCTGGTGACTGATCCATGTTAAAGTGTGAGGGCCGATGTAGCAGAGAATAGAAAAGTCAGCTCCAGCCGACTTGTAGACCTGGCCACGAGCAGGGGCCAGGTTTGGGGCTCTTCCCACCTTTGAAGCTCATCATGACCATACTAGCTGCTGTGACTCAGCCAGCAGGGTGTCACCACCCCATTCTTCAGATCAGGAAACTGAGACTTGCCCAAGGTACCCAGTTAGTGGCAGAGCCAGGGTTTGAACCCAGGGCTGTCTCTCCCCCTTGCCCCCAAAATCAGGCCCTAGTGCTCTTAATACCTGACATCCCTCTTAGTGTTTGGGGACCAGTTCTGTTCCACTGAGCCCACCAGAGCGAGAACACACAGAAAGGGGGAAGCTTAGGCCGTTGTGACCATTAATGTTGGGTTCCTCTGGTGCTGGCTGGGATGTTTCCCCGGGTGATGTATTGATGAGATCAAAGCTGGTTTGCCTGATATATATCGAGCTGTTGGGCTTCCGAGTCAGTGCCCACAGTTTCCTGGCCAGCTGTCAACCTGGGGAGGCCAACCGTCCTTCATGTGATCCATCTCCGCAGCCTGCCCTTCTCTGAGAAATGAGGCACCTGGACGGGCTCACCACAGAGCCCCTCTCCCAGATCCCTTCCCTCTCCCACCTGACCTGGGCTCCCAATAAATAAGCCCAGACTTTCTCTGGAGGCAGAAGTGGTCGTGTACATCTCTCTTCCTGCCTTCTGTTGGCAGATTTAGCCGATAGAATGGTATTTCTTAGGGGGCAGGAGGTCTAATGGGGAGTAGGTGAAGGTGTTTGCTTCAGCTGCAGCTGTGAAGCCAGATTTCTTCAGGGCTGGGGCAGGGAGGATGGGGGTGATAGATTTAGGGTCTTTTTGTTGGGGAAAAGGCTCAGAAAGCCACCCAGCCACACTCCTTCCTCTGTGGATTTGAAGGGCATTCCCTGTCTCTGTTGCCATTTTCAGCTGAGATTCTGGATAGGACTTGGGGCTTCTTGAGAGAAGAGTCCAGGAGGATCCTAGGATCCAGCTGCTGGGATGGGGCTCCCTGCTTCACCCCCACTTTCCCTCTGGGGAAATTATATTAGTGGGGGTCCTCCAGAGAAACAGAACCAATAGGATGTTGATTAGGTAGAGAAGAGAGAGAGAGAGAGAGAGAGAGATTGAGAAGAGTTGAGGCATCCCGACATCTGCAGTTGGCAAGCGGGGACCTAGGAGAGCTAATGGTGTAGCTCCAGTCTGTGTCCAAAGGCCTGAGATTCAGGAGAGCTGATTATGTAAGTTCCTGTCTGAAAGCCAGCAGACTCAAGACCCAGGAAGAGCCAATGTTTCAGTCCGAGTCTGAAGCTTGAAAAAGACCAATGTTCCAGCTCAGGCAGTCAGCAGAAAGCGTTCCCTCTTACTTAGCCTTTTTGTTCCATTCGGGTCTTCAACTGATTGGATGAGGCCCACCCACACTAGGGGAGGCCATCTGCTTTACTCAGTCTGCACATCCAGAATCATGTTTGGTCAAATGTCTGGCATCCCATGGGCCAGTCAAGCTGACACATACTATTAACCGTCACGTCCACGCTTTCCTTGAAGGGAAGGCCAAGCATCCAAGGCTGGTGGAGACTTCCTTTGCATCATGCCCTGAGCTGCCTGTCACCTACTAAAAGCAGAGTTGCTGAGACCTGCGTGCTTTCAGGTCTTACGGGGATGCTACAGGCTTGCTAAAGGGCAGTGGGTTTCCTCAGTAAGTATTTACATCTCAGCTCTCAAGGAACTCAAAGGCTGCTTGGAATGGTGAAAAGAACATAGGCTTCGGGATTAGTAGACCTGAGGTTCAAACGCTAGTTCCATGCCTTATTAGCTGTGTGACCACAACAGAGTCCCTTAACCTCTCTGATTGTTTATTACTCTGTAAAATGGGGATGCTTATAAAGCCTCCCTTGCAGGGCTGATATATGAGGGAAGGTGCTTGCACATGGTAGGTGCACAGCTAATTATTATGTTATGATTCTCTTCCTGGGTGTCAGTTTCTGCATTGAGCTAGTTGGGTTTCCGGCTTCATCCCATCTGTGCGATTTTGACCCAGTTTTGTTTTGTTTTGTTTTGTTTTTTTGCGGTACGCGGGCCTCTCACTGTTGTGGCCTCTCTCGTTGCGGAGCACAGGCTCCGGACGCGTAGTCTCAGCGGCCATGACTCACGGGCCCAGCCGCTCCGCGGCACGTGGGATCTTCCCGGACCGGGGCACGAACCCGCGTCCCCTGCATCGGCAGGCGGACTCTCAACCACTGCACCACCAGGGAAGCCCCTTGACCCAGTTTTATCACCATGTCTCCAATATATCTGCAGCCTCCTGGCCTGAGATGGAGTACTCAGGTATCCAAGAAGAATTTGGAATTCTGGATAGCAGGCACATAGCTGGGGCATATGGAGGCTGGCAGACTCTTAGAAGATGGGGTATTAGGATTTAGAATGGTGACGCCTAGTAGGGACCAAGCCCTCATCTTTCCTTTCCTCTCTTTTCCACCTCTGATGAGCTAAATTCACCAAAGGGGTAGATCCATAACCAGAGAGTGGAGAAGGGCACAATGTCCCCACTGCAGCACATCAGGAGGAAATGGAGCTGTTTGACTCAAAATATCTCATTTTGAATTTCTGCCCAAATCTGTCAGCCAGAGAGTAGGAAAATCAAAGACCCCAAGATGTTTCCAAGAACCAGAGCTGAACCAGCAAGGCAAAACACCCCTAGACGGGAAGAAAAAGCTGATTAGCTCCTAATTACCATTAAATTATATATACATATACGTGCTTTAAGCTGAATCTGCAAGGCTAATGTGATTCTTTTGTTACATTTTAATAGTCTGGCTGGGATGGGGAAATGAAGGAAGGGTTCTGTCGTCCTTCATCAGAAGGAAGGAAGTTGTAAACAGGGATACAGGCAGCTCAGGCATGGGGCCACATCCCTTGGAGGCTTTCTGGAGAGGAGCAGGGCCCCGTGAGGGGCTGAGGGAGTCTGAGACAATACCACCTCCCACCAAAGCCCCGTTCTGTCTGGATGGGGAAGTCCATCTGGCTTGTGACTTGAAGAATGCCTCTTTCCTCGACCTTAAAAATAGCTTCCCTATGTTGGCTCTTTGGGTCCCCATGTCATCTTCCCCAGGCCTGGTTATTCCCTAGGGCTGCCAAAAACTGCCTCCAGAATCTGGTGACGGAGCAGACAGAGCACTCCTTTGAGCCACGTGTCCCGGCTCTGCCATTGAAATATGACCTTGGGTAAGACCCTTTGCTGGGCTTAGTTTCTAAGCGGTGAAATGAAGGAGTGGGATCAGGTGTGCTCTGATGTCCCTTCTGAGTCTGATAAGACAGGATCTAATTCCTGGTCATTTTAAAGACTCCTCTGTCCATCTCGGGGAATAGAAGATCCCACACTCACTCAGTCATTGGGCATTTGCCACCTCCTGCTCTCCCCAGGTTCTTCTGCTTTCTAACCAGGATCTCTCTTGCTGCAACTCTCCATGTTGACTCTCCTTGGAGGACAGAACCCTCCACCCTCCCATGCCTATTATAGTAACTCCTCAAAGAGTTGAAGGCTGTTAACAAAATCCCTTCTACACACATGTTCTGTTTTTAAATAACGTTTATTTCTGATTCTAAAAGTCCAGCTGTACCTGATCATTGTAGAAAAATTGGAAATAGACAAGTATAAAGAAGAAAATAAAAATCACCCATAATCCTCCCAGACAGAGAGATAACCACTATTAATGGGGTTTTTTGTTTGTTTGTTTGTTTGTCTTTTGCGGTACGGGGGCCTCCCACTGCTGTGGCCTCTCCCGCTGCAGAGCACAGGCTCTGGACGCGCAGGCTCAGCGCCATGGCTCACGGGCCCAGCTGCTCTGCGGCATGTGGGATCTTCCCGGATCGGGGCAGGAACCCACGTGCCCTGCATCGGCAGGTGGACTCTCAAGCACTGCGCCACCCGGGGAGCCCTATTAATGGTTTTTTTTTTTAGTAGACCTGAGGATTAGTAGACCTGAGGTTCAAATGCTAGTTCCATGCCTTATTAGCTGTGTGACCACAAGAGAGTCCCTTAACCTCTCTGATTGTTTATTACTCTGTAAGATGGGGATGCTTATAAAGCCTGGCATTTCGACTCCATCTGCATATATGTGTAGATTTTTTTTTCTGTTATAAAATTGGGATAATGCTGCAAATGTGGCCTTGGGTTGCCCCAAGCCTGGCCCTTGAAATTGGGCCAGGTTCTTTCTTCTGAGGCTCCTCAGGGTCTGCTGTTCCCTTGTAGGCTGCTGTCTCATTTGCTTTTCTCAAGAGGAGGGAAACCATGTTCCATGGACGTGTGTCCACCTTGGTTCATGGGCCCCCAGGAGGCCCAGAGTTTTGACTGTCTCTGAGTGTGTGTGTGTGTGTCAGAGACAGATGGAGAGGGAGGGAGAGAGCAAACATGTCGGTCACTGAGCAGGGGCACCCTAAGGGGAGATCACGAAGGCAGGGTGACAGTCCCCCGTGATCACAGCCCTACTTTCAGCTCTTTGTCTGAGTCAATGAGAGGTATTGAAGGAACCATCCTCATCTCCTTTCCATGGTGCAGCTGGAGCTCTTCACTAAGCTAATCAATTCCCATAATTTGAGAAAGGCAAACACATTTGCGATTTGCTGCCCATCCTGGGAGGGGCCGCTGAGGACAGGGTTGCCAGCTGAGGCATTGGAGTCAGACCCCAGCTGCCAGCCGGGCCTCCCTCGGTTTGGTGGAATCTCTCAGATTGCACCCACCTCCCCTTGGCCTGCAGACTAGGGCTTCTCAGAGAGTCTGGAGGTGTCACAGCTGGAGGGACCTGGGCTTTTACCATCCCACTGCCAGATGGGAGAGACAGGGTACCAAGAAGGGATGGGACATGGGACATGCCCAGGGCCACACAGAAAGTTGGAGGCTGAGCTGGGTCTGGAGCCATGTGTAATTTCCCACCTGGCAACTTTCCTTTTCAGGGGTAGACTGAGAAGGCGGGCATGGTGGTAGAGGTGGGGAGGGGAGTGCTAGACAACTCATCAGGTCCACTTCCTCCTCTTCCATCTCATCCTCTCCAAGATCCTTCCCACCCCAGGCAGAAGAAACCATACTCTCTGCCCTATGCTTATACTCTTTGGTGTCTGACTGTCCTCCCTCCAGGGGAAAGTTCTACCTAATATCAAACCCACCTTCTTCAGAGATTCCCTTTCCTTCCTTCAGTTAACAAATATCTGCTAGGCACTAACCTCCCTCCCCAGAGTATTTTAGGCCACAGGAACACAGCAGGGAACATGACAGCCAAGTCCCTGCTCCCCTGGAGTTCATGTCCACCGAGCTGTGGGGCTCTCACTGGGAGGCAGAATGGGTCACTTAAATCTAGCAAGTACAGTCTGCAGGGCACAGAGTCATACGTAGGCGACAGGGCTCCATTGCAATTGTTCAGTTACTGTTGCTATGGAGCAAACTATCCCAACACTTAGTGATATATGACAGCTGATATATTATGTTCGTGGATTCTGTGGGTCAGGATAGGGCAGGCACAGGAGAGGGTGGCTTAGCTCAACTCCACAGTACCTGGTCCTCAGCTGGGAAGACTAGAAGCCTGGGGGAAACTTGGGGGCAGGGGGCCCAGAATCACTGGAGGCATTTTCATTCATATGCCTGGTGGTTGATGCTGGCTGGCAGCCAGGTTGTCAGCAGGAGCTCCCACACATGGTCTCTCTGCATGGGCCAATCTGGGCTTCCTCACAGCATGGTGGCGGGGTTCAAGGATGAGTGTCCCAAGACAGCCAGGTGGAAGCTGCATCTCCCTTTTTAGCTAGCCTCAGAAGACACAGAGCATCACTCTGCTGTGGCCACAGCCCACCCAGATTCAAGGCAAGGAATGCAGACATTACTTCTTGATGGGAGAAGTCTTAAAGTCACATTATGAGAAGAACATGTGAGGTGGGAGATATTGTTGTGGCCATCTTTGGCAAATACAATGGGCCCCGTGGGTGTTTTAGGAGTTCACAGCCTTTGGGGAGAAGCAGGGTGTAAAAGAATAGTAGCTGTCATTTCCTAAGCACTTATACCTACAGCAGCACTGTGGTCAGCCTGCTCTGTATATCATCTAGCAACCTCGGTGGTGAGTACTGTTAACCCCGTTTTGCAGATGGAAAAACTGAGGCTCAGAAATGCTACACTGTCTGCCCTAAGTCATACAGCTGGGTTTTGCACCCAAATCTGTCTGCCTCCAAAACCACGGCTCTTAACAATCTGCTACACTGCCTCTCCCTCCCTGTCCCTAAGTAGTTTTTACCCCCAAAGTGTGGTGAGAAGCTTAGACAAGTAGCTTGGGGGTGGGGAGTGCGGGGTGTTCAGATCTGGGAAGGCTTCTTGGCAGAGGTGACACGAGCAAGGCCTTGAAAGATGTTTTAAACTTGGACATCTGGGGAAGGGAGTAGCATTCCTGATGGAGTAGCAATGGGATACAGGGATCACCCAGGGAGTGCTGACATGACTCAGAATCCTGGTCTTAGACCCGCTCACACGTCAACACATTGTAAACTGTACGCTGGGCAAGGCAGGCTGAGGCTGGCGGCCAGTGGATGAACTTAGTCCCCAGAAAAAAAATGCAAAATTGGCCCCCGTCCCTTTCCACCGTATTACCATCAGCTTCCTCCTTCAGCGGCCGGGAATGGGGTGGAGTTTCCCCCAATCCCCCACCTCCACATGCAGACCTGGGTTTGCCCTTTGGAGATGGGGTGAGTCTGAGCTGCCTCTGGTTCACTCCCACAAGTTTCTGCTAAAGCAAATTGGGCCTCAGTGCAGGTAGCATCCCCTTGGCAGGCTTGTGTTAGGGCCTCAGAGATGGGAAGTTAAATGTTTGCATCCATAGGAATCTCGAATATTACAGAAGCAGTTCCCACCCCTTCCAGGCCTCTCTCCCTTTCAGGTCTTCGTCTCCCACCCGCCCTCGGCACCCCTCCCTCCTCTTCTGTCCCCTAAGTCCACTCTCCTGTCCCTCTCCAGTTTTCATCTTCCTCTGCCTCGCATCTCTCCCATGTCCTGTCTCTCAGTCTCTGAGAGACTCCTCCTCGTCCTTGCCCTCTCTCCTTCACTTTCTTTGGGCTGAGGGCAGCCCCGTCTCTTCCCAGGCAGACAGTCTAATTGAAATGGAGCATTCTAGAGAATGTTAATAGGAAAGACAGCATTAATTAGCCAGCGCTGGCATAATTAGCTTCCCCTTCTCACTGCCTGGCCTCTAACTGGATAATGAGTCTCTCTCCGTCCAAACAGAGGGCAGGCAGGACAAGGGGACAGGCCATGCCTGGGGATGCCGGAAGGCCTCTTGCCTTTGGACCACCCTGCTGGAGTCCTCAGGCTGCCCTCTCCTGCCAGGCCCTCCTGCTGCTTGTGCCCACGTCCTGGGGAGACAGATGCCCGGCCCCTGTCTGTGCCTAAAGGTCTGACGTCCCTGGAGCTGCATATTAAGTGGTCTGAGCCCGGCAAACAGTGGCCGCAGCTGCAGTGTCCCAAAGAGGGGGTGGGGAGCTATTGAGAGTTCTTGAGCAGAACTATGACAGGCATCTAGCCCTGGCAGAGCTGCATGGGCACTGGCTGAGCACATTACAGTCCCCAGAGAGGAGCAAAGAAATCTGCTCAAGTGACAGATAATATACTACACAGACTGAAAGTGCTTCCGCCCTTGACACTCCCCACAGCCATGTGAGGCAGGAATGGCCACCTCTGTTTTACAGATGAAGACTGAGGTTCAGGATGCAAACTAGGGTCTGACTCCGAAGAGCATGCTCTTTCCC
>NW_006790015.1:1264401-1279698 GCF_000442215.2 Lipotes vexillifer
CTTTCCCTTCTACCCTGATACCTTTGGATGCCTTTATAGTTGCTCGTTAAATTAAAGTGATTGCAGCAAAGTCACGCCTCACATTGGCTTTGGGTTCTAAACTCGGAGGCAGCAAAAATTGGGAAATCATACATCGTCAGAATTCCCCTCGAATATCCCTTACACGGGGAGGAATATCTCTTCTGTTTGCAACTGGGCTGTGATTCTCCTTTTTCTGTGACCTTGAAAGCCCTGATCTAGTTGGGAGATGTGATGGGCAAATAATAGGATTTTTCTTTCTCTTTTGTACACATGTGGTTGAATTCAGTTAAGTGCCTGCTTGATGCAATTCCATTGTAGTATTTGTCTTGGTTATGAGTGGGCAGGGTTAACGCTCAGGGTGGGAGACTGCAGCTACAGGGCACCATCCTCCCCTTCTCTGCAGCCTGCTGACCCTCTCCCTCTCCTGTAGGCTATGGACTCGGAGGATGACCCCTTGCTGCAGGATGTGTGGCTAGAGGAGGCGCAGGAAGAGGAGGAGGAAGCAACGGGTGAGGCCTTTACGAGGGCCCAGAAGTCGGGGCCCCAAGCTGGGGCAGGGGGGCAGTGTTGCTGGCGGCACTGGACCTTGCCCCCCCGGCCCCCAGCGTCAGGCTTCTGGAATACTCTGGGCTGGGCCTTCACCAATCCGTGCTGTGCGGGGCTGGTGCTCTTCCTCGGCTGCAGCATCCCCATGGCTCTTTCAGCCTTCATGTTCCTCTACTACCCGCCGCTGGACATTGACATCTCCTACAATGCCTTTGAGATCCGCAACCATGAGGCCTCCCAGCGTTTCGACGCCCTCACGCTGGCGCTCAAATCCCAGTTTGGGTCCTGGGGGCGCAACCGGCGCGACCTGGCCGACTTCACTTCTGAGACGCTCCAACGCCTCATCACAGAGCAGTTGCAGCAGCTACATCCAGGCAATCGCTCGCGGCCGGCCGCCCGGGCCCCGTACCAGGCCCCTGCCGCGCTGCAGCTTGGCCCAGGACTGTGGGACACCTCCACCGCTCAGAAGCCAGCAGCCAATCGGAGCGGGCGTCTTCGGCGAGCGACTCCACCCCTGGGGAGCCTGGCAGCCAACCAGAGTGAAGCCCAGGTGAACCAGGGGCTGGACAAGAATGGGCGGCGCCAACCCAGCGCCCCTGCCCCCACGGCGGCTGCTGCCAATCAGAGCCGTGCCCGCCGCGGCGCCTCGCGTTGGGACTACTCACACTCCTATGTGAGCGCCAACACCCAGACGCACGCGCACTGGCGCATCGAGCTCATTTTCCTGGCGCGTGGCGACGCAGAGCGCAACATTTTCACGAGTGAGCGGCTGGTCACAATCCACGAGATTGAGCGCAAGATCATGGACCACCCGGGCTTCCGGGAGTTCTGCTGGAAGCCCCATGAAGTGCTGAAAGACCTGCCGCTCGGCTCCTACTCTTACTGCTCCCCGCCCAGCTCGCTCATGACCTACTTCTTCCCCACTGAGAGGGGTGGCAAGATTTACTATGATGGCATGGGCCAGGACCTGGCCGACATCCGGGGTGAGCAGCCCTGGGTGTGGGTGGGGCGGGGCCTGTAGGGACCAGGTCTGAAGGAGGCTGGAGGCGGGGCTTGTAAGGGGTGGAGGCTGAGGGTAGGTGGGGCTTGTAAGGGAAGGGGGTGGTTAATGAGGCTGGGAGCGGGGCTTGGAGGTTAAGGGGGGGCTTGATTCTTGACTCAGTACTTTACAGACTGGTCGGAGGATGGGGTCGGAATTGGCTGTGAGGTGGAGTCAGGCTGGAGCTGAGTGCTGGGCAGGCCTGGGGTCCATCATTGAGGAAGGGCAGGGAGCTGGGGTTGGGTGTAAGATGGGATCTGAGGGAGGCAAGGAAGGAGGTTTGTGTGCACACCTGGATTGAGGGAGACTGGGAGTTATGCTGTGGCCAGAGTTAGGCTTGGGGTGGGGCTTGGGTGTGAGGTTGGTTAGAGGGAAGGTGGGGTGTGGTTACAGAGAACTGGGCATCTGGAGAGAGGCTGGGGTTGAAGGAAGATCAAGGTGCATTAGTTTGAAGTATGTTAGGGATGGGACTTGAGAAAGGATGGGGAGGGGCCAGAGGCTGGCTGTGGAGGCGGGGCTTGGGTTTGCCTTTTAAGGGGCACATGGGCAGGGCTCTAAGCAGGTAGAGGTGGGACTGGGATGGGAAGGAGTTACAGGACTGCAGAGACTGAGCCTTGGAATTAGGTAAGGTTCAAACTGAAATGAAGGTGTAAACTTAGTGGGAGCTGCCTGAGCATATCTCGGGGGCTGCTCCCCTTGGACAGCTGTGATTTCTCTAAACCATCCGTTCTATTAGAGACAGTTGGAGGTAGCCCAGGCTGGGACAGTTTTCCATTTCCTCAGAAAGGGGGTGAGGTGTTGAGGAGGGCAGGATGACCCTGATGGAGGGTTGTTGGTAGCTGACCCACTGAGCTCCTTGGACCCCTCTGCCCCTGCAGGCTCCCTAGAGCTGGCCATGACTCACCCGGAGTTCTACTGGTATGTGGACGAAGGCCTCTCTGCAGAAAACCTTAAGAGCTCCCTCCTGCGCAGCGAGATCCTCTTTGGAGCACCCCTGCCCAACTACTACTCGGTGGATGATCGCTGGGAGGAGCAGCGGGCTAAGTTTCAGAGCTTTGTGGTCACCTATGTGGCCATGCTGGCCAAGCAGTCCACTAGGTAGGCAGTCCAGCTGCACCCGGTGTGTGCCTGGCCTGTCCTTGTTTGTACCAGGAAAGGGCTGTATTAGCATAGGGAATTGGTTTCCAGGTGGTTCTTTTCTCATAAACCCCAGATCCCCTTACCTGCAACCTTTTCCCTAGGAGATCTTTCTTTTCAGATCAGGGGCAGAGCCAGAGACATCCTCATCATCACTCTGACAGATGAAAGGACGCTTTTCCTGATCAGTGCTGATGGTTTAGTGAACGTGACAGCTTTGGAGGAACTTCTGCCCTGGAGGTCTTTGGTACTGATTTTCTCCTGAGGTGGAGCTAGAAGGCTTTCTGGAGAGTATTGACCAGGGCATAAAGGAGTTCCTCTCTGCTTCTACTATCCAGGGAGATAGTGGGCAAGTCACTTCACTTCTCTGGGCCTCTGATACTGGTAAAACGGGGATGATGACTCCTGCTACCCTTCTGCAGTCATTAGGAGGAGACGAACTAAGAGATATGAAAGAGCTTTTGGGCAGTGGGTGCTTTGATCATCCTCCAGCCCTTGGGATATGTGTCTGAGAATACAACTGGGCCTCTCCCCACCAGGAAAGAGCATTGGATAGCTCATCTGTCAGTCCTGCAGGGCAGTAATTCCAGTGCCTCTTGGTCCTCTGCTCTGACAAGTCATCCCCCGGCACAGGAGGAATGAATCTGACTGAAATACCCTCATTCCTTTATTGAGCAACTACTGTAATAATCAGAGCTAACATTTATTGAGTGCTTACCCTGTGCCACACACTGTTCTGAGCCCCTTATACACACCATAAGCATCTTAAGCATATTAAGTTATTAGGTTATTATGGATAACTTGTGGATTTGTTTCTGTGGTCTGTTCTTTCACTTGGTTTTTGGTCATGTGGTCCTGCCTGTGAGTATGCCTGGTAATTTTTACTGAGTGATGAACATTATATATAAAAACATAGAGGTCCAGATGATGTTATTTCTTCCAGAGGAAGTTTATCCTTCCCTCCACTAGGCAGATGGAGTTGTTGACTGATCACCTTAAATAGTCAGCAGTTACACGAAGTTGAGGCAGGTTTGCAATACTGAAAATTCTCAGCCTATCTCTGGTTTGCCCTTGGTTCTCTAAGATGTTCAACTGAGAGCCTGGAGTATTCTGCAGAGCCCCTTCCCCTGACAGGTTTCAGACCCTAATCTTTGTCTCTCAAAACTGCTAAAAATAGCTTTACTCTGGTTTTTCAGAGCCTTTCTGCTTAGCTTGTAGCCTCATACTCCACACGGCCCCAGTATTTGGCAGAAGTGCTGAGGAAGAAACTGGCTTTATGCTCTGCTGGTCTGCAAGTCTCTGCCCAAAGCTCTGCTAGTTTTTCTGACTCCCCGCCTAGATTTTTAGCCTCATGCCTGTGTTCAGAATCAGCAAATACCTCTAGGGTAAATGCAGCTGTAGAAGGGAAGCTTACCTTTTGTAGGTTCTTTGCTTTCTGGAGTCTTAGCCCTCTAGTTCTCATTGCTTCGGGAAGTCTCTAATGTCATTAAACAGATGATTTCTCAATTTTATCTGACTTTTTAGTAGTTCTAGGCAAGAATATTGTTCTTGCATGAGCTGTTCCTTTCTACTTGAGAGTAAAAGTTTGGGCCCATGTCTTTTTATAGCCAGTAACTAAGACAGGACCTGGAACCTAGAAGGCATTCTATAAAAGTATACAAATGAATGAATGAATAAACAATTGATTGAACTTTCAGTTTTCTACTCTAATGAAAGATCAATTAATCCATTTAGTTCAACAAAGTAGATAATCCAAAGATCTTTTCTACTTGGTTTTTAAATGTCCTGTTTGGTTTTTTAAACAGCTTTATTGAGGTATAATTGATATACAACCAGTTGCATATACTTAAAGTTTACAATTTGATTACTTTTGACCCATGTATACACCATGAAACCTTCATCACAATCAAGATAATGAAGAGACCCTTCACCCCCAGAAGTTTATTCATGTCCCCTTGATAATCATTCCATCCTGCCTCACCTTGCCTTCCCACACTGCCACCCCAGGACCACTTTCTGTGTTTTATCACTGTATATTCATTTTCATGTTCTAGAGTTTTATATACGTGGCATCATATAGTATGCACAATTTTGATTGCTCTCTTTCACTCAGCCTAATTATTTTGAATTGTATCCATGTCGTTGCATGTGTAGCTGGTTTATTCTTTTTAAATGCTGAGTAGTATCTATTGTGTGGAGATGCCACCTTTTGTTCATCCACTCACCTGTTTATGGGTATTTGGGTTGTTTCCAGGTTTGGCTATTGCAGATAGAGCTGCTATGAACAAGCCTTTGTGTGAACAAGTGCTTTCATATGTCTTAGATAAATACCTAGGAGTGAAATGACTAGATCATATGGTAGGTGTGTGTTTAACTTTTTAAGAAACTGCCAAGTTGTTTTCCAGATTGGTTGTACCATTTTGCATTCCCACCCAGTGTATAAGAATTCCAGTTCCTCCACAACCTCCCTAACACTTGGTATGGTCAGTGTAAAAAATTTTAGCCATTCTACTAGGTGTGTGGTGATATCTCATTGCAATTTGAATTTGAATTTCCCTAATTACCAGTGATGTTCACATGCTTATTTGACATCCATTTATCTTCATTGGTGACTATTTAGATCTTTTGATCACTTTAAAACTGGTTTTCCATTTAGATCTGTGATATTCCATTTTTAATTAATCTTTGTATATGGTGCAAGGCATACACTATAAACACTTTGTATATATTGTAACATGCCGATATTTATTTATTATTTTTATATGACTATCCAGTTGTTCCAGCATCATTTGTTGAAAAGATCATTCTTTCTTCACTGAATTGCCTTTGCATCTTGGACAAAAATCTTTTGTCCGTATATATGTGAGTCTGTTTCTGGATGCTCTGCTCTGTTCCATTGATCTATTTTTTATTTGCACACCAGTATCACACTGTCTTGATTATAGTAGCTTTATACCATGTCTTGTCCAAGTGTTAGTCTTCCAGCTTTGTTGTTCTTTTTCAAAGTTGTTTTAGTTATTCTAGGTCCTTTGCATTTCCCTATGAATTTTAGAATCAGCTTGTCCATTTCTCCAAATAAAAGTCTGCTGGGATCTTGATTATGATTGTGTCAAATACACAGATCAGTTTGAGGGGAACTGACATCTTAACAATATTAGTCTTATGACTAATGAATGTGGTGTATATGATGTCTTTTGTCAGATTTATCCCTATTTCATATTCTTATGCTATTGTAAATGGTATTTTTTTTTTTTAATTTCATTTGGCAATTGTTAGTTGCTAGCATATAGAAGTATAATTGACTTTGGGTCCTGCAACCTTGCTAAGCTTCCTTATAAGTTCTAGAAGATTTTTGGTAGCTTACATTTGATTTTCTACATAGTTAATTATGTCTTTTGCTAATAAAGACAGTTTTACTTCTTGCTTTCCAATTTGGATGCCTTTTATTTCTTTCTCTTGCCTGAATGCACTGGCTAGAACATCCAGTACAATGTTGAATAAGTGATGAGAATGGACAGCCCTGTATTATCCCTGACCGAAGTATGTAGGTTTTTTGTAGATGTCCTTTATCAGGTTAAGGAAGTTCCCTTCTATTCCTAATTTGCTGGTGTCTTTTTTTTTTTTAATCAGTAAGGAATATTCAGTTTTCTCAAATGTTTTTTCTGTATCTACAGAGAGATCATACAGTATTTCTTTTTTAGTTTAATATGGTGAATTACATTGATTGAGTTTTTAATTTTAAGCCATCCTTGCATTCTTAGGGTAAATCCCCCTTGGTCATGATATATCATCCTTTTTATATAGTGTTAGATTCTATTTGTATTCTTTGTTCATTGGTATATGTTCATGATGGATACTAGGCTGTAGTTTTCTTGTAATATCTCTGTTTGATTTGGTATCAAAATGTTTTACAGAATGAGGTGGAAAGTATTCTCCTCTCTTCAGTTGTCTGGAGAGTTTGTATAGAACTGGTATTATTCTTCCTTAAATGTTTGATAGAATTCACCAGTGAAACTGTCTGGTCTGGAGTTTTCTTTATGGGAAGGTTTTAACTACAAATTCAATTCTTAAATATACATATAGGGCTATTAAAGTTATTTCTATATTCTTGCACAAGCTTTGGTAGTATATTTCATGAAATTTGTCCATTTCATTTAAATTGTCAAATGAAATTGTCAGACTGTCAAATGACATTTCATTAAAATGTCAAAGTGATTCATAATATTCCCTTATTATCTTTGAATATTTATAAACACTGTAGTGATGTCCCTTCTTTCATGTGTGTTTTATCTCCTTTTTTCATGAGCAGTCTGGCTAGAAGTTTATCAATCTTATTGATCTCCTCAAAGAACTAGCTTTTGGTTTTGTTGATTTTTCTTTAGTATCTTTCTGTTTATTTATATATTTATGCTCTGATCTTCATTATTTCCTTTCTTACACCTACTTTATATATAATTTCCTCTTGTTCTTCTTTCTTGCAGTAGAAGCTGAGGTCATTGATTTGAAAGCTTTCTCCTTTTCTAATATGGGTGTTTATTGCTATAGAATTACCTTTGAGCATTGTTTTAGCTCATCTCACACATTTTGACATATGCTTTCATTTTCATTCAATTCAGAATACTTTCAGTTTTCCCTTTTGATCTCTTCTTTGATCCTTGTATTATTTAAAAATGTGTTAGTCTCCAAATGTTTATGAATTTCCCAGATAGTGTTTTGTTGCTCATTTTGAATTTAATTCTATCATGGTCAGAGAACATGCTTTGTATGACTTAAGTTATTCTAAATTTATTGAGTTTTGTTTTATGGTCCAGAGTATGGTCTGTCTTGCTAAATGTTCCCTGGGCACTTGAAAAGAATGTATATTTTACTGTTGTTTGGTGGGGTAGTCTATAAATGTCAGTTAAGTCAAGTTGGTTGATTATGTTGTTCAAGTCTTCTATATCCTTACTGATCTTCTGTCTAATTGTTCTAGCAATCATTGAGAAAAGGGATTTTGAAATGTTCAACTATAATTGCAGGTTTGTCTATTTCTTTTTTCATTTCCATCAGTTTTTGCTTCATGTATTTTAAATCTCTGTTGTTAGGTCCAAAGCATGTAGTATTGTCATATTCTTTTAATGAACTGAGCCCTTTATCATTTTTAAATTACTTTCTTTATCCCTAGTAATATTCTTTGCTCTGAAATTGATTTCATTTGTTATTAATGTAACCACTCCAGCTTTCTTTTGATTCATGTCAGCGTGGTATATTATTTTTTGCTGCACTTTTGTTTTTAACCATTTGTGTCTATTTTTAAAGTGAGTTTCTTGTAGGCAGCTGGGTCTTGATTTTTTTAAATCTAATCTGACTGTCTCTGCCGTTTAATTGGGGTGTTTAGACCATTTACAGTTAATGCATTGTCAATATGGTTAGACCTAAGACTATTTTATTTTATTCTCTTTGTCCCATATATTCTCAGTTCCCTTTTTCCTCTCTTCTGCCTTCTTTTAGACTGAGAATTTTTTCTTATTCCATTTTATTTCCTTTGGTTTTTTTTTTTTTAGCTCTAAATATTTAGTTTAGTGGTTGCTTCAAGGTTTATAGTATACATCCTTAAATTATCAGTGTATCTTCAAATGATGTCAAACCACTTCATGTATAGTGTATACTATATATGAATAGTATGCCACCATTTCCTTCTTCCTGGCCTTTATGCTATTGTTGTCATATATTTTATTTTCATATATGTTATAAACCCCATGCCACATTATTATTGTTTCTGTTTAAATGGTCAGTTATCTTTTTAAAAGATTTACATAAGAATAAGAAAATTTTGTACATTTATTCATGTTGTTACCATTTCCAGTCCTTTTTATGCCTTTGTGTAGATGTATATTTCCATCTGTAATCATTTTCCTTCTGCCTGAAGGACTTCCTTTAACATCTCTTGTAGTGCAGGTGTACTGGAGATGAATTCTTTCAGCTTTTTAAAAAATTTATTTATTTTTGGCTGCATTGGGTCTTAGTTGCTGTGTGCGGGCTTTCTCTAGTTGTGGCAAGTGAGGGCTATTCTTCGTTGCGGTGCGCAGGCTTCTCATTGCGGTGGCTTCTCTTGTTGCAGAGCACAGGCTCTAGGTGTGCAGGCTTCAGTAGTTGTGGCATGCAGCCTCAGTAGTTGTGGCTCCCGGGCTCTAGAGTGCAGGCTCAGTAGTTGTGGCGCACGGGCTTAGTTGCTCCACGGCATGTGGAATCTTCCAGCACCAGGGCCCAAACCCGTGTCCTCTGCATCGACAGGCGGATTCTTAACCACTGTGCCACCAGGGAAGCCCCCTTTCAGCTTTTGTATACTGAAAAAGTCTTTATTTTGCCTTTGTTTTTGAAATATATTTTTCAAGATATAGAATTCTGGGTATAGAATTCTGGGTTGACTTTTTCCCCAGTTGGTAAAGGACCTTGCTCCATCATCTTCTCACTTGCCTTGTTTCTGAAGAGAAATCTGCTGTCATCCTTATTTTTGTTCCTCTGTGTGTAATGCATCTTTTTCCTCAGGCTGCTTTTAAGATTTTATCTTGGTCACTGATTTTGAGCAATTTGATTATGATGTGCATTGTTGTTGTTTTATTCATGGTTTTGGGGGGCTTGGGATCCATTGCTTGAGCCTTTTGAATCAATGGGTTTATAGTTTTCATCAAGTTTGGAAAACTTTCAGCCTCTTTTGAGAAGTCACTAACCCATATATTAGGCTGCAGTGAAGCCTGGAAACTCTCTCAAGCCAGTAAGTCAGGGTAAGCATAGGGTCCATCTTGTTTCTCACCTCTCAGAGATCACCATTCTTTGTTATCTCATGTCTCATGTATTTTCTTATGTTTTTCATTAGTTTCACTGGGAAGGTAAATCTAGCTTTCATCTTGTTACTCCATCTTGGCCAGAATCAGATCTCACTCCTGTTTGTATTTTAAAACTCAACTTGACCAGCTTGGTTAAGTTTTTCTTATTAAGAATAACTGCTGTTAAATGCACACTAGCAGTGTAAAACAGTATCTGGAAGCTGGTTTGAATTTAGAATTTTGCTGTGGGTAATTGAGAATTGGAAGATGACATAGAATTTGGCTATAATTGATTATTATTTGTGTAGAGCAGTGGCCTCAACCTCACTGATAATTCAGTCCCACCCCAGACATTCTGATTTCATTTGTCTTGAGTATGGCCTGGACATTTTTGGAAGTCCCCCAGGTGATCATAATGTACAGCCAAGGTAAAGGGACACTGGTGAGGTGGATGGCTCCCAGACCTCCTCTATCTCTGATCCACTCCGTCTTTCCTCTCTCTGTGTCCTCCCTCCTTCAGCAAAGTACAGGTTCTGTATGGGGGGACGGACCTCTTTGATTACGAGGTTCGCAGAACCTTCAACAATGACATGCTCCTGGCCTTCATCAGCAGCAGCTGCATTGCCGCCCTCGTCTACATTCTCACCTCCTGCTCAGGTAGGGTTTCTTCAAAAGCCCCGCGTGGAGCCAGCCCCTTCTCTTCTTCCAGTGCGCTTCTCTCTGGACAAAGCCTTCCTGCTCAGGAATACCAGAAATGGTCTTGAATCCATTATGTCAGCACTGGTTGGGGGAGGGGTGCTCAGACATCACCTTCTAACCCCAGGCAGGTAGACTGAGGTTCAGAGGCAGGTTGGGCCATGCCCAAGGGCCCCCATCCCCATGACCTCCCACAGTTGAACCTTTTCCCCTTTGACCATCTTTTTCTTGCCAATAAACTTGCTGATAAGTTTTGGGGAGTCTGGAGTATTGGACACCTTATGAGTTATTCTGTACCCTGTTCTATAGTCCCAGTCAGCTGCCCTTAGTCCCCCAGTTTACTTTTCCACCACCATCTCCCCACATACCCTAGCTGCTTCTTTCTGCGTATACAGTGGGTACTCTCTGTTGCTCAAGTGAATGAGAGATTGGTCATACCTTCAAAAATGGAAAAGACATTCATTCATCCATGTAACAGATATTAATTGGGCACCAACTATGTGCCAGATGCTCTAAGGTGCCAGGGATCCAGACACATGGTGAACATCACAGACACACTTCCCAACCCCATGGAACCTCTAGTCTACTGGGGTGACAGATGTAAACATATAATAATTCCCCACTAGCACTTGAGACAAGTTCTGCAAAGATGAACCTACTCAAAAATGGCTTCATTTGCCCCTCAGGCCTCCTGCCCAGCCCCTTCTCTGGGTGCAGAAAACTGTGCTGGGCTCAGATGGGGTGGTAGAGCTACTCCCTGGGGTTGGGGGGGTGTGAGGCAGGACCCAGCGGGGGCCAGGGACACTGAAGAGGTGCGTTCCTCTGGGTCCACCCACTCTATCTGTCCCCGGTGCCTCTTGCCCTGCCCAGTGTTCCTGTCCTTCTTTGGAATTGCCAGCATCGGCCTCAGCTGCCTGGTGGCACTCTTCCTGTACCATGTGGTCTTTGGTATCCAGTACCTGGGCATCCTCAATGGGGTGGCTGCCTTCGTGATAGTGGGCATTGGTGAGTTGCCGCTGTTGCCATGGTAATGGGCCTTGGGAACTTGGGAACTCTGTCCCCGAAAGGGCCTTCGTCCAGGAGGCAAAGCCTGGCTTCCATGGGGGCTCCAAAAAGTCCCCTTTCAGACCTTGGAGCCTTGGAATTGGGGTGGTGGGTGGGTAGAATATGAGTGGTGGGTGATCCTTGGCATACGATAGGTGGAGCCCCCAAGGGGTGGAAGGAATGGGTAGCTCTTCTGGGTGGAGGTTAAGAATGGTGGGAAAGGTGGGAAGGGGGCGAAGGTTTGGAGGAAAGGGCCTGGTGCTGGTGGGGGCGGGGGTGAGGAGCAAGGAGCATGGGTGGGGCTTGGGTTCCTGGCCCAGGCTGGGTGTGACCGTGGACACAGCAGAGTGATCCTGAGCCCTGCTGGCCCGGGGCTCCCTCCCACAGGCGTGGACGACGTCTTTGTATTCATCAACACCTACCGCCAGGCCACCCACCTGGAAGACCCGCAGCTGCGGATGATCCACACCATCCAGACAGCGGGCAAGGCCACATTCTTCACCTCCCTGACCACGGCTGCCGCCTATGCAGCTAACGTCTTCTCCCAGGTGGGAGCCCGCCCTCCCCCCTGACCTGACCCCCCCGTCCCTCCCGTGCACACCTGGGCCCTGGTCTCTGCTCTTCCTACCCGCCCCTTCTCTTGGGGCCACGCAGCCTCTGCCTCAAGGTTCCTGCCACGTCCCTAGAGTCCATTCTTTTCTCATTAAAAAAAAAAAATTTAATGGAGTATAGTTGATTTACAGTGTTGTGTCAGTTGCTGCTGTACAGCAAAGTGAATCCGTTATACATTTACATATATCCACTCCTTTTTAGATTCTTTTCCCATACAGGCCATTACAGAGTATTCATAGAGTTCCCTGTACTATACAGTAGGTCCTTATTAGTTCTCTATTTTATATATAGTAGTGTGTATATGTCAATCCCAATCTCCCAATTTACCCCTCCCCCGCTTAGAGTCCATTTTTGCTACTAGTCCTCATTACCAGAACTTAACAGATGGGAGAATTACAATAATACAAACAGTGTTTCTTATTGATGCTCGTTAATGATAATCTAACCTCTGTCCTGAAGGGCGTTTGGCAGTTTCCAAAGGTCCCCCAGCTGGTAAGTGGTGAGCCTGCCCATGTCTCGTGACCGGGGTCCAGGGCCTCTCCACCCACGGGCTTCACACCACATGGTCATGCCTCACACTCAGTTTTCTCTCGCCGACCCCACGCTCCTTCACGTCTGAGTTGGGCTCAGGAGAAGGATCTCAGGCCAGGTCCTTGGTGCCAACAGAGCCGATAGGACAGTGAGCCTGCCTGAATCTGAGAGGTTTTATGACCTGGGCTGAGGATCCTGTCTAGAAACCACTAGGTGCTTTGGGATTCTCCAGGCCTTCCTAGAGAACCACATCCAGAAAACAGGCAGAGCTGGGTTCACATCCCACCTCTGCCATTTTCTGGCTGTGTGACCTTCAGCGGGTTCTTTAACCTCTCTGAGCCTCGCTTTCCTCACGTGTGGATCATCAGGGTCTGACATGAGATGATTGTGACAGTGTTTCACAAACAGTGAAGGCCTGTCTGCTTGTGGGCTACAGTTTCCTTCTGACTGCCACACCCTGTGCAGGTCCCTGTGACCCTGCGCAGGGAGCACACCCAGCCTCCCTATTCCCATCACAGCAGCTTTCCCTCCCTTCCCCCTCGCTGACACGTGGCCCACTCCAACAGGGCACGTCTTCCTCTGTCCTGCATGTAATAACAGTTATGGAGCGCTTGCTCTGTGCTGAGCACTGTTTCGGGCAGAGGGCTGCAGTGTGGACCAGAGGTGGGACTCTTCCTCCCCTGCCCTGCCCCTGGCACCAGCCCGGCCCTCTGACCACCTCCTAGGCCAGTGCCTCTGTTCCAGCAGCCCCGGCCTCCTCATCCTGCCTCAGTCTGAGGGTGGTCGGGGGTCCTGAGTGCCTTGCTGCAGAGTCCCCAGGCTCCCTGGGCTCCAGGCCTGGTGGTCCCACATCCCCCCTCTACCTCCCCATTGCCAGATCCCGGCCGTCCACGACTTTGGCCTGTTCATGTCTCTCATCGTGTCCTGCTGCTGGCTGGCTGTGCTCTTCACCATGCCTGCTGCCCTGGGCATCTGGAGCCTTTATATGGCACCGCTGGAGAGTGCCTGCCAGACCAGGTGAGCCAGGCAGGGGGGCGTGTCCTCCTCTCACAGAATATCCATAGCAGCACCTTGGGGGGCCATTCAGCACACCCTCCTATCTCCCAAGAGCCTCGTGATTCACCATTGAGCACCTTCTGTATGCCCAGTCCTATGCTGGGCACTACTGGGGGAGCAGAGGAAGAAGAGAATCCTGTCCAGTAGGTACATCTGATCACCTACTATGTGCCAGGAAGTGGGCAATGAGCTTTTGTACGAGATCTTACTGCCACCCTCCCCAAGGACCCTGGGAGCTGGGTCCTCTTATTTCACCCATTTTATAGACAAGGAAACAGAGGCTTGGAGCAGTTGGGCAACTTTCTCAAGGTTACCCATTTAATAGGCAGTGGAGCTGAGATTTAGACCACATAATCTGACCCCGGATCCCATGCTCTTAGCCGCCACGTTAAATGTCCTCAAGGTTCTCATCTTGGGAGAGGAACAATATTTAGGTGCAGTGAGTGGTGTGTAGAGTTGAGTGGATCAGCCCAGAGCCGCTGAAGGTCTAGGGGTTGGGGGTCTCATGGGCCAGGTGGTCAGTGGCAAGGGGTGGTCAGTGGCGGGGTGGGGAGCGGGGACAGTGACCAAATGGAATCCAGCCTGGGTGGCTGCCTGGGTTGGGAGTCCTGAGGAATGATGGAGGGTCTGGCCTTGGGGCAGGGCATGCAAGGGCAGGACTGTCAGGGGTCCATGACAGTGTCCACCTGACCATGGTGAGCCAAGGAGGGGCAACGAGGAGCTCAGACTCGGGCCTGGGACACACTCAGCTCTCCCACACATACCCCCTGCTTCAGGGCCACCATGTATGGTGGTACGGGTTGGGCACTGGACAAGGGCACTCTGGCCGAGGCACAGCGGTCTGCACTATAGACATTCAGATGTGACTATTTCTATGACACTTTTGTGACATAGAAGCAAAGTGTCTTGGGTAAAGGGCTCCTTGTTTCTAATCTCTACAGAGACACCAACTAAGCCCGCCCTGTCCCGCCCCCCAGTCTGGGGCAGTGGACGCAGCAGTCTTCCCAGTCCTGGGCTCCAGCCTCAGCCTCTTTGCCTGGCGGCTGCGGACCCTTGAACATGTTACCTAACCTCTCTGCATCTCAGCTTCCTGTTCTATATAATGGGTACATGTAACCCCGTGAGGATTAATGAGAGAATCTTACTCACTGCCTGGCGCGTAGTATTCCTGGCACATTCACCGTGTGCATTGTTCTTGTCTCCAGTCCCTAGGGTGAGCCTTGTATCCCTCACATTCACTCCAGCCGAGGCCTCAGCTACGTCCTCAGCCCAGCCCCGCTTCCCCGTCCTCCTGGTGTCAGGGCCCTGGGCACACGTTGGGGGAGACATGATTCCCCTGCTTTGGTCACCTTGATGCTTGGGCTGCGAGTCATCATCCCCTCTCCCTGGGTAATGGCTGCTGTCACCATTTGTGTCCCCAGAGGAAGAGTGGCACCCAAGGGCCCCAGGGGAGATGGCGCTAGAGAGAACTCAGGTGCAGGCTCCTGGAAACCTGAGATGAGTGTCCTGTGTGAGCTGTCGGCAGCGGTGTGATACCTGGGCTCACACATAGCCGGGACCTTCGCCCCCTTCCCTGGACACCCAGGACTCACCCCCTCCTCCCACTGTCTCCACAGCTGCCACCAGAAGTGTGGCTGCAGGAGCTCCCTGCACCTCCCCGGGGACGTGTTTGCTGCTGCTGAGCGGGCTGGGGGCAGCCCTGCTCAGGGCCCCATGCCCTACCTGGATGATGACATCCCCTTGCTCAATGTGGAGGAGGAGCCAGGTGAGAGCTGGTGCAGACCTCCCGCTGAGCCTGCCGGGGGCGGG
>NW_006790015.1:1280040-1290335 GCF_000442215.2 Lipotes vexillifer
TGTTCCAAGGGGGAGGGAGTCGGCGTTTGTGCAAAGGTTCCCGAGTGAATAAGTAAGATGACGACAACTGACCGCTGGGGACGCCAGATGAAAGTGGCTGGGGGGGGGGGGGGGGGGGGGGACCCAGGGGCTGCCTCGGCCAGGGAAAGTAGCCCTTGGCGAGCTGGTATGAGGACAGGCTGGTCCTGAGGGCGGGGCAGGACGAGATCCCCATTGAGCGTTTGGGCTTCCCTGGAGAGGGCAGGGACCAGGGTGGGCTCTGACCTGCTTCTGGGCCGGCCCTCTGACAGGCCGCTGCTCTGGCCCGGCAGTGTCGCTGGAGCTGGGAGACGCGTCCCTGGTGTCTGTGCCCCCCAAGGGCCTGCAGCCAGCCCCCGATGGGGGCAGCCGGGGGCAGCTCATCGCCCAGCTGCAGGAGCTGCTGCACCACTGGGTCCTGTGGTCGGCCGTCAAGAGCCGTTGGGTGATTGTGGGTAAGTGGGCTCTCCACTCTCCTTTCCCCCATCGTGCGGCTTCTCCCAGTGCCTAAGGCGTGGGGGACAGACCCCACCCCATGCAAAGAACGTGCAGGCATTGGGAGCCCACCCCTGTTCCCCAAATGAGCTAGAGGTCAGAAACCCAGGCTGGTGTCCCTCACTCTCGGAGCTTTACCCCCTTCCTGCATAGAATAAAGCTGGTTCCACGATAGCTGTTGCTTACTGAGCACCTGCTATGTGCCAGTCATGAGGCTGGGCAGCAGAGCAGAGCGCCCAGTGCTTGGGCTCTGGATTTAGACCAGCTTGGCTAAGTTGGAATCCTAATTCTGCTGTGTACTAGCAGTGTCACCTTGACTGTGCCAGTTAGTCTGAGCCTCCGTTTCCTGTCCTATAAGTGAGGATAAGAATGGTATCTATCTACTAAGGCAGTTGTGAGGAAAGCCACAGTGTATGTAAAGAACTTGGCCCAGTGCAAGGCATGTAGTAAGTGCTCAAGGAAAGTTAAGTGCTACTATTATTATTATTATCATTATTATCATCACTGACTATATTTAGGTCTGTGTAAGATCAAGTGGATATGCTGGCTGTTTATAAACTGTTAAGGGCTCTAAGGTGGTGGCTGGTTCTTGTCCAGGAATGTGAGCTTATAGCTTACAGTCTGACCACCAATGACACATGTAACAACCGGCCCCTACCTCCAAGGGACGGACCCCTAGCAGCCTCACCCACAGGCTGGCACGCTGGGCCTTTGCCTGCTCCCTTGGGATACCTGCCCCCCCTTCCCCCTCCCGTCCCCATAGAGGGAGCAGCTCTTTCCCAGGGCTCTGGAAGCCCCGGCTGCGAATGCCCCCACCCCACCCCACCCCTGGCCCCAGCCCTGCCTAGCGCAGCATCCTTTCCTCGCAGGGCTCTTTGTCTCCATCCTCATCCTGTCCCTGGTGTTCGCCAGCCGGCTCCGCCCCGCCAGCCGGGCCCCGCTGCTCTTCAGACCGGATACCAACATCCAGGTGCTGCTAGACCTCAAGTACAACTTGAGCGCCGAGGGCATCTCCTGCATCACCTGTTCAGGTGAGGGTTTTCTGCCAGGGTGTCCCCTGTGGGCCCCTGCCCCTTTTGGAGTCCACGTCTCCAAGACGAGAGATATGATATCCAGGCTCCCCATCACAGTACGACCTCAGGCAAATCACTCCACCTCTAAGCCTCAGTGATTTCACGTTTCATTAAACGAATACGTACTGGGTGCCAGCTGTGCTGGTGCTGGGGAGGCCGCAGTGGGCAGGACAGGCTTCTCGAGCTCAGGGAGTTCATTCCACTGCTGGGGCAGGCCATATAATAGTAGATCTGAGCTGTGGTGGACTAAAAGGAGGGTGACTGGGGAGCTCAGCATCATGGAAGGCTTCTTCCTGGAGGAGGGAATGTCTAAGGCGAGACTGAGCCTGCCTGGGTCGGCGGGAGGGAGGGAAGGAGTTGACCAAGCTGGGAGAGGAGAGGAGAGAAGCCGTCTAGGCAGAGGCGAGCACCAGAGTGGGAGAGACCAGGGCCAAGTTTGATGGAGGTTAGTTGCAGGAGCTAAGGCTAGCCAGGCGGGCTGGGCCAGGGCCTGCTGGGGTACAGTGAGGAGTCTGGATTGTATCGTAATTGGCACTGGAAGCTAGTGGAGGGCTTTAAGCAGAGAAGGGCCAGCTGCTGTGTGGTCGGAGGGCCAGCGTGGAGCGTGACTGGGAGCCCAGGTGGGAGTCTCGTGCAGTCATCTAGACAAGAGACAGTGGGGGCTGAAGCCAGTGTGGCCGATGGTGACAGTGAAGACAAGAGGTTTTTAGGAGGTGAAACCCACAGGACTTGGTGATGGAGCGCGTGCCGGGGATGAGCTAAGAGGTGAGATAAAGATGTCTGCTTGCCTTAGAGTTAGTCTGATCCAGGCTCTCGTCTTACAGAGGGGAGCCTGAGGTTGGAGTTGGGGCGGGGGAAGTCGACCCAAGGTCATACAGCTTTGCCGGGTGGTTAGAAACCAAATGAGAAGACGCTTGGGTGACTGCTTCCAGCTCCTGGAGGAAGACCCGCTGACTGCTGTAATTGCCTTCATGTAATTAGGGTGGTGTTCAGATTAACCTGGCCTTCCCCTTGGTAAATGGCATTAGCCGAATGCATGATAATTGGCTGCAGCTCAGAGAGGTGCCCGAGGAGCCCCTCCTAAACTGGCCACGTCCCTGCTCCTCTCCCACCTGCCTGGGCATCGAATTTCGCTCCAATGGCACTGCCGCTGCAAGGCCTCCCACCATCCCTCAGGGCCTGTCTGCTCCCACTTCACAGATGGACAAACCCTGGGATGATCCCAAAGTTCCTGGAAACACCTGGAGAAGGGCCAGGGCCCCAGCCAGAGTCCAGCCCCAGCCCCTTGTATCTCCTAGCCTCTGAGCTGCCTCTTAAAGGGGCCCTTCAGGCTGTAGCAAAAAGATTTTCGGCTTTAGGGGCAGACAAGACCGATCCTGATGGGGCTGTGCCTCTCACTTCCCCTGAAGGTCACGTAACCTCCCTGAACCTCTGCTTGCTTGGGGCAAAACAGGAGGTCTCCCCTATCTCTGCTAGTTGATAACATGCCATTTCTAATTATTCCTATTTATCAAGCGTTCATCACAAGCCAGACACGTTGCTAGGCGCATGAGATGCAGCATCCCCTTTTGTCCCTCAGCCACCCTCTGGAGTTACCCTCTGAGTGTCATCCCACTTGACAGAGGAGGGAAGTGAGGCGTGGTGAGGATGAGTAGGGTAGGCTGCGTGTGTCTTTCTCTGGATGGGGCTGACAGTTTCCTTTGCTTTGCCTTAAGATTCTTGTAAATTCAGTATTTGGCCTTTCTTCAGTTCCATCTAGTTTCTTTCAGACCCCTGATACCACCCCCTTCCCAAGCTGAGGGCCCTTGGGCCCATGTCCCTCAGGTCGTCTCTGTCCCAGCCTTGGCCGGGCCCAGCCAGGGAGGCCCCGCCGTCTGACACGGTGCGGGGGTTGGGGGGGTAGGTCTGTTCCAGGAGAAGCCGCACAGCCTGCAGAACAACATCCGGACGTCCCTGGAGAAGAAGCGGGGCTCAGGGGTGTCCTGGGCCGGCCGGCCTGCGGCCGCCCTACAGGGTCAGTGGGGAGAGTGCACTGGCTGGGTGGGTCAGTGGGAGGTCCTGGTACAAGGGTGCGAGGGCCCTGTGGGGAGAGCACATTAAATCCATGGTTTGATTCTCCTTCGGGAACAAAAGCCTGTGTTCTTGGGTCACCGTGGAAGGGTCGGTGCGGGGGTGAACCTGAGGCCCTTGTCCCTCGTCCCACCAGCTCTCTTCAGCCAGAACAGGGCGATCCCTTCTTGCCACCACCCCAGCCTGGCTTGTGGTGCACTGTGAACCTGCCTTGCGTGCCATATCCATCCTGAGTGTCTGGGGGAGGGCAGGGGCGTCCTGAACACTGGAGGCTGGCTTATCCCTGCTGGGGTCTCCATCAGATGTGGGATGCCAGGATGCATGTGGGAATAAACCCCCCACGTGGGGCAGTTCTGCGTGTCCTTGTCATCACATGGCCATCGTCACCCCTCTGTGCCCACCATCCTCACCAGCAACACGCCCCCACCGTTCACGCCATGCCTGGGGCATCGTTGTTGGCGTCACTTCCACTACCCTAGTTCCTACTGGCACATCACACCGTGGCTCCCACCATCACTGTCATTCCCTCTACTCGTGCTGCCACCCCATCCAGTGTCCACCACCACCTCCCCTCCATCTATACCTCCACCCCATCCAGTGTCCACCACCAACAACCAGTCCCCCATCATTGCCATGGGCTCGGTCCGGTAGAGAGGAACAGAGCCACCATTCAGAGATGACCTCAAGGTCAGGCTCAGCTCCTCAGTCAACAGAGCAGAGGCTGGGCTGTTGTAGGGTTAGGGGAAGCCAGTCGAGGTGATTGTCCCTCCTCCTCCCCTCGTTTGTCCCTAGACTCCCTGGGCACTGTGTACGTCTCCAAGGTGAAGCGCAAAGGCCACCCGGCTGCCTACAGGTTCTCCCTCAACACCAGCCTGCCTGGCCCTTGGCAGACCGTGTCCTCTGGGGACGGGGAGGTGCCCTCCTTCCAGGTGAGCCTGGCTGTTGTTAAGTGAGCTGCCACTACCAGGGGAGGGGGCCCTCAATGCCACACTGGTGGGCACTGGCCACATGAGGGTGGGGGCAGGGCCTGTGAGGATGGAGCTGCTCCAGGCAGGTGAGGACCCTCTCCCACTGTCAGCCAGGCCTGCGGCAGGGACCTGCAGAGTGGTGAGAGCACGGGCTGCCAAGTCAGCCAGGCCTGGGTTCGAGTCCTGGCTCTGCCATTTATAACCTGTATGTCTTTGGGAAGATTATGTAATCTCTCTGAGCCTCAGTTTCCTCATCTGTGATACAGGGACATGAAAGGTACCAGCCAGGGATGTTGGAGGTACATGAGGCAAGGCCTGTGCGTTCTGTAACATCTAGAACGTAGTAAGTGCCCAGTAAAATGGGAGCTGTTAGTTAGGTTGTTGTTCTCAGCAACCTAAGGGGGTTCCCAGGGCCAACGCAGGCCTCTGATTTTTCCCTCTCAGGAATCATTTGTGTTTCTTTAACATGTTACACCTCCAGGGTGACAGTTACACATGTCAACTCATTTGTTCGGGGTTTATATTTCCATTCGAAAGATGGGGTGTGTGAGGCGTTCCCTGGCTCTGACCTTTGCACTGCGGTTCTCGCTGCCTGGAGGGCTTTCCTTCCAGCTTCATGCGTGGCTGGCTCCCCGTTCAGATCTCAGCCTAAATGTCACCTCCTCCTAGGACCCTATCCTGGCCATCCTTACCAGTTTGGCCTCCTCTTCCACTGCCCATTCGTCCTGTGCCTTATCGGCCTAATAGTTAATTCAAGGCCCTTCAAAGAATCTGAAGCCATCGTAATTGGCAGCTCCAGGAGGGCAGGGACCAAGCCTGTCTGGCTCACAGCCACATCCTCAGAGCCCAGCTCAGGGCCTGGCTTGGAGTAGATCCTCAGTTGAAGGAAGGACTGAGGCTCAGAGAGGTAGGGAAGGATTTGCTCCGTCTTTAAACTTGAACCCAGGCCTCCTGCGCCTCTGCCCAGGGCTCTACCTCTCGATTCTGGGGGCTGGAATGGGGGCAGGGGGCGGCGAGCACTCCAGGGAGGGAGGGGACCGAGCCTGAGGCTGGGCCCAGGCTAAGGCAGCCTCCCAGAGTCACCTGTCTTGTCTCTGTCAATCCACTGCTTAGGTGTATAGAGCGCCTTTTGGTAACTTCACCAAGAAGCTGACCGCTTGTATGTCTACAGTAGGGCTGCTCCAGGCGGCGAGCCCCTCCGGCAAATGGATGGTGACGACCTTGGCCTGCGACACCAAGCGGGGCTGGAAGTTTGACTTCAGCTTCTACGTGGCCACCAAGGAGCACCAGCACACCCGGTAACAGCCTCGCAGATAAGTTGGTTTCCACCAGCCCGGCCCACTCGTTTGCCCCTCCCACAACACCTTTCAGAAACCCCAGTCCATTTCTACCCATCTGTTCAGGTGTTTCTCGCCCAGGACTGGGGATCGGGGACACCAAGACGCCAGGCCCGCAGTTCGCTCCCCCATCTGCTGCCTTCCCTCTGGATGGCTCCCACGGGAGGCGCAGCGGCTGTCTGGCCCCTCAGCACGCCAAGCAGTTCCCAACTCAGAGCCTTTGCATTTGCTGCTCCCTGGGCCTAGGATGCTTTCCCCTAGCTCCTCCTGGGATTGACTTGTTCTCAAGATTCAGGTCCTTACCCAGATGCCTACCCACCCCCGACAAGGTTTCCCTGACCAGACCGCCCTCCCCGGCGAAAGTAGCCACACCCGCCTCTCCCCATACATCACCCCGCTGCTCTCTTTCTGGCTTCTACCACCACCTGGAATCATACTGACCTACTGGTTTATTACCTGTCCTTGCTCAGGAGCACGCAGGCATCCTGCGTGAGCAGCTTACTGTTCTGTACTGTATCCCCTCACCTAGTGCTATGTAGCAGGTGCTCAGGAAACACTTGCTGAGTGAATGAATGAATGAATGAATGAATGAGTACACTCTGCATTCCTCTCCAAGGCACTATCCACACTCTCAATACCTACAGTTAATTCAGAAAAGAATTATTTAATGTTCCCCCTCCCTCAGACTGTAAGGTGATGGGAGAGAGCCCGTGTCTGTTGTCTTTACCTACTGAATACGCACGCCCTACCTAGTGCCTGGCATGAAGTAAGTGCCCATGAACACCTAATGATCAACTGCGCTCTGTGCCTCAGGGGTCTCTGAGCCAGCTGGGGCCATCTTTTCCCAGGTTCCCCCCGCCACGTTCTGACCATTGAGGCTGTGTCAGCTGAGGGCCTGTCTCTCATCCATTCATTCATTTAACACTGAGCACCGACTGTGAACGGGTACGGGGCTAGTGCTGGGGATGGGAAACAAGACAGATGTGACTCCTGCCCTCGGGAGACAGCAGCTAACAAGTCAAGCACAGTGTCATTGCAAATTACAATACATGCTCTGAAAGGAAGAGCCCACTGCTGCTGTGGTCCACAGAACAGCAGCACGGGGCCTGCACTGGTGACACCAGGGACCCATGGTGTCTGACAGGGCCTGGCCTCAGGGCATTGAGCGCCCACACGAGGCTGATGCTTGGGGCAGGGGGATGACCAAGATGGGCTCACTGGGCCCTTCTGGCCTGGCACACCTCGGCTCGGGGCATGAGGGGGTCCCTCTGCCTCCCCTCCAGGGTCGGGCTAATGCTGCACATATACAGTAGCCACTGGGGTCAGGCTGCCTGGCTGAGCTAAGAACATTCTAGAAAGAGCCTTGAGCTACATCAAGTCCAGTGGTGAATAAGCTAACCGTGGAATCCTTTCTTCAAACAGAATCTTGAGGCTCTGTCACTGTTCAGATTAAAGTGGGGCAGGGGGCTTCTGAGCACCGACCTCCAAGGCTAGCCCTGGGGCCCCTTGAGGACCGTTTGGAAGCTGCTGGTCTCTTCCACCCCTCCTGCCACAGGCGAGGAGACACATGCAGAGAGCGGAAGTGCCTTGAGCAGGACCACAGGGTGGGCCTTGGCAGGGGCGGGACTGGAACAGGTGTCCAAACCCCAGGCCTGAACCTAAGATTAAATCCCTGTGCTGGGGGAGCCCGAGTCCGCCCCCCGCACTCTCCCAGGCCCTGCAGACAGCCGCCTGTCCCCCCCCCGCCCCCACTGCTCCTGGCCTTCCTGGCCTCAGTCCTGGCCCCGCCTCCTTTGCCTCCACAGGAAGCTGTACTTTGCCCAGTCCCACAAGCCCCCTTTCCACGGGCGTGTGTGTGCGGCCCCTCCTGGCTGCCTGCTCAGCTCTAGCCCCGATGGGCCGACCAAAGGCTTCTTCTATGTGCCCAGCGAGAAAGGTACACGCGGGGAGGCCGCGGCGGGGCCTTGGGAGGCTGGGCCCCGCCTTCCCATACAGCTGTGACTCCTTCCGCAGCGCCCAAGGCCCGCCCCTCTGCCACCTTCGGCTTCAACCCCTGCGTGAACACGGGCTGCGGGAAGCCGGCGGTGCGGCCACTCGTGGACACGGGGGCCATGGTCTTCGTGGTCTTTGGCATCGTTGGCATCAACCGCACGCGGCAGGTGGACAACCATGTCATCGGAGACCCGGTACGCGTGCCCACATTGGGCAGATGCCAGAGGGCCCGGCCACACCAGGCTTGCAAGCTAGCGCCAGCCCAGGGCCCGCTGGCCCGGCTCCGCACACCCCCTCTCGGCTCCCTGGCTGCTCACCTGGCCCACAGGCTCCGCTACGCGGCACCGTTTCTCTTGAGGACTGAGCAGCGTTGAGCTCTTAGAATCGCCCAGGAATCTGGGTACAGTGGGCCCTGAGCCAGCGGCCCCACATCGTTAGGGGTGGCACGGAGGTGAGGGCAGTACAGACCTCCTCCTCCTGCACGGGGCCCTCCCTGTGCCCACAGCCCTTGCTGCATGCCTCGGCTATGGTGCCCTCGCTCGGGGTGGTCTCCCTGCCTTGTACGTGTTTGTGCCAGGGCTGGGCTCTTGGGCGTTGGAGGGGAGAGGAACTGACACGAAGGTGTGACTAGGTCTGTGCCTGGCACTTGCTGGGTACTGAGACATGGTGGGAAGGACCGTGGACGTCGGTACCCTTGGTCATGACCCCTGCCTTGGGAAGTCAGCCTGGCTGGGTGTACAGGGTTTCAGACAGAAAGTAATTTGGGAGCCAGGTGGGGTCAGAGGAGATCTGTCCAGTCTGGACCGGGAGTCCGCAGGTGTTCAGGGGAGGGGTGGGGAGGCAGGGAGCAGAGGAGGCCCACGCTGGAGGACAAGGGAGAGGGGAAGGCAGGGAGCCCAGGTGAGCGCGTGGTGAGTAAGATCAAGGAGGGGAGGCTGAGGGGGCCCGTGCGGGTGGGCACTAGTGGCAGCAGAGGTGCTGCTGGGGGCAGAGTAGAGCAGGCTCGGGCAGGACCGCGGGTGACCAGGCAGAGGGCTCCAAGTGCTGGCGACAACGGTAGCAGGAGCTGCCGGAGGTTCCTCCCCAGGGGTGGGGCCCAGGATTGAGTTCCCGACTCACTGAGCAGTCGCACTGGCTTGTGTCTCCTTGGGAAAGGGCAGCGTCATCTACGACAGCAGCTTTGACCTCTTCAAAGAAATCGGGCACCTGTGTCGCCTCTGCAAGGCCATCGCGGGGAACTCGGAGCTGGTGAAGCCGGGCGGGGCCCAGTGCCTGCCCTCAGGTGCGTGCGGGGGACCCGAGGGTGGACAGCCCCGAGGGCGCATGTGCCTGGCGTGAGGGCGTCTGCAGACATGTGTCCAAGCTTATGTGTGTCCACGCTAGGGTGGGGGTCGTGCGAATCTTCCAGATGAGAGCGGGCTCGTGCCTAAAGGTGAACCGGCACAGAGCCGCACGGGCGTGGGGAGGCGTGCGGTGTGCAGGGCGCACCTGCAGGAGGGGCTTTTCCAGAACTGGGAGCGAGGCCGGGAGCCGGCCCAGACAAGGACCTGGGTCAGGCCAGGGCTCTTCCTGAGAAGGCACGAGATGTCAGTTTCTGCCCTGCCAGCTAATAGGTGTTGTAGGCTTCCCCATGGCATTGCCAGTGGTTCCAGACACTTTTTAAACCAGGAGGTTGGGGGAAGGGTGCGTGCCCCGGTGCATACACACCCAGATGGGTAAGTACACATGCACGGGCAGGATGGGGGGAAGAGGTGCTCCCTCCCCGGGTCCCCGCCCCGACCCGCCTCTCCCATCTCCCCGCAGGCTACAGCATCTCCTCCTTCCTGCAGATGTTGCACCCCGAGTGCAAGGAGCTGCCTGAGCCCCACCTGCTCCCAGGGCAGCTGTCACACGGGGCCGTGGGCGTCAAGGATGGCCGAGTGCAATGGATCTCCATGGCCTTCGAGTCGGTGAGCCCCGGGGAGGCCACCGGGTGCAGGGCAGTGTGCTGACCTCACAGAGTGCAGTGTCACCATGGATCCCCAGACCTCATCCCAGATCAGAGCAGAGTGGTTGTTCTTCAGAGGGGAGGCTGAGGCCAAGAGGGGTGAAATTGCTTGCCCAAGGTCACGGGGTTAGTGAGCGTCGGCAGCAAGTGCTAAACCAGCCGTCTGACCCCCAAGCTCGGCCTTTCTGCCACACGGGACGCCACCCACCTCCCAGCACCCTCCCTCCCCGACAGCCCGAGGTCCACATCGTTTTCCGGGGGCAGGTGACAGTCCAGGACACTCCCCTCTGCCACTGTGAGGGGGCAGGTTTGGGACCACAGAGGCCCCGTGCTGGGCCCCCCCCAAGGAGAGATC
>NW_006790015.1:1290503-1299046 GCF_000442215.2 Lipotes vexillifer
AAGACGGGGGACCAGCCATTCGACACTTCACTGCTTCCTCTCTCACCCCCTAGGCTCTGCCAAGGAGACACCCATGCACACACACCCATGCACACACATGTGCACACACATATGCACACTTGCACACACGCACATCCCCGACCTGGGCATTGCGGGCCTGGCCCTAGCGCTTCGCACTGTGAGACTTGCCAGGTCTGCCCCTGCTGCCTCCGTGCTGAGCCCCGGGGTCCAGTCCTGGCTCTGATCCTGCTGTGCTCTGTGTCCTTGAGCAAGACGCTCGTCCCCTCTAGCCTGCAGTCCCTCCTCTAAAAATTAGGGTTACGGCTCCCTGCCCGCCCTCTGGCAGTCATCGAGAAGCTAGGGTAGGTCAGTCACGTGAAGGTGCTGGGGAACGAGAATTCATGTGACGAGGGCGATTCTTGTTCTTCGACCCCAGCCCTACTTTCTGTCCCACCACCTGTGCCACTCACTGCACGAGCAGCCAAACCCCTGGCCACCACGAGGAGGACCCAGACCCCCTCCAAGCCCTCAGTGAGCCCTAGGCTAACGCAGACACCCCTTCAACGCCCCATGTAGTTTTTAAAAATTGTGGTAAAATATACATAATAAAATTGGCCATTTAAACCATTTTTAAGTGTATAGTTCAGTAATATTAAGCATAGTCACAGTGTTGTGCAACTATCACCACCATCCATCTATAAAACTTCTTATCTTGCAACACTGAAACTGTCCCCATTAGACATGGACTCCCCAGGCACCCCCTCCAGCCACCACTCTGCTTTCTGCCCCCATGGATTTGACTACAGAGGCGGAATCCCACAGCACTGTTCTTTTCGTGCTTGGTTCGTTTCACTTAGCACAGCATTCTTCACATCCATCCATGTTGTAGCTGGCGTCTGAATTTCCCTCCTTTTTCAAAAAGGCCGAAGCCTCAGACAGTTGGAGGAGAGAATCCCTGCTCAGGCTCCCCCACCAGCACGCAGACACACACGTGCACACAGACACGCTGTACCCTGGTTTGTGCTCAGGGAGAGCAGGATTGGACCAGTGAGGTAACATATATAAACGTTCCAGAGCTGGGCGCCGTGAACCAGACAGGTCACCTGCCCTCCCGGACTCACAGTCCAGCCAGGAGAGGAGGGGCAGGTTGCCGGGCAGTGACGAGAACTGTGATGGGGAAGCACCGAGGACTCGCAGAGCCCAGAAGATGACCGTCTTGGGGCATCAAGGAAGGCTTCCTAGAGGAGGCGGAAACCTCACGAGGCTTGAAGGAGGGGTGGGAGCAAGCTGCGCAGAGGGCAGAGGGACAGCATGGGCCGAGGGTGGGACGCGGAGCTGGGGGGCTCTGGAAGTTGGAGGTGGTTCTGTTGGAAAGGGATGGGGACTTTGCTTGAATGGGGACCTGCCGCTGCTGTGAGAGTCACACGCGCACCCAGAGGCTGGGGGGAAGTGATCTCAGATGGGCTCACCCTTCACACAGCACACTCTCTTTGCAAGTGGCCAGAGGCCAGCTGCAGCTGTCACAGAGCAGACCAGCTATCACCAGGGCAGCAGCGTGGGCCACAGCTGCCCGCCTGTCTCACTGGCTCATGTCCCCGCAGACCACGTACAAGGGCAAGTCCTCCTTCCAGACCTACTCGGACTACCTGCGCTGGGAGAGCTTCCTGCAGCAGCAGCTGAAGACGCTCCCCGAGGGCTCAGCCCTGCACCGCGGCTTCCAGACCTGTGAGCACTGGAAGCGGATCTTCATGGAGATCATAGGCAAGCGGCAGCCCAGCCCGCCCCACAGGGTCCCGGTGGGGTGGGCGCTGGCAGCAGGGACACAGGGAGGTGACCTAGAGCAGGAAAGGCACGACCTGGCCTGTCTGAGCCACACTTGTCTTCTCAATTCTGGCCGAGAGCCCTGGAGAAACTGGGACGACACAGTGTCTGGGAACACTGATCAGAGACCAGAGTTTGGGTCCCCTCCTGCTTGGGGGCATCTGGCCACATTCTCTGATCCTGAATTTGGCCACCTAAAAAGTAATGGTAATGACCCTCATGGCAGTGGTCTCTCATTTGGAGCCCTTCTTGATGCCAAGCCCTGGCTGAGGCCTGACCTATGTTATCTCTTTAAACTCCAAACGAGGCCTAGGGAGTAGGTACTATCATTACCCCATTTTACAGATGAAGAAATGGGGGCTCAGAGAAGTCAAGTGGCTCGCCCAGAGTGGCACAGCTAGCTGTCACGGTGCCCATCTGCATAACCCCAGTAGCTCTGGTCCATGAGGGTGAGGGGACCGCGGGTGCCCCCCGGTGCAGCCCAGCTGAGGGCCCCCTCCTCTCCCTTCCAGGGGTGCAGAGCGCCCTGTGCGGCCTGGCCCTCTCCTTGCTCATCTGCGTGGCTGCGGTGACCGTGTTCACCACCCACGTGCTACTCCTGTTGCCCGTGCTCCTGAGCATCTTGGGTAAGTGGCCCGGGGGCCAGGAGCGGGCAGGGGTCTCGCTGGTGGCTTCCGGTCAACAGGTTTCTCTCCACCCTTAACTGTCCCATCTTTTCAGTGAAGGTTTCCCGACTCCCCACCCCAAGCAAAAAGAGCCTCTGTGACAGTCGTTCATAGGACCATGTGCTCCCCGAGGGGAGCCAGGTGTCACCAGGTGGTAGCTCTCGTCCCAGGGACATGTTGCTGCACCTGTCCCCTCTTTCAGCAGCCCCCCCCCCCCCAGCCCAGCTCTCTCTGGCCCTGGCCCTACTCATCGCACCTGTCACCAGAGCTGGGGGCTCCACCGTAGACTTTACCACCTTCCCCAGGGGCCCTTAGAATTTGTCCAGCAACCCTCCAGGACTGTATGGGTGGGACCAGGTCCAAGCTGCCTCCCGCTGCCTCCCGCACCCCGTAGGCAGCGTCTGCCTCGTGGTGACCGTCATGTACTGGAGCGGCTGGGAGATGGGCGCCGTGGAAGCCATCTCCCTGTCCATCCTCGTCGGCTCCTCCGTGGATTACTGCGTGCATCTGGTCGAGGGCTATCTGCTGGCCGGAGAGAACCTGCCCCCGCACCAGGCTGAGGTGAGCACCCTGCCCGCCCCACCGCTCCCCAGCATATCTTCTCCCCCCTCGGTGCCAGTGAGGACCCCCAAGGGTAGCTGGACACCCCTGGTGCCCAATGCCCAGCCAGGATGTGTTCCAGGAGGCTCAGTTTCCCGGGCCATTCTCCACACCCAGGGGACTCAAGTTCTAAGGCGGCTCCACCCAAGCGTTGCTGTGGGTGGTGGGCGGGCCCACTCCCCCCAGCCTCTGTCTCCCTGAGTGAGCATGAGGGGTTGAACCAGGCGATGTCCAAGGGCCCTTCCTGCTTCTCGGTTCCCTGAGTCTAAGTCTCACTCTGGAGCCTGGGAAGCAAGTCTGAGCCCTTCTAGTCGTGACCCTGAGGCCACCAACCCCTGCCCACACTGGACCTCGTGGCTTAGGGAGGACATGCCCTTGTACCAGTGCCAAAACTAGCTCTGGGTCTCATAAAGTTTTTGGCTTTTCTTAGTTTGGAATTGTGTTGGTGTGAAACATTCATAAATATGTAAATCAAATCGGTTATACATTTAGCTGTTGTTGGTCAAAAGAAGGAAATCAGTTCCAATCACGGCTCACATGTTTGAGGGCCTGCTGTGCAGATCATCAATACTCTGGTTGTCATAGCCACATTTAACACGCCCCTACTACGTGCTGTGCACCGTGAGCTGCTGCAGGGGAACCGCTCCAGCTTCACGCCAACCCCAGGGAGCTGTTATCACCTCCGTTCACGGAGGCGGAATGGGGAGCCCGTGAGAGCAAGGCTGGCCTTGGACAGCGATGCGTGTTCATCCCGGGTCCAAGCCCCCATTCCAAAGCGCCAGGCAGGGAGGCACCCCCTCCTGCGTCTGGGGCCCCAGCTTTCTCTCACCCACACCCAGGATGCCCACTCGCAGCGCCAGTGGCGGACGCTGGAGGCTGTGCGGCATGTGGGTGTGGCCATCGTCTCCAGCGCCCTCACCACGGTCATCGCCACGGTGCCCCTCTTCTTCTGCATCATCGCCCCGTTCGCCAAGTTCGGCAAGATTGTCGCGCTCAACACTGGAGTCTCCGTCCTATACACACTCACGGTCAGCACAGCCCTGCTCGGCATCATGGCGCCCGGCTCCTTCACGCGGACCAGGACTTCCTTCCTCAAAGCCCTGGGTGCCGTGCTCCTGGCAGGGGCCCTGGGGCTGGGCGCCTGCCTGCTGCTCCTCCAGAGCGGCTATAAGATCCCCCTGCCCGATGGGACCTCCCTATAGCCCTGGCACTACGTCCGGCTTTGCACACCTTTGGTCCAGTGGGTGGGGGGCGAGATGCTTGTTCTCTGACCCTAGAGGCACTTTGTTCCCAGCTTGGCTACAGCTAGTTACGTTCCCAGGCCTGGGCCAGGCGACACTCACCTGTGTGACCCACACTGCCTTCATTTCAGTGCCAGCCACCGCTGGGTGGTCAAGCTGGCAGCCGCCCTGGACTATGCCTGGCGGCGGAAGAGACCAGCCTTCCCTCTGTGCCTGGTCACCCTGAGGGTCAGGTGATTTTTGCAGGGGGCTTCCCTCGCACACTGCCTCAGTGCTCACAAGAACTTTCTGATGTGGGTGTTACAGTTCCCCCATTCTATAGATGTGAAAACTGAGGCATTAGGAGGCAAAGTGACTGACCTGTGGCGGCACAGCCAGAGCTGCCTCCCTCGGGGACTTTGCAGGAAGAGCACAGTGGGCGCAAGGGCAGCGCCTCGCACTCCCTGCCCCCGCCTCCCCATCAGTTTTACAGCGGCCAGTGTTGGGTGGTCCTGTGATCTTCCCCAGGGCTTTTAGTCCTGGCCGGGGAGCACGGAGGGACCGGCCTGGGGTACTGCATGTCCCACCCCTGGCCCCAGCCTCAAGGGGCTCCTGCTCTTTGGAAGCCATGGGGCCCCAGCACAGCCTTCCTTACAGATCTGAGCCCCTACCTCCCCCACCTGACTCTGGGGGTGGAATTTGGGGGAGGGGGGTGGCCCCTGAGAAGGGGAGCTGGCCGCCTGCTCACAGCAGATGGTTCTTATTAAAGTGAAATGAAACTGCAGACGGCTGCCATTAACATGAGCATTTTAAGCACCGCTGGCTCCATCGTATTCTTAAAATTGAAACTAAGTGTTCGCATGCCGCCTGGCCGGAACCTGGCACGAGGGGTAGGGCCAGGCCTGGAAGAAGATGGAGGTGGGGTGGGAGGTGCCAGACCCTCTGGGGAGCGTGGTCACAGAGTGCTCTGCGGGCTCAGGAGGCTGGGTACCACTGGGGGAGCACTGTGGGAGGGGGCCCGCCTGGCTCCCCACAGGGGCATCCGTCAGCCCCTTCAGCGCACCTGGTATTGTGCTGTGACATTCTCCCTCGGGACAGACGTTGGCCCCTGGGCTTTAGGAAGCTGGACACAGACTGAGCTGGGACTAAACCCTTGGGGCGGGGTAGACATCCCTGAGGGTTGTCTCCAGGTCAGCTCACCTGGTCATCTGTGAATATTGACCGGGGTCGGGGGGTGCTGGGTGTGCACGACAGACACGCAGCACCATGTCCCCACCCGGTGCATGCCTGGCGTCCAGCAGGTGCTCAGTATTTGCTGAGGGAGCATCAGACAGACACCAAACGCGATTAATGGTACAAGTTGACACAGCACTTACTGTGCCAGACGCCCTTCTCAGGGTTTGTATTAGTCTGCTTGGGCTGTCATAACAGAGTGCCCTAAACTGGGTGGCTTATAACAGGAGTTTATTCTCTCACACTTCTGGAGGCTGGAATTCCAAAGCAAGGTGTTGGCAGCATGGGTCCTTCTGGAGGTTGGTCCTTTCTTTCTTCCTTCCTTCCTTTCTTTCTTTCTTTCTTTCTTCATTCATTCATTTATTTATGGCTGGGTTGGGTCTTCGTTGCTGCGCGTGGGCTTCCTCTAGTTGTGGCGAGCGGGGGCTACTCTTCGTTGCGGTGCGCAGGCTTCTCATTGCAGTGGCTTCTCTTGTTGCGGAGCACGGGCTCTAGGCGCGCGGGCTTCAGTAGTTGTGGCTCGCGGGCTCAGTAGCTGTGGCTCACGGGCTCTAGAGTGCAGGCTCAGTAGTTGTGGCGCACGGGCTTAGTGGCTCCATGGCATGTGGGATCTTCCCGGACCAGGGCTCGAACCCATGTCCCCTGCAGTGGCAGGCGGATTCTTAACCACTGCACCACCAGGGAAGTCCACAGCTCATGGTCTTAATGAGCTTTTGCCAAGCGTTAATGAGATGCCCTTCATTAGCTCAGGCACAGCAGTTAGCTTGGGGTCTGTGAGGGTGTGCAGGCATTTGGTGGGCTAAGGAGGGGCAGAGGACAATGAGGGGAGCCCATGGAGAGGGACCCCTATCACCTACAAAGGTTCCCTGAGCCCTTGCTTCTTTCTCCTTCACTTGGAAGCCAGGAAATCAATGAGAGCCGGGTGCTTTGAAGTGCCGGCCGTGTCCCAGGCCCCATCCATACATTCTTGGGAATTCTCGCAGGGAGTGTTTTTGTCCCATTTCACTGCTAACAAAACTGAAGCCCAGAGACGTGAAGTAACTGGCCTGAGGTCACACAGCTTGTGCGAGATAGAGTTGGAATTCCCACCCAAGGCTGATGACTCCTGAGTATATGCTTGCTCTCTGATACAGCCTCTCCTGCAAGCAGATTTGACTCACAGAAGCAGCCAGCCCCAGGCCAACTGGGCAACCAGCGTCCTCCCTCCTTCACAGTCACCCACCTGTGTGCTTCTTGGAGAAGGGAGAGTCCAGGCCTAGAGGGGAGAGTCCAGTGTCCAAGTCTAGGTTCCAGCCCTGCCTGGGTGACCTAGAGCAAACCACTGCACACTGATTCAATGCCCTGCAAAGTGGGGCAGGGGACAGTGTGATGTCCAGGGCTCTGCCTCCTTCCAGTGCTATGCTGCCAGGATTTGAGTCTCCTTAAATCAAGCTGCCCCAGTGCCCACCATCGGTGGCCGTCTTCTCCTGTGAGTCTCTCCTGTTCTCGTCATGTTCACATCCAATAAGCAGGAGGATGCCCACTGGAGCTGTCGTCTGCTCAACAACAGCTTATTGAACACCTACTATGTGCCAGTCACTGTTCCAGGCCTCAGCCATCCAAGAAAACACAAAAACAGACCCAGACCTGACCACATGGACCTTACAGTCGAGGTGGGGAAAATCTTTAATAAAAGAACCCCTCAGATATTTAACCACAAACCAGAGAGCTGTGAGGGGGAAGAGTGAGGGGTAGGGGCACAAAGCCCTGTGTCTGGGGCTGGCAGAGGGGTCCCTGCCCTGGACTGAAGGGATGAAGACCACGTATACTTACAGCTGATTCACTTTGTTGTACAGCAGAAACTAACACAACATTGTAAAGCAATTATACTCCAATAAAAATGTATAAAAAAAAATAAACAGAAGGTTAATGCCTTAAAATAAATAAATAAAATAGAGGATAAGGACCAGTTCCCTTGCCTCTGGGGGTTGGTCCTATCAGGCACAGGCCTTCTTGAGCCACAGGACAGCCTACCTCAGGCTGATGCTAAGGCATAAAAGGAGGGATTCCGTTGTATCTTAGGGGACAAGGCTGGAGCTTCTGGGGGCAGCGGACAGGGAAAGTGGCGACACACTGGGTCAGGAGAGAACATCTGGCTGTTTTAGAAGCTCAGAGTCACACACACACCCCCACCCGGTGACCTGGGAGAGGGGCATGGAATGGCCTCTGCACAGTTCTCAGTCCTGCCTCGGTCACCGCAGAGAAAGTTGCCCAGATAGAACCGAATCTCCTTTTCCTCCTGGGGCCTCCAGAGGAGTTCAGAGTGGCATTCGTGTCCTCTCCAGCAGGCTAAATACCACTGCCTTTGGCATTCAAGGCTCAGGGGAGTCATGTGAAAACCCAGCCACTCCAAACGGACTTAAAATAGGAGCCCAGCAGCTGGAGGCCCTGGGTCCACACACCACCGTACCTGGAGGTCTCGGGCTGGCATAGGGCCTGATGTCTTTGCCCAGCCCTGCCCGCCAAGGATGCCTGGCTTTGCCTGAGACTAGCTCTGCAGTTTTCACCTTGGGACCCGGTTGCAGCAGCGGGTGGGGTGCGCCTCCCGGCCACAGGGAGGCGCTCAGGCCCCCGCACCACACCTCCAAGGGAGGAGCTCAAAGGGAGCCTCTTCTAGTTCCCTGAGCTTTACAGCCTCTGCTTGGGTTTCCCCACCTTTAATTGTCTCCGATATAAGCCCATCCTTCCCTTTTCTGGGCACTGCACCTTGATTTTTCTTTGGGGATCCTCCCCCAATCCACACCTTGTGATGCGGGTGAAGCTGAGGCACCCTCGCCATACACACTCCTCCCATTACCCCCTTACATTATCCCTACCCGCCTCCTCCACTAGGTGGGTAGGTATGTGACCCAGACCCAGCCAATCAGTGCATTCCATCCTCCTGGCCATAGTGATTGGTTGAGGAATTGACGCCTGACCCAAATCAGTCCATGAGCATCTTCTTGGGAAAGATACACTCTCTCTC
>NW_006790015.1:1299180-1310943 GCF_000442215.2 Lipotes vexillifer
TTTTGCCTCTCACTGCTGTGGCCTCTCCCGTTGCGGAGCACAGACTCCGGACGCGCAGGCTCAGCGGCCATGGCTCACGGGCCCAGCCGCTCCGCGGCATGTGGGATCTTCCCAGACCGGGGCACGAACCCGTGTCCCCTGCATCGGCAGGCGGACTCTCAACCACTGCGCCACCAGGGAAGCCCTACACTCTCTTTTGACCTATATTTCTAGGCTGTGGGAGGAAAGACTGGAGCCTGCCTGGGAACGAGGCAACACAGAGGAAAGCAGAGCCAAGGGTGAAAGACAGATTTCTGATGACATCACTTAAGCCCCTAGATCCAGCCATGCCTGAAGCTAATGTATCCCTAGATTATTTTCATAAATAAGCCAATAAATTCCCCTTCTCCTTAAGCCACTTTGAGTAAGATTCTCTCTGACTTTAAGTCAAAAGTCCGAAATAAACACTCCCTCCACCCACCCACTTCACACACCCTCTCAAAAGCCTTCATTGTGCTCCTATCACTTACAGGTTAAGTCCCCAACTCTCTCTCACAGTGACATTCAAGGTCCATCGTGACCTGGCCCCGACCCCTCTCCAGGCTCATCTCCTTCTAGGTCCTCCAGCCATCCTGGGCTCTTCACCCTCCCCAGATATTCCCCATCTCCCCTGTGGTCTACACCCACACAATGCCCCTCTCTTTTCCCCCACTGACACCTGTCAAACTCTGACCTGCCCCTGAAGGCTCAGCTTAGATGCTACCTCCTCCCTGAAGCCTCCATCTTTTTTCTCACTGCTCTTTGACTGGAACACCAAGTCCCATGCTCTGGTTGAGCTGTGTCTGCATCCATCTCCCTGGCTGGGAAAGAGCCCTCGAGAAAGGACAGGGCTGTGCTCACCCCTACACTGTCCAAGGAAGCTGGACTCTATGCAAGGGGGATGGGGATACAGTGAAGGGTTTTTAAAATAGAAGACCATCTTATGCCTGTTCAGTGGTAAAAATCTAAACGTTTGGTAACACACTCTGTTGACAAGGCTACATATGCAAACAGGCTCTCATATGCATTGTTGGTGGGAGGGGAATTTGACAGTAAATATCACAATGGCACGATCCTTTTGATTCAGCGGTGCCACTGCTGAGAATTTATCCCGCGGATAAAGTTCCACCGGGCAAGTTATTCACTGAAGCCTTGTCTAGTATATCAAAGGATTGGGAGCTCCTAAACGTCCATCAGCGCAGTGACCAATGAAATAAGTTATGATCAGTCCATTCAGACAATAGGATACTCTGTGGCTATAAACAAGGATAAGGAAGCTCTCTAAGTGCTGATATGCGAAAAACCACCAAGCTATATTAAAAGAGAGGAAAGTTGCAAAAATGTGTGTAAAATATGTTGAAAAAATGGGTGGGAGAGAGAATGTGTGCTCATTTTGCTTGTATATGCATAACGAAACTGAAGGAAATACAAGAAAAACTAAGGCAGTAGTTACCTGTGGGAATTGGGGGCGGGGTGGGGGCGACTAGGCAGATGGCAGACAGCCACGGGAGGAAGACTTTTATTACAAATATTCTCACACTCTTGCATTTTTTGACAGCAGGAATATATTATCTGGATGGGTTTTTTTTTTTTTTTTAAGGCAGAAACGAGACATGGTTTTTGTTTACTCCTTAGAAAGCTCATTCTGGCTGCGGGGCAGAGGATGCACTCAGGAGGGTGGAGTGGGGCAGGGAGAGCAGTGAGGAAGGAAGGTAGGGGTGCCCCCACCCCGAGAAGGCATCAACAACCATCGTCTGAAGTGCTCTAAACCCAGGCGCTGCCAGCATCCTGTGGGGCTACCAACAGCCTCCCTGCCACCGTGTCTGAGTAGAGATGTGGACCATCACCCGCTCTGGAGCCAAAGAGACCAAGAGCCTTTGGAGTGATCAGGAGTGTGGCATTGCTCGATGCCGCTCCCTCGCCTCTTTGTAGTTGAGCAGGCAGAGGGCACGCTTGGAAGAGGGCAGCACAGGGTAACAGAAAGAGGCTGCAGTTGGGCTCTGTGACCCTCCTGGTGTGGAGTTCCAGAAACTGGGGGTTAGCATCCTTACTCTGCCTCCATTAACTGTGAATTAGGGCAAGTCATTTCCTCTATTCTAACCCGTTTTCTCATCTGTTAAATAGAATAACAATATCTATCATGAATGGTTGTTGTGGTTTTTGTTTGTTTGCTTTTTTGTTTTGTTTTTTTGGCCGCACCGTGCGGCATGAGGGATCTTAGTTCTCTGACCAGGGATCGAACCCGCACCCCCTACGGTGGAAGCGTGGCGTCTTAACCACTGGACCGCCAGGGAAGTCCCTGGTTGTTGTGTTTTATTAATAAATGAGGTAATATATGCCGAGGGCTTGGCCATAGCGAGAGCTGCTAAACCATCATAATTTCTGTTATCATTGTTATTAAAACAGAGTTCTCCTAACTCAGGATAGCATTTAGGTGCTTGGAGTAGCAAAGCACTTCAATAAATAGGAACTATTCCCTCTCTGACTACTTTCTCTCTGACCATGGGTGGCATATGTCTTCGTGTCCCATCGATGTTGGGTCTGGCCATGTGATTTGCATTGTCCATTGGGATGTCAGCAAGAGTGCAGCAAACAAAGGCTTGAAACATGCCTGTCCAAGGGGCCTTGCCCTCTGAGCTTCAACCTCTCCATGGAAGAGCATTGCCCCAGGGACCCCACTGGTTCCAGGAGGTTGAGAGACACATGGAGCAGACTTGACCCACACGGTAGCCTGGACCAAGCCCAGGTGGTCTTGGCCTAGCCCACTGAACTCTCAGCTGACATCGGTTAATGATTGTTTTAAGCCACTGAGTTTGGGGAGATTTGTTATGCAGCGTTATTGCAGCAATAGCTGATGGAAGCATTGTTCATTACATCCTGTGCCCTGTATGTTTAATGACCTCCTACTTGTCTCTCCTACTTTAATGACCTCCTACTTGTCTCTCCCCACGAGGGCACACCCCGTGAAGGTAAAGCCCAGGTATCCCCAGTTCCTGGCGTATAGTGTGTTCATTGTAAATGCTTATTGACTGAATGGACTCCCTACCCCTTCAAACCTCGATCTGCCCACCTGTCAAATGAGGATAATCACATCAGAACTGGGGCAGAGCGATGCCTGTGCCTTGTTTCACTGCAGGGAAGGAGTTAGCAGGTACCTCATACTCTCCAGCCACCTGCATCCCCTCCTTGCTTTTAGACTCTTCCCCTGCCTCTTCTCAAAGGGACTTGAGGTGAAAGACATGTTTTGTCAGTGGAAGATCAATGGAGCCTTTGTTCTGCACAAGTCTATCTACCTGACAGAGATGCTGCCTGCACTCACTTGGCTCGCTCAGGGAGAGGAGATGGGTTTCTGACTGGGCTGTGCCCTGCTTGAGCGCCTTCAGGACTGACTTGCCTTGTCCTGGTGAGGGCAGGCAGAAACGGGGCAGGGGAGGGAAGGATGGAGGGAAGGAAGCTGAGATGTAACTTGGTCTCTTCCACATGCTTTCTCTCCACCCATGAGCTCACTTCAACCCCACCACCCACCTTGGAAGGAAGGTGTATCCCCATTTCTCAGAAGAGAAAGTGACTCGCCCACCTTCACCTGGCATTGGGAGTGTAACCCAGGCTGGCTGACTCCCAAGGTCAATTTCTACTACTTGTAACTGCCTCCACAGGGAGCAATGATCCCGAGCACCTCGGTGTTACAGGTGGTATCAGAGGGGACAGAGAGCGTCAATGACATTATTACGGTAAAAAGAGAGACCCCCCCAAAATGTGTACACCCCTATGAAACTCACAGAATCTCATGGGTTCCTAACAACTTTGCAAGGCAGGCTTATTACCACCACATTTTACAGAGTAGAAAACCAAGGCTCAGCAGGGTGAACTGACTTCTCCCAGGGTCTCAAAGCAAATGGTGTAGCTGATGTAAGACTCCTCCCACCTTGTCTCCTGGGTCACTGAATTCCAGAGATCCCACCTAGTGGGGCCCTTGTCCCAGGGAGACTTTGAGGAATCTGACACCTTGGGACACATCCTTTCCCTGTGGTGTGGTAATCAGACCATCAGCCTGCCTGGGTGCCACCTACAGCTGCCGCGCGACCTTGTGCAAGCCACACAATCTCTCTGAGCCTCAACATACCCACTTATTTTTTGCCATCTAATAAACCACTTCAAAAACTAGTGGCTTAAAACAACAACAATTTATTTAGCTCATGATTCTGTGAGCTAATTAAATTAAGCTGGGCTCAGCTGGGTTGTTCTTCTGATCCTAGAGGGCTACGACATGTGTGTGCAGTCAGCTGTGGGCTAGCTGAGTGGTTTTGCTTTGGGGGCTGGGCTGGCTGTCAGGCTGAGGAAACAAGGGTCACAGGGCCATGTGTCACTCACTAAGCTTGTTCACAAGGCAGCGTCAGCTTCCTGGAGGATGAGTGGCCATGCACAAGGCCTCCTGTTATGACTTGAATTGTGTTCAACCCTCCTGCTATGGGTCGAATCCCAGAAGACAGGATTATTAAGCTTTGTTTTAGAAAAAGAGAGAAAGCAATGGGAGGGAGGGAGGAGGAAGGACACACACATTTGCCAACCCCAAAATGCAATTTACGAAATGAAAATCTAGTGTGACATTCAACTAAATTAACAATTTATAGATAATTCACAATGCTCACACCATTAAGCAAATGCACTTTAAATTGATTTCAAATTAGTAGGCTAATGATTTCCCCCAGGTCCAGTCTCTGCCAGCCCCCAGTGCAGTGTTTTTAATAAGAGGTAGGTGTGCAGTAACAGCCTCTTTATTCCATAACTGAAGCCATAATTGAACTTGAGGTCATATTCAAGGGCCCTATTGATCTACATAAAGAAGGAAAGTGCTGACAGTGACCATGTTCAGGCCAGAGGGGTGGAGTAGGCCATGGCAAAATCCTGCAGCTGTGGCAGATTTGGAGATCACTTCCTGTATGACTTGCAGGTAGCCCAGATGGCTGGTGGGAATGTTAAGTAAACTTGAGACAGACAGGGCTCTCAATCCCAGTCCTGCAGGGACTCCCTAAAGTCATGTGAAGGATCTACGTGACCCTCCAAGATTCCTAGAGCCCCAAGGTGAACACTGCACCCTCTCTTGTCCCACCATGCCTATCTGACTCCCAACTCTCCAGGCCATGGGAGTTCAAGCCAAGGTACAACCACAAATGTGTTCTACTTTCCCTCTTCATTCCAAGTATCAAGTCCTCTAACCCTCAGCCCAGCCAAGAGCTCCCCAGCCCCAACTCAGAAAGGCAGGGTGGAGGGTCTTCAATTCTTTTTGGCATAGCCCTGACTGCTGTCATTTCATGAGGAACAAACCATTACCCATCTCTACTGCTGTCTCTAAAGGGGCCATGAGAAGCTTTGACTCCATCTCCAAAGAACACTGTTCTGAATCCAGAGACCTTGTCTCCAAAGAGTATGCCAAACAAGTGGAGGTTGGAGGAGAAAGAGACAGAGAGAGAGAGAGAGAGAGAGAGAAATGGATTTTACAGGGGGGTAAGTGTGGATTGGGAAATCTCATGACCCCAGAGTCAGAGAGAACAGTCAGGAGGGTGAACACTTAGTCAGGAGGGCACTTAGTCTACTAATGGATGGATCAATGTTTAGAACAATCTGTAAAGTGCTCCATGTGTGCCCTCGAGGTTGTTGAGCTGTCTATAATACAGTCCAAATTTGAACCCTAAATTATCTAAACACTATATATTAGCAGTAGATATAATGCTCCAAAATCTCATAAAAACTCATAAAATTGGGAAAAGGCAAGAGGAGAGAAGAACAAAGGATGAGGGGCTTTTGCTCTTTTCTCTGCTATCTGTCCCCCTCCTATTCTTGGAGCACAGAGCTCCTTGCAGATTTTCAGCTGGGCTTTGAATGTGTGGAGCTCCCAGGATTCCTCCACTGGCACTGGGGGTAAATACCATGCCCCTAGCTCTCCTTGTCCAGATTCTTCTCTCAGGCATGTTGCAGCCTGGGGTGTGGAGGGAGGGAAGATTATTCATTCTAAACTCTGCATCATCTCATTCAGATTCCATTACAGGAATCAGTCATGGTGATAACCAAAAAGAAGAAAGGTCTGAGGGAAGAATGTCTCTCATTTCTAGAAAGAGATTAGTCGGGAATAGTCATCTAATCAATATTGATCAATAAAGTGTCCCAGAAAAATCTAAAGCCACATTACTTAAACAGACCCTCCCCAGAACATCTCTGTTGATCCAGAGAATGCCGAAAAGGCAAAAACAGGAAGGAGGGATAAATTTTTTTAAAAAATGACTGTAAAGTGAAACAACCACTTTGGAAACATGTGCATACATTATGGCCAGCAGTTCCACTCCCGGGTACATACCCAACACACTGAGTGCTTTGTCCTCAAAGGACGTGCACAAGAAAATTCATGGCTTTATTCATAACAGCCTCAAACTGGAAACAATCCAAATGTCCATCAGCAGTAGAATGGATCAATAAGTGGTGTTTTATTCACACAAAAGATTACCATAAGCAATAAAGAAGAATGAACTACTGACACGCAACAACATGGATGAATCCCAAGACACAATGCTGAATGAAAGAAGCCAGACACAGTAGAGTGCCTACTGAATGATCCAGTTTATATGAAGTTTAAGAACAAGAAAAACTGGTCTATGCTGACAGCTGTCAGAAAAGTGGTTACCCTTGGTAGGAGGTGGCACAAGGAGGTGGTGCTGGAAATGTTATGTATTTTCACCTGGATGGTGATTACACACACACACGTGCACACACACACACACACACACACACTTTTAAGTTGTATACTTCAGATTTGTGTACTTTATATGATATAACTCAAAATTTTTAACAAATATTTTTAATCTGTCACTCCAAAATTTAAATCATCATGTGTCATTCACTTTTTGAGGGCCATGATATGCACAGAGTTTGTGCTTTACTTTCTGTCTTGAGGAAGATGGAAACATACCTGCCCATAGCACAAATGAGGATACTGAGGCATGGAATGTCCAGGTAGAGGCACCATTACAGACCATGCTGTCTAAGGTTGGACGGACAGGTGTCATGGTGGGTGCAGACTGTTATCCGTGATCTGTGGCACCCCTATCATTTCTCGTGGCATTATTGATGTGGTTCACAACGCCTGAGGCTGGACACGCCCCTCCAAGTTACCAAAAGGGCTCATCATCCCATAGCCCTGCCACTGTCCCTAGAGCAGAATAGGATGGTTATTGCAGCAGCTCCAGGATGAACTTCAAGAGATGCCAAATGAAAATTGAATTAGAGACAAGCCTTGTGGTTTCCAGCAGCTGTTATTGCAGCGTGACCCAACTATGGCAGGACATGGTGACCACATGCTGCCGGGCAGCTCCCAGAGGCTGTTTCAACACCTCGGACAGAGATGCCCCTGCGTGAAGCCCAGGCTCCCGGCTGATTCTATTGTTTCAGCACCAGGGACAGCGGCTCATGCATTAAATGGGCAGAGAAATAGACTGGGAGAGCAAAACGTATTTGTGGAAAGCAATCTTCCCACGGTTTGCTCTTTACACACAACACTGTTGCTTCCAGCTTTGTATAACAAATTAAATTCTGACAGCATTAAAAACGTATGTGTGATGAGAAGATTGTTTTGGAAAACACGCAACATTCACCTCCTTTCTACCTCCACCTCCTTCCTCCGATCCAGGCGTTCCCCAACGGACCTGAACTTCAGGGAATGCCCAGGTAAATGGGGTTTCTCATATTTAGAATTGTCAGTGGAGTGCCTGAGTAGAACAGAACCCCCTGGGACCCAGCTTATTTTCCTCTGAAACCTAGATGCAAGAATACCATCCACTCAGAGAGTGAAAGGGGAGGTTATTTAGAAATCTTTTCTTCAAAATACGGGCACCATGAGCTCATTCTTGTGGAAATGCTAATACTTGTGGAAAGCCTACTGTGTGCCAGGCCTTGTGCTAAGCGCTGGAAATACAACGATGAACCGAATAAATTCCCTGCCCTTGTGGAGTCTACATTCTAGTGGGAGGGAACAACAATAGACACATAAACATATCAATAACTAGGATAATTTCTGTTTGTTGTAAGTTCTATGAAGAAAGCAAGTAGAGTAACAGGCTATATAGTGAGTGGGTGAGAACTACTTTAGCGAGAATGGCCAGGAAAGGCCACTTTGAAGAGACGGTGTTTGAGCTGAAACTTGAACAATGAGGAGGAGCCAGACTTGTGCAGATCTAACAGAAATGCATTCCAGGAAAACGGTGTGGCATCTGCAAAGTGCTGAGGTGGAAACAAATGGGACGCGTTCAAAGGATGGAAAGGAGGCCAGTATGGCTGGGGTATAGAGCACGAGGGGAAGACGTGGAGGAAATAAGCCTGGGGTAGTAGGAGAGGACCAGATCACGTGGGCCTTGTAGGCCTTAATAAGGAGTTTGGGTTTCAAGCAAAGGAATGATATGATATGATTTATGTTTAAAACAACCTGGTTTTTTAGCTGCCATGTGGAGAATGGACTAGCAAGAGATTGGCAGGAGAAGCTGGAAGACCAAGTTAAGCTGCTACAACGGTCCCCTGAGAGATGATGGTGACGGTAGCCTCTCCTTACCTCCTTCCACATGTAATTTTATCTCCCAACTTAGGGATGCATTTCTCTGCGTCATCCATGCTCCCTTCCTCCGGTCCCTCCTCTAACCGATGCCATACATTTGTGAGATATTATGAGAGAATATGCACAGTGTCACGTGTTATGTCCTATTTACTGCTGAAAGAATGAATGAAATGATGACTTCAGAGCCACTTGGTTCATCTAGAAATGGCTCATCTAGAAATGGAATCTATTGCCTCTTTTATGCCAATTCTTCTCAAACTCTTTCAACTAATGGGCTACCACTTGGGGAGGAATGGCACGCAGAGCACTTAATCCACTCCTCATGGCTCATCATCCCAGAAACAAACCTCACCTGATGGGATGCCAATGGGGGAGACTATACACTATGAATTATGCAGTGAACAAAAGCATCAACGTATATGATATTTAAAGCATTACTACAACAGGGACACCCCTTCCCAGACTAGCCAGAAGACCCAAAGAGACCACAAATGCATAGTGGGCAAGACCATTTGCCACCCAACTAGGCTCACTAGCCATAAGTGCCTTGGGAATTTGTACCTATATGACCTAGATGAAAAATGAGGGGGAAAACAAAGGTCACTTGGCTTAGCACCATAGCCCCTGGTACTTGGTCTCATCTCATTCATTAACTCACTCAAGGATGTCAGGCAAATCTCTTCCTCTCCCTGGGTCTCATTTTTCTCAACTGTAAAATGAGGGGGTTTTTTTGAACTCCATGATCCTCTGGCTCTAGCAGTCTGTAAATCTGTAAATGGCCTAGGACCTGCATTTCCCACGTTTTCTGTATCTCCTTTGATCCTCCCCAAACCCCAAAAAAGTATAGAAAATACATATCGTTGTGCCCACTTTTCAGATGAGATCGGGCACACTCAGGGTGGTATGGCCATAGACTGTGCCCACTTTTCAGGATGGGAAAACTGAGACCTCAAGATCACAAGGACTAATCACAAATTTACAAATTGAGCTAGAGGGGGTCAGATTCCATTACAACTCACTCAGGTAAATCCTAACTCTTCCAGAAGCGTATTCTGCAAGGGCTTACTCCCCCACTCTCCAGATACCCCCTTACCCCCACACACAGCCCCTTCAAGCCCCCGTTAGGCCCTGGCTTTCCTGCAATCTCTCCGGTCATCATCAGGAGGTGTGCTGGGACTACAAAGATGCCTGTGCGCCACACGGCCTCTCTGTGTGTATTTCTATTTCAATTTCGAGGCCATCGGCAAATCCCATCATGGCCAAGCCCTTCCACTGGACCATGATTGTAATCTGTCAGCTCATTAGCATGGGGAAGGGGAGGAAGACACACTCGGCTTTATCCACCAGTCCTGATTTAGTAGGTGTTCCCTTTGCAGCTCCAGAGCCTTGGAGGAATCTCTGTGTGCCTGTGTTTGTTATGGAAATTACCACTCACCCATACATATAAATCTGCAAGAGAGCCTCCTGTCATTTCTAATAGTTCCACAAGCTGCACTGAGAGAAGCCTGGGCAGAGCTGAGGCTATTTTGGAGGTTTTGAGACCTCCATCCTTATATTAACGTCAGAGAAATGTTGACCACCCAAAGAGCTCATGTCACAGTTTTCAGTCATCAAGAGTTTGCAACGTGCCCAGCACTGTGCTCAGGGTTTCCCATGTACCATTTCATTTAATCCTCACAATAACCCCATGATCTCCATATTTTAGCTGAGAATACTGAGGCTAAGAGAGATCTAAGTGGCTTGTTTTAAAAATCACAGGAATGGAAAGGAGCTACGCTTAATTACCCAACTTCTAGGTCATCTCCATGATTCTTGGATTCTTTGGGATAAAATCATGGTGGAAGGAGAGGAAGGAATGGAGGTGATATACTCCATGGAGGGTGGGGACCCCCCAAAGCAGCCTCCCAGTCTCCCACTATTTCTTCCCTGGAAGGTGACTGCCCTCTCTGGAGGAAGTTTCTCCCCCACAGAATGAGACTGGGAGCTCAAAATCTTGGCCACTATACCTTTGGGGTACAGTCATCCCTCTCTCCGTTGCTCTATTATTAAGAATTCTTTTAGTTGTGTCAGAAACATGAAAATCCTGGACAAAACCTGGTTGGGGGCACGACTCTACTCATAGTTCAGGCAATGTTGTGAGAACTCTGTCTCTCTCCAGCTCTAAGCTCTGCAGGTGTGTCTTGGAATCATTCTGCAAGTAGGTTTGCCCCAGCTGGCGGCAGACAAGGTCAGCACAGGCCTAGAGTCTCATCCTTCCAGAAAATTCCTCTCCCAAATCCATAGATCAACACCTGGGAGAACTCTAATGGCTCTGCTTGGGTCGCATATTAACCCCTGAACAGTTCACTGTTGCCAGAGGGATGGGATATCTGATTGACCAGCATAGACATGGTGACCACTCCTGGGGGGACAAAAGGGACACCATAATTGGCACATGGAGACTGAGTGTATATGTATTGTGTTTTTCTATATATGGCCCTTGCAATGTCTCCCATCCCACACACTCTTTTAGAATGTGATATTGACACTCCTTCTATCTTAGGGTCGGGTTTATGTCCCTTCCCCTTGAATCTGGGCATACTCTGTGGCTGCCTTGACCAGTAGAATAGGGCAAAAGTGACACTGTCCTCATTTCCAGGTCCAGCCCTTAGAGACTGGCAGCTTCCACTTCTTGCCTCTTGAGACACTCACCTCTGAAGCCCTAGGCCCCCATTTGAGAAGTTCAAGGCCGCCATGTTATGAGGAAGCCCAGGTCATGTGGAGAGGCCAGGAGCAGGTGTTCTGACTGCCCCAGGAGGGGTCTAAGTGGACAGCCAACATCAACCAGAGACACGTGAGAGGTGAGGCTTGGAGAAGATTCCTGCCCCTAGACTGAGTCCTCCTACGTGAGACCCCAGACATCACGTAAGCAGAGACAAGCCATCCTCCTGTGCCCTTTCCCAATTTCTGACCCAAAGAATCTGTAATCATAATAAAACAATTGTTTTAAGGTTGCTTATTGCTGATCTTTTTTTTTTTTTTTTTGCGGTACGCGGGCCTCTCACTGTTGTGGCCTCTCCCCTTGCGGGGCACAGGCTCCGGACACACAGGCTCAGCGGCTGTGTCTCACGGGCCCAGCCACTCCGCGGCATGTGGGATCTTCCCAGACC
>NW_006790015.1:1311863-1328747 GCF_000442215.2 Lipotes vexillifer
CCTCTCACTGTTGTGGCCTCTCCCATTGCGGAGCACAGGCTCCGGACACACAGGCTCAGCGGCTGTGGCTCACGGGCCCAGCTGCTCCGCGGCACGTGGGATCTTCCCGGACCGGGGCACGAACCTGTGTCCGCTGCATCTGCAGGCGGACTCTCAACCACTGTGCCACCAGGGAAGCCCCATTGCTGATCTTAAGTAGGGAGTATATCCTGGATTATCTGGGTGGGCCCAGTGTAATCACAAGTGTCCTTAAAAGTGGAAGAGAGAGGCAGAAGATGACTCGGAGGGAAACGTGACTCTGGAGGGTCAGAGTGTGGTGACGAGAAGGGCTCAACTGGCCTTGGCTGACTTTGAAGATGGAGGAAAGGGCCACTGCCCAAGGAATGTGGTTGCCCTCTAGAGGTTGCAAAAGGCAAGGAAATGGATTCTCCAGTACAGTTTTCAGGAAAGAATGCCACCTTGAGGACTCCTTGATTTTAGCTCAGTAAGACCTATGTGGAACTTCTAACCTCCCAAATTGTAAGATAAAAATATGTGTTATTTTAACCAGCTAAGAAAAACAAAAAACAATTGTTTTAAGTCACTAAGTCTGGGGGTAATGGGTTATACAGAAAAAGATAACTAGAACACGTGTGAGTGTTTGTGTGTGTGTGTGTGCGTGTGTGTGTGTGTGCGCACGTGTTGAGGAGGTTGTTTCTCACAGGAATTAGAATAAGGGGGATGGGCAAGCATGGTAGACAAACAAGCAGTATATCTAACACCTGCAGGACTGCCCATGGTGCCCACCATTTTTAATAGACACAGGCAATGCACAAGTTGGTGCATTCCAAGTACTGAGCCTCACATTGCCCAGTTAGCTTGACAGTGTTAAAGCATTTATTAGGCTCTTCTGTATATTCTCTTGTCTTTTTCTGTCCAGTGAATTGGCTGCTTCTTTAAGCAAAGTGTCCCCAAGCAGGGTCTCCATGCTGCCCAAGTCTAGGGTTTACCACTCACCTCATCTTTCTTGTAAATGGTGCCCCTGAGTTACGCCACATCAGTGGCATTGACCTGTGGCTCCTTTTCCTTTCACCCTTTCCCTTTGCTGCACAGCAGAAATGAACACAGCGTTGTAAATCAACTCTACTTCTCTAAATAAATAGAGAAAAACTGTTTACCACGGAGTATTGCAACCCTCTCTGAAGTCAGGGTGCCACATAAAACTCTTTGGTTAGAAATAACATTTGCAAGGATGGGCTTCTGATGCAGATGAGAGTCTGCTCTCCTATAGCTGCAGGGAAAGTGGAAAGATTTTGTGGGTTTTTTTTTTTTTTTTTTTTGCATCTTACCTTGCTGAGATTTCTTTCACCAGTAGTTGTAAGACATACAGTTTCAAGACCCAATATTGGAATTCTATTAGTCAGCATGGAGGGGGAAAAAAAAAAGCAGGCTTGAGGAGGTCAAAACTTTGAATATGAAAGAGAAAAAGAATAGTGTTATTAAATGAAATGCAGCACTTGATAATTTTTATTCATACATAGCACATAATAACCTTCGGTACATGTTAGGTATTATGTTTTCTTTGTCCTTATGACACGTACCCTGCTCAAGCTCTCATCCAAACGGTTAGTGTCACCATGATGAAGACACACAGTCCAGCAACCAAAAATTGTTTTAAATTATTTAAAATTCTTCAATTGCATATCTCAGGCCTTTTGAAGTGGACATATGTAAGAAAGAGTTCCCTGTTTCCTTGTCTCTCCCACCTACACCCCTACATCCCTAGTGCCTTTGATTCCCCTTGCGCCTCCTTCCTCCCAAATCCCCCCGGCCCTGCCCCCAACTCCGGAGCTGCAGATTTTCTAGCTACTCCTCCCTATTCTCCATGATTCTCTAACCCCAAAAGCCAACGAGCCAGTCTGATAACACTAGGGCCTTCCCCAGAGTGGGGACGGGGACTAACTGGGGCAGAAAAAACCCAGTAGATGATGACGACAGAACCCTCTTTAGTGAGCAGGGCAGGGACAAGCTGAGGACACTCCCAGGTGAATCCTTTCTGTCCTGTCACATCCCTATTCGTGTGATAAGGCCCCTCAGTGGCTAGTATCTCTCTTCTTTCTTTGCAGCATCAGCATTACTGACTTGACGTTTATTATACATCACCCCAATTCCAATCCTCCAGGGACTGCAGCAAATCACAGAGTTGGAGGTGGGGTAAGTGAGAAGAAAAAGGGTTTGCTTTTCCCAGCCCAGGCCGTTTGCAGCACCAGGCCTAGAACATTGGGAAACAGCCTGGTGATGCTTTTCATCTCAACTCAACAGTCGGGGCGCTGGCCCTGCCGCCAGCTCCAAGTGCAAATTGCAATTAGTCACTGGGGTCTCATCAGCCAGCCCTGCCTGGTCCAGATCCAGGTGAGGCTCAAACAAGGTAGCACTTTGGAAGTCTCTCTTCCCCCTTCCTCAGCTAGAGGTCTCTTCCCCACCCACCTACCTCAGCACCCAACACACTCCATTTGCTTCCGCTCCATTTGTTTCTTTGCTTTAAGAAATTGCCTCCAGGGACTTCCCTGGTGGTCCAGTGGTTAAGAATCCGCCTTCCAATGCAGGAGATGTGTGTTCGATCCCTGGCTGGGGAGCTAAGATCCCACATGTCGCAACTACTAAGCCTGCTCACTCTGGAGCCCGCACACCACAACTAGAGAGAAGCCCGCGCACCGCAGCAAAAGATCCCGCATGCCACAACTAAGACCCGATGCGGCCAATTTAAGTAAGTAAATAAATAAATATTTTTTTAAAAAAAGAAATTGCCTCTGAAACATCCCCTGTGAGCAGAGAACCTTCAGCACTGGGGTGTGAGGTTTTGACCACAGAAACTTTGCCTGGTACATAGTGGGTGCTCAATAACTACAGGCTGATTTAATTAAACTGGTGCCCTCTAATACAAATGCATAGGTTAAGTTAGATCCTGGCAGAGAGCAAGTTTTTTAAGAAATCATGTATAACGGTTATTCATTCTTCCACTTGACAAATCCTGGTTGAGCCTGCATGCCAGGCACTGTGATGGGCACCAGGATACAGGTAAACAGGGCAGGAACTGTCCCCGTCCTTCCCTGGTCTGACGTCAGGACACCCCTGCCAAATCTCCAAGCAGAACTTACTTGCCCCCAGGCCTCTTCTCCAGGGACCCAGCTGTCTTCAGGGCCTCTACCCCATCCTCCCACCTCCCTGCAGAAACCTCACAAAATGAGAGACCAGAGGTGATGGAGAGAGTGTCACTGAAAATGGCCATTATCAGTGAAACCCTGTGGCCTCCAGCCAGCACCGCCCTCAGCGCCAGCTACTGAGTTACTAGAATGAAAAGGCTCGTTCATATTTCATTTCAGGCCCTCAGCCCCCTAAGCTGCCATCCCTTCCTTCCCTAGGCCTGCTTCACGCCTCTCTGCTTTGAGAAGGCCCTGGACCAAAGGCCCTGGACACACGGACCCTGAGCTTACAGCCTCTTTGTCCAAAGCCCTCCCCCACCCCACCCCTGCACATGCCATGCACATTCTGTGATGGGCTCTGGGCCCTCTCTGAGTCAAGCCCACACCTTCAATCCCTTCTCACGGGCCACAGAAGGACCATCCACCCCCTCACCAGGAAGGGCACCCCTTGCTCCTTCATGCCCCCCAGTCCGCTGTCCCCACCTCCCCCGAGGGACCTGGTTCTGTGCCTGCCACAAACCTGATGGCGTCAACAAATCAGCACAAGGGTGGAGGAGCCCATCTTGAATCCCTGCAGATGGATCTAGGACAAGATCAGGGATTTTCGAGCATGAAAAAGACCTCAGAGATGAGAGCTGCTATTCATTTTCTCCCTTCACCAACAGAGTGATCAGCACTTGCTTTTTTTCTGCTTCCTTGCAGAACCAAGAAGAAACTAAAGCAGCCAGAGGGCTTGGCGGGACCCAACCGCCTATGGAAAGTGCAGGATTTTATTAGCTTGGCTGTGGATAGACAGGTGGACGGGGGAGTCAACTGAACCGTGCAGGAGGTGGGAAGAAGTGGGGGGCTCCCTCCATCTCCGTCCTGAAACACAGCCCAACTAGGGCTGGAGCAGCAGCAAATAGGAGGGGAGGTCATGAGCCTCCAGGGACACAGGGCCATGAATTAGGGGATGGGGGAGCTGTGTTCTAGTTCAGCTCCACTCTAGTGACCTTGGACGAGTCCCTTCCTCTCTCTCGACTAAGCTCACTGAGTTGTAAAGTGAAGGAATTGGATCAGATCAGTCGTTTTCAAGGCAGAGCGTGGAGGACACACATCTCCCAGTGGGGAGTGATGTCAGGGCAGGAGACGAGGACAGAGCTGGTGAGCAGAGCTTTGCGGGGTAGTCCCAGCCTAACCCAGCAGTTCCAAAAGCAGCCTGATAATCCAATCAAGGGGGACCCACCCTACCTGCTGAGTCCCAGTCCTTAGGATGTGGAGCCTGGGAAGCTGCATTTTCCATAAGCCTTCCTGGTGAGTCATGAACCAGGTTTGGAGACAGCTGAGCTGGAGATGGGGAGAGGTGGGGCGGGGACCCCCTGAAGTTTCCAAAGCAATGAGCAAAGGAGCGGGAGAGCCGAGGCTGTCTGGGGAGCCCCTCCACTGTCCCCCAGGGGAGGGCACAGGCAGGGACACGGGCTCCTGGGCTCGAGGGGGGCTGATGCGGGATGGGCATTATCTGCCTCCCCGAAACCTTCTTTGTTGTACAGACACAGCGCCTGTGACCTCCTTCGAGGGCTCCCCTGGAGCACTGGAGTGTGTTTACAGTTCATTAGCTACTTGACAGAGAGGATCCAGGAGTGAGAGACATGAAGACGAAGTGTCAGGGCCCGGCCGCCACAGATCGGCCAGAAATGAAGATAAAGATGCTGGGAGATGAGGAGGTCTGATGGTGGTGACAGGGGCTCCAGCCCTGTGCCTGGGCTCCCAGTTGGCCGGGGAATGCAGTTCAGGCCGCCTTTCGGAGGCACCGCCCCTCAACCCGCCCAGCTGGCCTGAGACCTTGTGCCTGGAGGCCCCAGAGAAACCAGTGGTCCCCAAACTTTTTGGCACCAGGGACTGGTTTCCTGGAAGACAGTTTTGCCACGGACCAGGGTGGGGTGGGGGGAATGGCTTTGGGATGACTCAAGAGCATTACATTTATTGTGCACTTTATTTCTATTATTATTACATTGTAATATATAATGAAATAATTATACCACTCACCACAATGCTGACAGGAGGCGGAGCTCAGGCGGAAATGCGAGCGATGGGGAGCGGCTGTAAACACAGACGAAGCTTCGCTCACTCGACCGCCGCTCACCTCCTGCTGTGCGGCCCGGTTCCTAACAGGTCTTTTTATGGGCTGTAGTGGGGTTGAATGGTGGCCTCCCAAAAATATGTCCACCCAGAGCCCATGAATGTGAACTTATTTGGAAAAAGGCTCTTGACTGATGTAACTAAACTAAGAAGCTTGAGATGTCATGGTCCTAGCTTAACTGGGTGGTCCTACATCCAATGACACGTGTCCTTATAAGAGACAGAAGAGATGCACGGGCACTCAGAGGTGAAGGTGATGTGAGGCTGCAGGCCGAGATCCAGGCCACGTTTCTACAAGCCCAGGAACACGAGGATAGCCGGCAGCCACCAGAAGCTAGGACAGAAGCACAGAACAGATTGTCCCTCAGAGCCTCCAGAAGGAACCAACCCTGCTGACACCTCGATTCCAAACTCCTGGACTTCAGAACTGTAAGACAATGCATTTCTACTGTTTAAGCCACCCAGTTAGTGGTCATTTGTTTTGGCAGCCCTAGGAAACTAATATGTGGCTAAGCCCTTTCTACCCATCACTTGTCTGATGAGATAGTCTCTACAATCATCCCCATCTAACAGATAGGGAAAATGAGGTTCAGAGTGGTTAAGTAACTTTCCTAAGGTCACACAGCCGTGAGCGGGGAGGCTGGGACTGGGGCCCAGGTCTATCATACTTCTGAGTCCCTAACAGTGCTGAGAACTGGGCTAAGGCTTTACACTTCTGGTCCCCAGCTCTGGACTCAGGCCCTAGCTATATCACCTACGGGCTGTGTGATCCCATACAAGTTACTTAATGTCTCTGATCCTCAGTTTCCTCACTTGCAAATTGGAGGGACTATCAGAAGCTATCCCCAAGGTTGTCATAAGGATCTGAAAACTAGTGTGAAGTTTTGCACCAGGTAACCTCCCCAGGTTGGGGATACCCTCGGGACCCTGTCTGCTCCCAAGAAACCTCCCCCCCCCCGCACCATCCCCCCACCGCCCCATTGTCAGCGGGAGCCCAGCGTCCCCCTGCTAGTGCACTCCAGATGCTCACAGCTTCCAGCAAGCCAGGGCAGCTCTGCTCTAATGGCAAAAGCAAATTATGCTCGTAAATTAGGGTTCGGCTAATTGAGACTTTATAGTAGGCGTTCCTTTAAACTCCCATCTGTAAACACAAAACGGCCCTGCTGAGCAAGTGCCTAGCTGTATAAAAACTCTTTTAGGCAGAAATATATGGGGGTGTGGTAGCGAGTCTCCAGGATGGCATTCCATTCGTGATTTTTTTCCTCCTCCCTGTGCTAAATGGCGCCGCACGCAGCTAGTCCACGAGCCCGGCTCCCCCTCACTCCACCCCATAAATCCTTGTCTTGCAGGTGCCCCGAGCACACCCACCTGCCAACGGCACAATGACACAGCGGCAACTGGGTGGGGACTGCCCCTTGCCTGGTTCCTCCGTCTGAGAAAGCGGAAGGTCCCGCCCGACTAAAGGGGTCACCTGGAAAAGGGGGGTGGGCAGTGTGGGAAAACATACTCTGGCCTGGGAGGCAAGACCCGGATACTTTTTAGTACCGACCCCAGCCGCACTCCCCATGCCGCATCCTCACCAAGAGAAATCAGAGTTGAGCTGGAGGGTTCAACAGAAACACATACACTTTTTTTTTTTTTTTTTTTTTTTTTTTTTTTGCGGTACGCGGGCCTTTCACTGTTGTGGCCTCTCTCGTTGCGGAGCACAGGCTCCGCACGCGCAGGCTCAGCGGCCATGGCTCACGCGGCATGTGGGATCTTCCCGGACCGGGGCACGAACCCGTGTCCCCTGCATCGGCAGGCGGACTCTCAACCACTGCACCACCAGGGAAGCCCCACACATACACTTTTGAAGACGAATTGCATGCGAGTTGAGGGTGGAGGTCATTGAGGGCAGGTCCCTGGGGGTGGGGGCTGAGGCGAGTGACCTGGAGGCTGGGGGTGAGTCTCCTGCTTTGCTCCCCCACCTCCTACCTCCTTTAGGAGCCGGTGACCAGGAGGTCCCTCCAAGCTGGACAGGAGTTTCTTCGAGGGGGCAGTGATGCAGGGCTGCTGCCCCACCCATCTGCAGGAAGAGGAGCTCTGGCTTTGCAGTCGGACTGCCCAGGCTCAAATCCGGGAGGGTCGGAGAGTGCCAACTACATGCCAGACACCTTGCTGACCTTGCTCATTCCACACTCACTCATTCTGTGCGGTAGGTATGATGGACATCCTCCCCATTCTACAGATGAAGAAACTGAGGCACAAAGACGTTCTGAAATCTGCCCAGGGTCAGCTGATAAGTGGGGGAGACAGGAGTCAAATCCGAGTGCCATCTCCTTGTTCTTTTGCACCATAATGTTTCCTCCGTTAAACGTGAAGATGGCAAGTCAATCATCCTGAACATTCATGCGTCAAATCTAACCCGACGCCTGTTCTTGTAAATAAGGTTTTACTGGAACACAGTCATGCCCATCTGTTTACACATCATCTATGACTGTTTTCACAGTACAAGGGACAGAGTCGAGCAGTTGCCTGCAAAGCCTAAACTATTTGCTATCTGGCATTTCTTAGAAAAGGTTTGTTAAGGCTTCTCCTGAGCCTCAGTTTTCTCATCTGATCAGTGGCGGCAGCACAAGCCTCCTCAGGGCTGCTGTGTGGATGAAATGAGATCACCTGCACTCAGGTCCAGACAGTGCCCTGAACACAGCCAGGCTCGGGAGAGGTCACTCCCTTTCTTCTACCTGGTCTCTCCATCTTCACCCCACATATGCATGCTTGGCTGCCACTGCCCCCAACGAAACCGGGCACCAGGGCTCCCCGATCTCCTTCCCGAAGGGCCTGGATACAAGCCAGGGGAGGCTGGGCTGAGTTTAGCGAGTCCAAATCACAAGGGAATCCAGACCAAGGCTTCTCCTGTCCCCCTTCTTGCCCACACTACACCAGCAAGCCAATTATTCCTCGCCCCAGCCTAGGCTCAGTGGAAAATACTTTAAAAATCGAAAGGTATTTTTAAAAAGAAATGTTGTTATTCTATTGAAACGAATTCTCCAAATGAGTTGTCTCCAACCTTGCAGCCGTACACCATGGAGAAAAGCCTCTAAATAAACAGTCACTCATTTGCATAGGCTCTAGTCCTGACCCACTTCTGGGTCTTGCCTTTCTAGGGTGCCTCTTTATGGTTATCTATTTATCACCAACCCAGTTTCCTTCCCTGTGTTCCAAAGGTTGGACTCACTTCAGCTCCAAGCAGGCACTCAATTTGTTGTTTAAAGTACATAGTTTACATATATGAGCATAAGAATTCCATTTTATTTACAACTATAGTCATTTACCAAATATATGGGGCACCGAGGTTGCCGTGTACAGCTGTATAGGCTGTGCACTGCCCAAGTCTACAAGGCTCATGCTTTATGTTCTAATTTGTTTGTGAATTAGGATGACTGTCTTCTCAGATGGCAGTAGATAACTTGAGGAAGGGGCTCCTTTTTTGAATCTGCCCAAAGGTCCTGAGCTAGGAATCAGCTAGGTGACGGTGGGGGAGGAGAGGGTGAGAGAATGTTCCAGGCAGAGAACATCATGTGAAAAGCCCTGGAGGCAGTACAGAGCAGGACCTCCCTCTAAAGGAGAGTCCTAGCTGACTCACTTCCTCAGCGCAGCTAGTTTTCTGCCTCCTTAAAGGAGTGTTTTGTACTCTCTCCTGAACATCCACCCTGAGTGAAGGAGCTGCGTGTCCCACCTTGGTGAAAGGAAAAGGGAGAACATTTCGGCTTGTTTTGTGGTAATGACCTGCAAGGTAGAACAGGACCAGTTGGTAAGTACACTTGCTGCTTCAGGCTCAATCACAGGCACCCCTGACCCAGAACATACTGTGTCTGAAGGGTGGCCATGGGAAGCAGGGGTGGCTCCACAGGCAGCTCAGCCACGCAGCCAGATGTGGACTGAACCAGACCCAGCCCAGGATCCTGGCCTCAGCAGGCTATGCCCACCTCCCCTCCCTGCATCCATAGGAGCTGGGGCAGGGGCCCCAGGGTTCAGCCCCATCTCGTCCTGGGCCTCTTCCCAGCTAAGCAGCAGATCCGGCCAGTACTTAAGAGCAGAGGCTGCCTGTGTTTGCTTCATTTCTCCCATCTATGAGCTGTGTGACCCTGGGCAAGTTACTAAACCTCTCTGAGCCTCTGTTTCCTCATTTGTCAAATGACATAATAAGAGTACCCACTTCATAAAGTTGTTCATTCTTGCAGCAGTTATTAATAGAGTGCAAGGTAACAGGAATCTGCCCTCCCTAAACTCAGGTGTCTTGTGAAAATCCAGTAAGAAAGCCCACATTCCGAGTGCAACACAAATCCTGGCTCATAGGAAGCCTTGTGATCTGCTTGACCATGTTCCTCTTCTATCACATTATTGCCCAAAGGCAGGGGTGACAGCAAATCTGGGCACAGCCAGTGTGAGCAGAAAGGAAGTTCCAGTGAATCATGGCCTCGAAGCATAGGGCTCGGGTGTCCTGTGCTGGGATTCTGAGGGTCTAAGGGAGGGCTGAACGATGTCAGGGCCTCGGTTCCTGATGGGAGTGGAGACAACTCACTCCCTGCCTCAACTATCAGGTTGAAGGGATAATGCATTAGCGTGCTGAGCTCTGTGTGTGACACACACACACACACACACACACACACACACACACACACACACACGTAGCTGGGTTTAATTTTTCCTTGCCTGGGCTAGGCAGTGGGTTTGCAGAGGACAATACAGAAGCCCTCACACGGGGGAAAGCCTCAGCCCTTTGAAGATGTGATGCCCCTGAGGAAACGGGAGCTAGGGCCTCTGAGGCCAAAAAGTGAGAGGCTGGAGTGAGATGTCCCAGAGGGGAAAGGGATGGAGATCCCGGAAGATCAATCTCTCCTGCACTCTGAGCCCATGGGCCCCATAAAGGCCCCACCCTGGAGCCAGAGGTGCAGCCCCAGAGCCAGGTAAAACATGACCCAGGCTGGCCAATGAATTAATTCCATCCCCTTTGCCACTGTGGTCCATGGATTTGAGTGGCAGCTACTGGACCTGGGCCTCGGAGGATGTGAGACTGAAGCCCCTGGCTGCTTGCTGCCACCATGAAGGGAAGCCCCTTTGAAGCCAACACAGCAGAAGCTTGCCAGCAAGTGGAGAGAGACCTGGGCACTGGAAGCCAGGTGTAGCCCTAGACTTTACCGTTAATGGGACTAATCCATTTCCTTTTTGGTGTCGATCAGATTGAGCTGGACTTTCTCTCCCTGATTGGCAGTGGCCGCCCGGAACATGGTGCTGGGAAGGATGCTGAGGTGTGTCTGGGGCCAGTGGGAGGACGGCCATGAGCACTTTTCTGGGTCTACCATACATGTCTAAAGGAGGAGGTGGGAGGGGCTTCTCTGGCGGTCCAGTGGTTAACGCTCCCCGCTTCCACTGCCGGGGGCGTGGGTTCGATCCCTACTCAGAGAACTAAGATCACACATGCTACGCGATGTGGCCAAAAAATTCAAAAACAAACAAAAGAACAGTGTATGATTCACAGTAAGTGCTCAAAGTTAGTTATTACTATCGATGAAATAAAATTCGTATTAAAAATAAATAACTAAAAATAAAGGAGGAGATGGGAGCGCAGATGCCACACATGGGCCACCCCTGGCCTGTAGGCACCAAGCAGAAGCAATCAGCCCCTGGGCAACGACAGAGATGAAACTCGAGGTTGAGAAATAGCAGAGATGAGTGTCCTGGCAGTGTGTGTAAGTGTCTAGCCCGCAGGGTCCAGAACCAGGCTCTCTGTAGGTTCAGATCGCAGTTCTGCCTTTCACCAGGTGTGGAACCCTGGGCAATTCACTGCATCGTCCTGTGCCTCAGTTTACCCATTTGTAGAATGGGGTTAAAGAAAAGCACCTACCTTATTAGAGTTTTGGAGAGGAACTCACAGTGTGTTCTCAGTAAGTGTTAAATTCGTTAAGCATTAGATTCATGCAGTTAGTGTTAGTTGAATTTATCAGGATATAAACTCCTGCTTTCTCTCCCATACAAATACACACACACACACACACACACACACACACACACACACACACACTCGACCTCTTCCTGGCCTCCTCTTTAGACACAGCGGAGAACTGCTGCAGTGGTGGTGGTGGACATGCCTCGGAGAGACCATGCTTTTCAGAACCACCAAGAGTGGTTGCAGGGTCTCGCCGTGAGCCCCTGAGAGCGCCTTTTAGCTTGATCTAGGCGGCCTCAGCAGAGGCTACATTTACCCTGGAGCTGAAGCCAGGGCCACACAGGACCAAAAAAATCCTTAAAAAGAGCCCGCCTGCAATGCGGGTTAACGGGGTAGCTTTGGTTCCCGTGGAGACAAAGGGATATTACAAGCTTGAAAAGATTAGGCGGCTGCAGGTTGGCAGTAGCAGGGAAGAAACAGCTTTCTTCTGGAAGACCCGGAGCTAAGCGGCCACCCCTGCACACTCTGCATTTCTGGCCAAGGCAGGGAGCAGCAGCCTTGCCCTCCTACACTTGTCACCTCCAATTTAGGGGCGTGGGTTTAGGGCTTTTCATGTCAAGGAACCAAGGGCCTCTGAACCCATCACCTGAGAAGCTCTAGTTGTTCTTTGGGGCACATCTCACAATTAAAAAAGCAAATCAATTGTTCTATTAGTGTAGGATAATGCGGTTTAAATTTTTTCTCCATTTGCAACATTTCATTTAGTTCTTTTGTGCTGCTTTGAAAAGAATCATAGCTAACACTTAACGTAGTTCTTACCATGCTGCAGGCACTTTACAAATATTAATCCTTGAAATGCTCACAACAGATCTCTGAGGGAAAAGCACAGAGAAGGGCTCCGAGGCTCAGAGAGGTTCAGTAACTTGCCCAGGGTCACACAGCTAGGAAGTGAGAGAGACTGGCTATAGAGTCCGTGCCCCTGACCTCTCCTCCACACTGCCTTGCAAAAATGTGACAGCCTGTCTTTGGGCTTTACAAGTGATTTGTCACTGTTTCAGCCCCATGCCCATGTACCACATCTGAAGACACAGGGAGAAGACGACCATCTCAAGCCAAGGAGAGGGGCCTCAGAAAGAGCCAGCCCTGCCGACACCTTGATCTTGGACTTCCAGACTCCAAACCGTGAGAGAATAAATTTCTGTTGTTTAAGCTACCCAGCCCGTGGTCCTTTGTTACTGCAGCCCCAGGACACTAATGCAATGCCTGAACCACAACCCTAAAAGGCATTCTTCCTAACTCACACCTCTGACCGTAGGGTTAGAGTCAGAAAGAGCAGAGGCACAAAGCCCCTTATTTTTCTTTCTTCGTCCTTCCCACCATCCTCCCCTTAGAAAGGAAGTTCTCTTCTTCCAATCCCCCTCAAAAGTGGGTTGTTTTAAAAAAAAAAAGGTCCTCCCCAAACGAGGCATTTAATAGGTAAACAGATTGTACCTAAACACTTTCTTATAGGAGAGAGTCAACTTCGCAGGTCCAGTCACGTCTGGATTTTTCCCTCCTTGGACCTCCTAACCTCCATGCAGTTCACCCTGGGCCCCAGCTTCCCGCCACCCAGAGTGAGTTCGGCACTCCAACCCTGGTGCCCGGCTACCTCTAACACTGTATCTGGGGGCTCTGAGATGGGGAGGAGTCTCAGGAATCAGAGCCTACCCAGGGTGAGCTCAGGATGGGCTGAGGGCTGTCTGAGATTCTTTTTTTTTTTTTCCTTTGATAAACTTTTTCTTTGAGTTTAAAATACATATGGAAACATGCCTGTCCTAAGTGTTCAGCTCAATAAATTTTCTTAATGACAGACCCAGAGGAACAGAAGACCAGCAGCACACCAGAGGTCCCCCACGTGCTCCTTTCTCATCACAACACCCCCAGAAGGAGACCTGGCAGCAAGCACTACCCTCAGACCCAGGAAGGGTCCTGTGCCTTGGAAAGCCCCACACTTTGGAGAACTTCCCTTGAAATTCCTTAGTCCCCCCCATGGTGGCTGGGATGGCCAGGGGAGGCAGTACTTTCTGGACAGGGCACCCCGAGAACCCAGACCAAGATCTGCATGGGTCTGGGTCTCTATTTCTCCTTTGATGTTCTCTCTGGCCTCCTGCCCTGCACATGGTGTCAAGTGGGTGCCCCAAGAGGCTCTGGAGCTCACACCTATGGAATGTCCTGGGGCTCCACGGCGAGGCCCTGGTTCTAGGAGGGTGGCCCAGCCTGCAGTCCACGCCTGCTGGTCAGAGTGATTTTTTCTTTGTGAGACTGTGCAGGATTGGGCCACTAGAAGGATGCTGACACGCTGATTCAGGATGACTCACTCACCCTGACACAGAACGAGCTCAGAGCTCTAGGCTACCGTTGGTCCACTGCCCACCCGTGGGCTTGAGCTGTGCATTAGCTTTTGCCCATCTGTCCCCCGGCTGCAGTGCTTCTTCTGGTCTGCAGCACCAAGGGTGGCAGGGCTGGCAGCACTGTGTCCCTTGACCCTGTGTCCCTCCAGCCCCTGGCACCCAGTTTGGTCTTCCATCCCCCTCCAAAGGACTCCATGTGTCAGGCAGTCCTCTGGGGGTGGCTGGGCTCATCTTCTCCAAGGGCTTCTGAGACCATTGCTCCATGAGGCCAATGGCCCCCTCTTGCTGGTGTCCTCTCCTTGTCTATCAAGGTGGTGACACTGGGGACCTCTCCTCTTTCTTGGCCCCCGGGTCCCTGTCTTTCTCCCTGCTGGTGGTGGTGTGGAAGGCAGGGGGTCCCGTCAACAATGAAAAAGATTGCATTCCAGGAATGCAATGATTATGGCCCCCAAATTCAAGAGAAGACAGGTTTGAAAAGTGTGCTGTTCCATACGTATGCTGTCAAAGTCCAAACAGTAGGCTTAACATTTCCCCCAAATGCATTCTCACTCACACATAGGGTAAGACTTGCATCATCACCGAAGCTCAGTAACAACCTCCAAGAGAGTCATCAGAAGTCAGGATTCAGGGGGAGCACGATAGATGGTGCAGCATCATGAGTGATGCTATAAGCAGCGCCATGTAAATGGCATCAGGGGACTGCAGGGATGGGAAGATGTATACTGCTTCAATAATAACAGCTTCCAGAGAGCCACAGCGCTGTGAATCACTACAGCACCACTACATTTTCCTCCTGGTGGAGAAATGAAATGAAATTAGCCAGGAATGGCACATTTGATGATAAAGAACTTGAAGAGAAGGTTTCTGGATCTAAACGGAAGAGATGGTGCCTGGACACTACAAAGAAACTTCACCAGACAACAAAGAAACTGACCGTGCAATAAACAAATACATAAGTAACTCTTTTCTCTCCGTTATTCTAAATCTTCATCAATAAATCATCATGCCTCATGTGAGCCCATGAGTTTCATTTTATATATATATATATATTTTTTTTTAATTGGGGTATAGTTGCTTTACAGCGTTGTGTTAGTTTCTACTGTACAATGAAGTGAATCAGCTATGTGTATACATATATCTCCTAATTGTTTATATAAACAAGAGTCCTGCAAAAAAATATTTCCCCACTGTCCTGCACATGATAGGGGTGGCCTGGCACCTCGGAGTAGAATTGCTGAGTCACATAATTTCGGTTTCAGGAGAGTTTGCCAATTTTCCTAAGTAGTTCTATCAATCTACACTCCTACCAGCAGTGTATGAGAGTTCCTGTTGCTCCACATCCTTGTCAGTACTTGGTATTGTCTTGTTTTCATGTTAGTCATTGTGGTTGGGGTATTGTAGGATCTTCGTATGGTTTTAATTGCATTTCCTTGAAAATTCATCAAGTGGAGCATCTTGTCGTGTTTTCATTAGCCATTTGTGATAGCCTCTCTCTCTTCATACTGATTCATAGGTGTTTTCATATATTCTGGATTAAGCTCTCAGTCAGATATATGTATTATAGATATCTTCTCCCATCCTGTGGCTTTCAAGGTCAAGAGCCCTAAGGCTCATATTCACCAGTCACGTTTGGACCTGCATAAGAATGGGAGATCTCACCCCTACCCAGGGACTCCTAGGACTGCAGGTGGAGGAGAAAGTGGTGTTCGGCGGTGGGCGGGGGTCAGCGTGTGGGAGACGTTGACTGCTAATGATGTTGGAGACAGCCTAAGGGAGGTTCGGAACACAACCTCAGCAGACCTGGGTGCAGCTGGGGCTCCTCCAGCTATCAACCATGTGACCCTGGGCAGAAATATCCATCTCAGTTGCTGGATCTTTCAGCATCAGAGGGCTCGCTAGACCTCAGAGGGCTGGATCCCATTCCATGTGAGAACTCGCATTACTAACGAGGGATGCTAGCGCTGCCGGTCCAGAGGCCCCACTTTCGGTGCCATTTGCTCTAAGCCTGGTGGCCTGCACACCCCCTTGCCTCAGAGCCAGAAGGGAAGGAGAAGCCCAGTCCCTGACGCATCTGCTCACCTCCCGGTCTGACCCTCTGAGAGGTGCATGTAGGTGCTTCTCCAGCGGAGACCACAGAGCCCGCTGAGATCCCACTGTAAGCCAGCGGGACCTGTGGTCAGCCAGACCCTGGCATCTCACTCACCTGGGGGCGACCTGGGGCAAGTAACTTCATTGTCTATAACCTCCTGCCTGTAAAAATGGCCATAACGTCAGGACCTGCTGGGAGACATGAATGAGGTGATACATACACAGTGCTCAGCACAGCGCCTGGTGCTGAGGAATCACTGCATAAATGAGGGCCGCCACCACCATTGACAGCAGGACCATCCGAAGCAGCGGCGGCGGCATCAGTTCCTGTGTTCTGGCTCTAAAGCAGAGCGGGGAAAAGCAACGTAATGGAATGGTCAGACGGTGCTTTTTCTCTGGAAAACAGTAACCTCTGGTGCAATAGACAGGAGAATCCAATATTCAAATCTGCTCCAGGCCCCCTCTGCCCCCTCCAGTGTGTGCCCAAACACACACACACACGCAAATGCACACACCAACAGACAGGCACGCAGAAATACACCCTCCCACATACACACAGATCCAGGCACACTCACCCACACACCTGCTGCCTCACAGTAAATCTGAGACCCTTTGTGGCTGAGTCATCAACAGTCTGATTCCCTTCTCAAACAGGACAAATGCAGCATGCTGTTGCATAAACACACCTGCAGGGGAGCCCTGCGTGACACAGCCATCCATTGGCAGTGACAGGCAACCACACACACACACACACACACACACACACAGATACACACGCTCCTGCCGACACACCTCCAGTCCCCCCTCCCATTCCTTCTCTTCCTGCCCCCACGCTCCCCACCCATCCTAGTTCCATCTGAGATGCAGGAACGTGTGGAAAGAGGGCTGAGGGCATCAGGAGGGACAAGAACAGAGAGGAAAGGCTTCCACTGGGTGCCAGGTGCTCTTCGTCCCTTGTCTTAATTGATGCCAGAGGCAGGGAGAGAAGGCAGGAAAGAGGGCTGTTTCTGGAGCCAGACTGCCTGGGTTTGAGCCGAACCTCTGACACTCACTTCCTGTGTGACCTTGGGCAAGTTACTTAACCTCTCTGTGCCTCCATTTCATTGGTAAAGTAAAGAAATTTCATGATAAACTTTCTGTGTTACATGACTTTTTTTTTTTTTTTTTTTTTTTTTTT
>NW_006790015.1:1329100-1344815 GCF_000442215.2 Lipotes vexillifer
CCCGCGTCTCCTGCATCGGCAGGCGGACTCTCAAGCACTGCGCCACCAGGGAAGCCCAATAGACATTAAGTTTAAAAAATAAATGATACCAATATTCTTGCAAAAAAAAAAAGAAAGAAAGAAAGAAATTTCCTCCATTTCATTGGTAAAGTAGGGATGAAATTTATGCTTCCCCATAAGGTTGTTGTGAAGAGTAAGTGAGTTAAGGTGCGTAAAGTGTGTCTGGCACACAGTAGGCCCGTGACAGATGTTAGTTGTTATCGTTCTCATGACAACCCAGGTGGAAGAGACTAGTGCCCTTTTGGTCTGGTGAGGAGCTGTGCCGGGAGAGTTGAACACACAAGAAAGTAGCAGGATGGGGGTCAGGCCCGGGCCGTCTCATCACCCACCAGAAGCTTTTCCTTCTTTACCTGAGTGGGCCCTTCTCCTCCCCAAAGCTGCGGCTCCCGCACCGGCCCCGTCTCAGTCCACACCAACTGCATCCTTCCAGATGCTCAGGCTAAAAACCATAGTGTCATCCCTGATCTTTCTCTCTCATCCCTCAACCAACCCATCAGCAAGTCCCATCAGCACCAGCCTCGAAATGTATCCAGAATCTGACGCCCCCATCACCCCCTCCCACGCCGGCCCAAGCCTGGAGTGTGGCTGGGTCTCCCCACTGCTCTCCAGCCTCTGTCCTTCCAACCCCTGCACACTCCTCTCCAGAAACAGCAAGCCAGAGGGATCCTGTTAAATCTAAGTCAGGTCACGCTCCCGCTCTGCTTAAAACCTTCCAATGGCTCCCATCTCACTCAGGTCAAGGTCAAAGTCCTTATGGTGGCCCCAAGTTCCTGCATGCTCTGGCGCCCAGTCACTCTCACCTGACCTCGCTCCTGCCCTCACTCCTCCTGCCCCAGCCATATCGGATTCCCGATGTCCCTCAAACACACTGCCTCATCCATCGCTCCTACCTGGAATGCTCTCCCCCCACAGACCCACATGGCTTACACCTACCCCTGCTTCAGGTCCTGGCTCAGAGGCCACCTCCTCAGAGGGGCTTTCCCTGATCACTCTGTTTCAACTTGCGTCGCCCCAAAAAGCCCCACCTCTTGCTTTACTTTGTCACTACTCCACAAACCATAATTATTTCCCACTTATTTATCTTGTTCTATTTTCTTTTTTCTGCACTAGAATCTAAGCTCCACGAAGCCAGGAAGACTTGCTTGCTATATCACCAGTGCCTAAAACCAGCCTGCAGCGTAGCAGGTGCTCAGTGGATGTTTGTTGAATGAGTGAATGACCCAGCAGAGCTTGGAGGGAGAGAAGCTGTGCTCAGCTCAGTCCCTGGATGATGTCAGGAATGTGCCTGCATGAGTCTGCCCATGGCGGGAGCTCAGTAAGTGGACATGAGATCTGGGTCTCCCTTCCTTTTATTTCACAGCTGCTTAGCGGTTTAGAACATCTTTTCTGAACCATTTTCATTTAGATTTTCTTGGAGCACCTGTCAACTAGAGGAGAGGGAGCCACAGTCCCCAAATGCAGCCATGTTGAGGGGGTGGGGAGATGCTCCGTGCCACTGCTGGGGCCAGTGAAAGGTCATTCATGTCCAAGACAAGCCATAGGCGGAGAAAGGATGGAAGAGATACAGCCCAGAGAGAGAACAGAGGAAGAGACGATAAATGCCTTCGTTACTTACTTTTCCTCGAACCTACACTACAGCAAGAATAATGGAAATCGAAACAGAAGGTGAAAAAAAATTGCCCACAGTCTTGACACCCTCCACAAATTGTGCTCTGACATATTTATTTGTGATGAGAGGCCCTGGGCAGAGGCTGCAGGCAGTGGTTCCAGGGACACAGAGCAGGGGATTGGGTTCCACGGCTGCTCCCCCAGTTCCCAGCCTCACTGCTGAGGTGCCAGATAAACGGAAGCAGAAGCTTTCACTTAGGTCCCATCTGGAAAATGGGACAGAATAACTGGAACCTGAAAAACACAGAGGTGGTACACTCGGGAAGAGGTGGATGCTGGAGTCGGGGGGAGGGGAGGCAGACTGGGCAGAGGGTAGAGGCTGGGGATCTGGCACCAGACGGAGTCAAGTTCAGCTCCACCTCTTCATGGCTGAGTGAACTCGAGCAAGTTACTTAACCTCTCTGAGTCTCAGATTCAGCCTCTGCAAAACAGAGATACACTTACCCTACAAGGTTACTGTGGAGATTAAATAATATATCTATATAACAGTCATATAATAGTCTACCTAAATATATATATATATATATATATATATATATATAGTTTAGCACATATATATTGGGTTGGCCAAAAGGTTTGTTTGGTTTTTTCCATAAGATGGCTCTAGTAGCACGTAGTTGTCTTTAACTTCATTCGAAACAATTTTGTTAGATTGTATGTGACAGCTGTCATATCAGCATGCATTTTTTTAAAAGACTTAACAAAATTGGTGAATCTGGGGGTAGCCATATTAATATTGAAGATGGAAGAAAAAAAGCAACATTTTCGGCATATTATGCTTTATTATTTCAAGAAAGGTAAAAACGCAACTGAAATGCACAAAGATATTTGTGCAGTGTATGGAGAAGGTGCTGTGACTGATGGAACGTGTCAAAAGTGGTTTGTGAAGTTTTGTGCTGGAGATTTCTCGCTGGATGGTGCTCTACCAACTGGGTAGACCAGTTGAAGCTCATAGTGATCAAATCGAGACATTAATTAAGAACAAGCAATGTTATACCACGCGGGAGATAGCCGACATACTAAGAATATCCAATTCAAGCTTTGAAAATCATTTGCACCAGGTTAGTTATGTTAATTGCTTTGATATTTGGGTTCCACCTAAATTAAGCAAAAAGAACCATCTTGACTGTATTTCTGCCTGTGATTCTCTACCCAAGCATAATGAAAACGTTCCATTTATAAAACAAATTGTGGGACTTCCTTGGTGGCAGAGTGGTTAAGAATCCATCTGCCAATGCAAGGGACACAGGTTCGAGCCCTGGTCTGGGAAGATCCCACATGCCGTGGACCAACTAAGCCCACATGCCACAACTACTGAGCCCACATGCCACAACTACTGAGCCCACATGCCACAGCTACTGAAACCCACGCGCCTAGAGCCCATGCTCCACAGCAAGAGAAGCCACCGTAATGAGAAGCCCGCACACAGCAACAAAGAGTAGTCCCCGCTCACCACAACTAGAGAAAGCCCGTGCGCAGCAACGAAGACCCAATACAGCAAAAAATTAATTAATTAATTAATTTTAAAAAATAAAAATAAAACAAATTGTGACAGGCGATGAAAAGTGGTTATTGTAGAGTAATGTGGAACGGAAGAGATGGTGGGATAAGCAAAATGCACCACCACCAACCACACCAAAGGCCAGTCTTCATCCAAAGAAGGTGATGTTGTATACATGATGGGATTAGAAGGGAGTCCTCTGTTATGAGCTCCTTCTGGAAAACCAAACGATTAATTCCAACAAGTACTGCTCCCAATTAGACCAACTGAAAGCAGCACTCGATAAAAAATGCCCAGAATTAGTCAACAGAAAATGCATAATCTTCCATCAGGATAACACAAGACCGCATGTTTCTTTGATGACCAGGCAAAAACTGTTACAGCTTGGCTGGGAAGTTCTGATTCATCTGCCATATTCACCAGACATTGCACCTTTGGATTTCCATTTATTTCGGTCTTTACAAAATTTTCTTAATGGAAAAAAATTTCAATTCCCTGGAAGACTGTAAAAGGCACCTGGAACAGTTCTTTGCTCAAAAAGATAAAAAGTTTTGGGAAGATGGAGTTATGAAGTTGCCTGAAAAATGGCAGAAGGTAATGGAACAAAAGGGTGAATACTTAATAAAGTTCTTGGTGAAAATGAAAAATGTGTCTTTTATTTTTACTTAAAAACCAGAGGCACTTTCTGGCCAACCCAGTATATCATTTTGCATATGAAGTAAGCCCTCTGTCAATGATAGCTGCTATTGCTATTACTGCTACTACAATTATTATTCTATTAAAGGGAATAACAGGGTAAAGACGAGAAAGAAATCAGAATTAAAATACGTTTCTTCCCATGTGCTTAACCAAGGGTTTTGAACACTGTAGACAGAGGAGGGACCTTCTTTAGAACAGATCATTCAAAGCACAAGAAAATGGTTGTTTTCCATGGGAAAAAATGACATTATAGCATATCACACATGCATGCATACTTTCTTTAATCAAAATCAGGCTAATGTGATCACCAGGCAGGGCTCCTGTTCATTTTCCTTCCGAGGGGCTTCACAAGCAGAACTCCCACCTCAGAGTCTAAAATCCTGCCAAGTGGGGAACTGAGAGCTCAGAAAATTGCAAGAACCCTGTGATTGAAGGAAACACACAGCTTGGGAGGTAAATGAGCCCCTGAATTATATCCGCCTCCCATTTCCTCACCAGGTGCCACCCTGGAAGGAGCAGCTGGCACGAGGGAACACAGGGAACATGGCCGTGTGATGTGAGGCTGGCGGTAATGCGTGGACCACACAGGCTCTGCAGTCCGAAGCCCAGCCCCCTCGCCTCCTGGGTGTGTATGGCCCATCCTTTGACAATGAAACTGAGCGGGGCCCTGTGGGGCTCCTGGGCATGGAGCCCTCTTTTTTTTGTCCCCCATTTCTCGCAGGCAAGACTCCAGCCTCCATGACCTTCCCTGATTTCCAAAGGGCAGATTCAAGCTGTTGCTAATCAGGGGAGGAGTAGCCAGGACACCACCTGAGGCGAGATTAAAGGGACCAGAGAAGCTCATCAAAATGAGGAGACCCGACCACCTGAGCCCCTACACACACCCTAATATTGTCAGCAACCCCACCCTTGGGAAGTGTCATCATAAAACTCCTTATCAAATCCTCCAGGGTTGGGACACATAGTTTTTTGAGGCAGGAGCCCACCGTGTCCCCCTTTGCCTCTGTCTCTGAGGTTCGATTCGGCACCGGTGTATAAGGAAGCTGGGATTTCGGCATCAGTTTCTGCAAGCTTCAGTTTCTCCATCTCTAAATGGGGCTACATAGAGTCTCTACTTCCTGGGCTGCTGGAGGGGACTAAATAAGATGGCGTGTGCAAATCAAATAGCATCCAAGTCCTGGCTATTGCAAATAGAGCTGCAATGAACATTTTGGTACATGACTCTTTTTGAATTATGGTTTTCTCAGGGTATATGGAAGCAACCTAAGTGTCCATCAACAGATGAATGGATGAAGAAGATGTGGCACATATATACAATGGAATATTACTCAGCCATAAAAAGAAATGAAATTGAGTTATCTGTACTGAGGTGGATGGACCTAGAGTCTGTCATACAGAGTGAAGTAAGTCAGAAAGAGAAAAACAAATACCGTATGCTAACACACATATATGGAATTAAAAAAAAAGTTCTGAAGAACCTAGGGGCAAGACGGGAATAAAGACACAGACCTACTAGAGAATGGACTTGAGGATACGGGGAGGGGGAAGGGTAAGCTGGGACAAAGTGAGAGAGTGGCATAGACATATATACACTACCAAACGTAAAATAGATAGCTAGTGGGAAGCAGCCGCATAGCACAGGGAGATCAGGTCGGTGCTTTGTGACCACCTGGGGGGTGGAATAGGGAGGGTGGGAGGGAGGGAGACGCAAGAGGAAAGAGATATGGGGATATATGTATATATATAACTGATTCACTTTGTTATAAAGCAGAAACTAACACACCATTGTAAAGCAATTATACTCCAGTAAAGATGTTAAATAAATAAATAAATAAATAAATATCTAATAGCATGATGCCGGGCACGTAAGATGCTCTCATGGTGATGCTGTGAGGCCCCCTGGCACTCACCCCTCCTGCAAAAGCCGATGGTCCCTGCAGGTCCTTTCCCGAAGGCTTCACTTGCTGCAGGAGGTCTCACAGCCTCTCCCACGGGGATGACGGACAGGAATTGGTGGATAAATACCCGGTTTCTTTGCCCCTCACCTGAGGCAGCTTTGAGGTCTGCTCTGCGAAGGCTCCCAGAGGTCTCCCGGTGAGTGAGCCCAGTGCACAGCGGTCACCTGCTCGTTAACAAAGCCGGCATCGCCTTCCTTTCCCCACCTCCTCCAATCTCACTTCTCCCAGCCAGCCAGCGTTTCCTAGGATCACCTCCCAAATGAACTACTGCACTCATGGCTCTGTCCCTGGGCTTGCCTCTGGGGTAACTCAACTTAAGATAGTGCTCAATAAATACCAGTGATTAAAATAGTGAGAAGATTGGGCAATAATATGACAGCACCTCGAGTCTGAGATCCCAGCAGAACATCAAGTTAACATCCCGTCTACAGCTCAAGACTATAGGGGATCGCCCACAGAGACGAGGGAGGGCTTTTTGGTTGTTGTTTGGTTTTATTTTCCAATGATTTATAGAAGCAGATAGAAGTTGGTCAGACACTGGACGTCGGGGGTGGAAACAGAACCTGTTTTAGAGTGAACCAAAGCCCACCCCAGAAAATACTGTATCACAGAAGATCTTTATAATGAGATCTGTAGTCAACTTCCCCTCCATCTTTTGGGGGATTCAGTTCCTGAGAATTACCACCTAGCTCTGTTCCCAGTCTGTCTTGTGCTCCTGGGAAGCTGCAGAAAGGCACTTTAAAGCTGATTCTTTAAGATACGACTCTCTGTTTTGTTCTCACTGTTGAACTCTTGACTGTACTGAGCGTGAACAATTTCACCTGAAGGTCGTTAAGCTTCCAACAAGTTCTGAGGACGGCATTTCTGGTTTCAAGTCTTCGCTAGGAGTGTTATTTGTCATTCATTTATCTATCACATATTTATTTGGGGCCAAGGAGGGGAGAGACACATGTTGGGGGCTTTTTGGGTGGGCGTCAGCCAGAGAGAGATTTCATTCAAATTTACAAGGGAATGTTTGGGAAGGAAAGGAAGTGGTTTGACAGACAGCTGGGAGCACAGACATTTGCAGGGCAAGTGGGGAAGAGGGAACCTGCACCGCGGTTGAGAAGGTGTCCGTGAGAAATGGAAGGGACGCAGACAGGATCACCTGTAAAATCAGGAAAAGGACGTCAAAAAGGTGGGGGTGGGGTGGGAAGTTTTTCACTATCAAATCAGAAGAAAGTTTAATGATAACACACAGCGTGGTTGAAGATGTGAGGAAACAAACGCTGTTTGCCATGACTCGTGGGTGTAATTTGACATAATTTTTCAGGAGGGCAATTTAATAATGTGTATCCAGTCTTTAAAACACATACATCCTTTTGAAGCAATTTTGCTCTCAGTCATTTATCGTTAGATTTCGCTTCTGAAATGTCCTTCGTAATTTTGTTTCTAATAGGGGAACATTAGGCTGAATCTACATTTGTTCTAAAAAATTCCAACAATAGGCATTTAGTTCAATAAATTATGGTTTTATCCAGACTGCAAAATATCAAGGAGCTGTTTACACTGATGGTGTGAATGTTTATTGACATGAGAAAGGATTCAACAATACAGCAAATGGGAAAACAAATCATGGAGCCATGTGTTAAGTATGATCTCCATTCTTTGTTCTGGTTGTTAATAGATATTTATTGAAAGAACTGCACCACAGTATCAATAGAGGTTCCTGTTGGTGATGAATGGAGAGGGTGTCTGTGCTGGGGGATCAGCTTCCACATGGTCCTGAATGCTGCCTGCAGGTGATGACCACCCAGATGGTGCCAGCATCCTATAACCCTTTCTAATGTACCTTCCCTATTGCAGAGGTTGGAACGGCCCCCAAAAAACCTCACTATATTTATCAGACCCCCTTGCAGCTTAGAAACTTCAGTGACCTTGCAATTTTAAAAATACTCCTATCTACTGACTTGTATGAACCAAAATTCATGTGTTGAAGCCCTAAACCTCAAGCTACTCCCACCGCCGCTGCCCCCACCCCCAACCAAAGTGATGGAATTTGCAGATGGGGCCTTTGGAAGGTGGTTAGGCTTAAATGAGGTCATAACGGTGGAGCCTGTATGTTGGGATTAGTGCCCTTATTAGAAGAGACACCAGATAGCTCTCTGCCACGTGAGGATACAGTGAGAAGGCAGACGTCTGCCAGCCAGAAAAATAGCCCTCATCAAGAACCAAATCAGGGCTTCCCTGGTGGCGCAGTGGTTGAGAGTCCGCCTGCTAATGCAGGGGGCACGGGTCCGTGCCCCGGTCCGGGAGGATCCCACGTGCCACGGAGCAGCTGGGCCTGTGAGCCATGGCCGCTGAGCCTTCTCATCCGGAGCTTGTGCTCCACAGCGGGAGAGGCCGCAGGGGTGGGAGGCCCACGTACTGCAAAAAAAGAAAAAAAGAAAAAAAAAAAAAGAATCAAATCAGGCAGCACCTTGATCTTAGATGTCTCACCCTCCATAACTGTGAGAAATAAATGCCTGTTGTTTAAGCTACTCAGTCTATGGTATTATATTTTATATCTGGGCAGTTCCAGTGGCCTGGAATCCAGTGACCTGGCAGGGCTCAGGGCCCCAGTGCTGTGGGTGTGGATGGTGACAGCTGCATCCTGATTCAGCAGCTGGGTCAGGGCAGTGGTGATGCTGGTCATGGTGGCAGTGGTTTGGATTTGGAACTGCAGCCCCCCTACTCCACAAGAGGCATCCTGACCATAGAAGTGACAGCCTCTCCTTTGGTGGCCCAGTTATGCTGCACGGCTACAGGAATCAATCCTGAAAGCTCAAACTGGAGTCTGGGCCTCCTGCCCCCAACGATTCTCTAGACCATTGAAGACCCTGTGAAATGCCCTTCCTCTGCTCTGAAACTAGCCTGAGTGTCCTCGTATCATTACTCCTAGCAAAGGGGAGTTGGGGTTGGCGTCTACCTTCTCCTCTGCCCTGTCTACTTTTATGGCATGAACTCCAAACCCAAATTCCCTTGGAACTTTCCCTTAGGTTCTCAAAAAGTCTCAACAGTGACTATTCCATCCTTTGTGCTCCCGCCATAATCAATGGCCATAATCAATCCTGCCTGACCAGGTTGGGATGTCTACAAGGGCCTCAGGGGAGAGAAAGTCACAGAGATCTTATTTCAAAGATCTAGGTTGGGCTTCCCTGGTGGTGCAGTGTTTGAGAGTCCGCCTGCCGATGCAGGGGACACAGGTTCGTGCCCCAGTCCGGGAAGATCCCACATGCCGCGGAGTGGCTGGGCCCGTGAGCCATGCCCGCTGAGCCTGCGCGTCCAGAGCCTGTGCTCCGCAACGGGAGAGGCCACAACAGTGAGAGGCCCGCGTACTGCAAAAAAAAAGATCTAGGTCATTGTATCTGGATTTTTCTGATACTCAGAAATTATCATGTACTACTGATATCATAAAAGAAGCTTCAGAAATAAAGATATAACATGTGAAGGTGAAACAAGGAGCAGCATGGAAAGCTATGCTGGACACAACAACAAACTATAGAAATTGACTCCTTGAAAAGAGGAGTCACGTGTGGCTTGGATTTTACCATTGGTCCTTGGTTTGTCCCCCACGTAAGTGTCGTCCTATACTGTAGTCCCTGGCCGCACGTGGCTACTGAGTACTTGAAACAATTAGTCCAAATCGAAACGTGCTATAAGTATAAAATACACACCAGACTTCAAAGAGTTGCTACCAAAAAAATTAAAAAGAATGTGAAATGTCACAGTAATAACTTTTATATTGATTACAGGCTGAAATGATAATAGTTTGGATATATTGAGTTAAATGAAACATATTATTAAAGTTAATATTACCTGTCTCTTTTTACTTTTTGAATGTGGCTGCTAGAAAAATGCTAAATTCCATATATGGCTGGCGTTCTATTTCTTTTTTTAATAAATTTCTTTTTTAAAATAAATTTATTTATTTATTACTTTTGGCTGCATTGGGCCTTTGTTGCGTGGGCTTTCTCTAGCTGTGGTGAGCGGGGGCTACTCTTCATTGTGGTGAGCGGGCTGCTCATTGCAGTGGCTTCTCTTGTTGCAGAGCACGGGCTCTAGGCACGCGGGCTCAGGAGCTGTGGCTCACGGGCTCTAGAGCACAGGCTCAGTAGTTGTGGCACACGGGCTTAGTTGCTCCGCGGCATGTGGGATCTTCCCGGACCAGGGCTTGAACCCGTGTTCCCTGCATGGGCAGGCAGATTCTTAACCACTGTGCCACCAGGGAAGTCCCTGGCATTCTATTGCTATTGGATGACGGCACTGCTCTAGAGCATCTCAGGGGATGGGGAGGGGCAAGAACCTGAGTTTGGGGGTCGGAAGTGAACACCCTAAGAGGAGATGAAGAGGAGAGGAGAGAGAAGGTAGATTTTTCAGAAAATTCACAGTAAGTTAAAAAGGAAACATAGAAAAATGGTTTGAGTGGGAAGAGAGAGTCCAGGGAATGTATTTTAGGATGAGGAATCTGAGGATGCTGGCTGAAAATTGGGGTCCAAGAGAGGGAAGTCAAATCTGCCCGACAGAGGAAGAATATATTAAGCCAGTCCCAGAGTGGGGACGCAGGACCAGGACAGACACTAAAACTCCTAGGGAGGAGGAACATTTATGGTTATTAAGCCCTTAACTGAAAAGGCAGGCTGGAAGAGTACAATGTGAAACAATGCGTGACGTGGAATATACACACAAACCAGAGACTGAGAGTAAATCAACAAAAATATTAGTGCTTTCTAGGGAGTAGGATTTGCCATTTTCCCTCAAATGGATTTTTCTGTGTCTTCCCTGTCTTGTTCATTGTACAGCTATTGATCTTGTAATTAGAAAAGCAAATTATATATATATATATATATATATATATATTTTTTTTTTTTTTTTTTAAACCTGCCAGCACCTTGATCTTGGCCTTCCAGCCTCCAGAACTGGGAGAACATACATTTCAGTTGTTAAGCCACCTACCTAGTGTATGGTGCTTTGTTACAGCAGACCAAGCTAACTCTGTCAGGACACAGACTCAGCTTGGCAGGTTTAGTATAACAGCATCTTGGTTTATGGGGCATCTTTGATTTTACTGTATTGTTATAAAATTTAGAAATGTGTTTAAAGTGATCTGTGAGCACTGTTAAAGTCAAGTAGCTCTAAACAGCTGGAAGGAACAATTCCTGGCTCTGTCCTCCTTCGCCACCCACCCCCTTTCAGGCAACCACTTTCTTCCCCCTAAGAATTTTGTGTTCTTGAATTAATAGACTTTATTTTTCAAGGAGTTTAAGGTTTACAGCATAATTGAGCAGAATGTACAGAGTTCCCTCTCTGGTCCTCTCTCTGTTGCCCTTACTGTCAAGTCTTGCATTTGTGTGTTATATTTGTTGCCGTTGATGAGCCAGTATTGAGATGTTATTAATAACTACGATCTATTGTTTACATTAGGATTCGCTCTTGGTGTTGTACGTCCTGTGGGTTTGGACAAATGTATAATGACATGTATCCACCATTGTAGTATCATCCGGAACAGTTTCACAGCCCTTAGAGTCCTCTGTGCTCTGCCTATTCGTCCCTCCCTCCCCTCACCTCCTGGCAATCACTGATCCTCTTACTGTCTCCATCATTTTGCCTTTTCTAGAATGTCTTAGAGTTGGAATCACGCAGTGTGTAGCCTTCTCAGATGACTACACTTTTCACTTAGTGACGTGCATTTCAGGTTCCTCCATGCCTTTTCCTGGCCTGATGGCTCATTTCTTTTTAGAGCTGAGTAATGTTCCATTGTCTGGATGGACCAGTTTGTATATTTACTCACCTACTGAAGGACATCTTGGTTGCTTCCAGGTTTTGCCAATTATGTATGACTGCGTACATCTTCTAAGACTAAGGACATTCTTTTACATAACCACTGAGGCATAATTACACAAAATTAATGGTAACTCAGTATGTCACTTAATACCTAGTTCATATCAAATTTCAGTCCAGAGTTCCTTCAAGGTTCAGACATCGCATTTGGTTGTTTTGCCTCTTTTGTTTTTTATCTAGAACGGCTCCCTGCCTTTTTTGTTTGATATTTATGACATAGATTTTTCTTTTTTTTTTTTTTTTTAAGAATCCAAGAGGCCTAGGAAGCTTCTGGGTTGCAGAGGGACACACAGAAGGCAGTTGTTCTGAGTCCCCTGGGACTCACCCCGGGCTTAGGAATCAGAATCTGGGGGTGAGGACTCCCCAGCAACTCTGAAGGCAGCCTGGCTCAGAGCCTTTCTGGCTCTGCTGCACAGCCCATAAAGCTGCCTGCAGGCGCAATGATGCTTTGTAATACAGATGTGGGCTTCGGTTCCAGGCCGAGGTGCCATCCATCTCTCAGATCAACGGCTTCAGGGAGGCCCTTTTAGGGAAGGGATCCCTGCGAGGGGCCCGGAAATTACTATGTTCAATACAGCGTCATTTTTGACTTGTGAAAATTTGACAGATGATTACAAAAGAAAGCTCCAAATGACAAAATAATGAGCAACTCATTTGAAATGTAAAATAAATAGGTAAATCTCTACTGATAAGGCAAAATGAATGGCATTTGGATGACATTTGGTGATTAAATTAAACAGTAATGGACTCGTGAATAATGCACCTAGAGATGGCTGGGGAGGGCGATTTTTTCCCAAATCTCAGGACATCAAGCCCCATCTGTTTTCAGTTCAAGTCCAGGAGCTCAGCAGGGGGTCATGGGCTCTGGGATTTGAGGTGGGCGTCCGGCCCACCTACTCCACAAGAGGCCCACCTTGTGCTCTGGGGAGCCAAGCCCATGTCTATCAGTGCCAGGAGAACCTTCGAGATGTCTAGTCCACTTCTATGCCTAGGGAAGCTGAGACCCAGAAAGGTCAAGACACTTGTCCAAGGGTGACCAGCAGAACGAGGACTGGGACCCAGGTCTTCTGACCCGCAGCTCAGAGATCTGCTTTCTGCACCATGTCTGTCTTCAGCCCTGCAGTGACTGGTCTCCAGAGATGACCTCCACCTCCCGCCCTGTAAATTGCACCTCTCAATAAGTGGTCCCCTCCCCTTGAATCTGGGCTGGTCGGTGACTTCCTGTTGACCAGTAGAATATGATGGAAGTAATGCTGCGTGACCTTCAATGCTAGGTCACAAGAAACCTTGTAATTTTTACCCAGGCATCTTGAAACACTTGCTCTGGGAAAGCCAGCCACCGTGTAAGAAGTCCAACTACCTTCCATGCTGTGAGGAAACCCAAGCTAGCCAGGTAAAGAGGCTACATGAAGAGGCGGAGATTGCCTGGTAGCTCCCAGCTCTTCCAGCATCTCAAATGAGGCACCAAACATGCACATAAAGAAACCATCTTAGTCGACCAGCCCTGTCGAGCTTTCAGGTGACTCCAACTCAAGCCTCCATCTGCCTGTAACCCCATGAGAGATCCCAAGGAGAATCCACCCAGCGAGTCTTGTCAACCCACAGAAATGTGAGCGTTAATAATAAATTATCGTTTCAGTTACTGTGATGGTTATGTGATGGTTTATGTGTCAACCTGAATGGACTAAGGGATGTCCACATAGCTGGTCAAACATTATTTCTGGTGGTTATCTGACTCACCAAGTCAGAAAGTCGGGTGTGCACAAGAACACTCCATTAGCAAATGGACATGGTAGATACAAGATCGGGCCCGAGCACCAGTAGGTAATGAAGAAATAGCCCAGATGCCCATGGTCCCCACTCCTGCTATGCTGCCTTCCCTCTCCCAGCCTGCACCTATGGCCTCACGAGGAGCTCACTATGATCAGTTGACAAAAGCCTCGGGCCTAACTTACAGACGATTCTGCACAACACCCAGGTACTACCCGAAAGTGGGCAGCTGCCACACTACCTCCGGGACATCATGAAGGGCAGTGGTGAAGAGGAGCCCTCCCAGTGTGCAGAACTTTGGGCATTGCGCCTGGTTATTCACTTTTCTTGGGAGGAGAAATGGCAGATGTGTGATTACACACTGATTCATTCAGGACGCCTCCTCCACTGTCACGGTATCCCACACAGACTCGCTTGCTACCCAGGAACTCACTTCACAGCAAAAGAAGTGTGGCAGTGGGCCCGTGCTCATGGAATTCACTGGGCTTGCCATGATCTCCACACTCCTGCAGCAGCTGGCCTAACAGACTGGTGGAATGGCCTTTTAAAGACTGAGTCATAGCACCAGCTAGATGGCAATAGTTTACACGGCTGAGGCCAGGTTCTCCAGAAGGCTGCATATGCTCTGAGTCAGCATCCAATATAAGGTGCCGTTTCTCCAATAGCCAGGATTCATGGTCCAGGATCAAGGGATGGAAATGAGAGTGGTACCACCCACTATTATCCCTAGCGACCCGCTAGAAAACGTTTGCTTCCTCTTCCCGTGACTCTATGGCCCAGAGGTCTTACTTACAGAGGGACAAATGCAAAGGGAATACAGAATGCATAACAAAGAAAGGCAGTTATAAATACCAACTATGACCGCGTGACCAGTTACAAAAAAATCGAGCACTGTAATTGTCACGAGTATTTCCTCGCTATTTGTTACGAATACTTTTGTGTATATACATACATATATTAAGCGAATATCTTTGTTTTCTTTCCTCTCTTATTCCCTCTCATGTAACATAAAATGTACTGACTTTATGTCAGTATTTACATATTGTTCATTTTACATCATAGTATTTAAGTCATGGTGCATCAGGATAAGAGTAAACGTCACTCAAGGACTTTACCTCCCCTTCTGGGAAAGGGATCAGTGCATTTTGGGTTGTATGAAGCATAGCTCTATCACGTTAGGTGGAATTATGACCTTGTTATTGTCTTTATTCGGAGTTTAAGCATGTTTAAGGGGATGTATATGGGCGCCAAGTTGACCAGGGGTGGACTTGCAGTGGTTAATTTTATGTGTCAACTTGGCTGGACTAAGGGTTGACCAGTTAGCTGGTAAAACGTTATTTCTACCTCACATGTCTGTATGGGCGTCTCCAGAAGAGATGAGCATTTGAATTGGTACACTGAGTAAAAAAGATCACCCTTCACCAGCGCAGGTGGGCATCATTTGATCCATCTAGGGCCTGAATAGAACAAAAAGGCAGAGGAAGGGTAAACTTCCTCTCTTTGCTTGAGCTGTGGGACATCCATCTTCTGCTGTGGACATCAGTGCTCCTGGTCTGGGGCCTTCAAACTCAGACCAGGACTCACACCACTGGTCCCCTAATTCTCATGTTTTGGGACTCAGACTTACTCTATCAGCATCCCTGGTTCTCAAGCCTTTGGACTCGACTGAATTACACCACCAGCTTTCCTGGTTCTCCAGCTTACAGATGGCAGGTGGTGGAACGTCTCAGCCTCCGTAACCATGTAAGCCAATTCCTATAATAAATACCCACCCTTCCTATTATATATATATATATATATCTCTCTATATATATATATATCCTATTGGTTCTGTTTCCCTGGAGAATGCTGACTAATACAGCTGCTAAGTTTGGGGGCAGTTTTTTACACAGCAATTTATCATCAGCATATAACTGACTTTCAGAAGGAGAGAGAGTTGTCAGAAAGCTCTAGCAGTGGGAGACTAGGGTGCTCAGGCGCCTCCTTCTGAGTTTAATGTGGGTTAAATTTGAACTCTAGATCTCCCATGAGACCCACCATTCCCAGGTCCAAGTGAACCTGTCAGAGTTCCTGGAGAAACTGACCCTTTGGCTTATTTATCAAACAAATATGAATTAAGTTCCACCATGTGAGCAGTAAAGAAACAGCTAGGAGAAAAACAGACACTGATTTCACTTTCCTGGGACTTACAGTTCAGCAG
>NW_006790015.1:1344919-1354873 GCF_000442215.2 Lipotes vexillifer
GACACAAATCGTGACCCTGAGGGTCCAGTTTCAGAGACAAGTGTCCGGGTTCCATGAGAAGTGGCACCAGCCACCCTCCCACATCCCCATCCAGCCCTGATTGCCTCAAAGGAGTTGATACGTGACAAGCCACCTGGGGAGGCCCTCTGTGTGCCTTACCTATAGCCTCATTGGGGTGAGGGGATTAAATAAGAAAAATGTTTATAAATTACTCCTTGCAAGTGGATGGTGCTATAGCGCCCAGTAAATGGCAGCCGTTGCTTTTATCTTCATTATTACCGTGATCATTAATAAAAGTGGGCGTGCTTTACAAGATTCTCCTATTTTTTTCCAAAGTCATGGAGCCCCATCTTCTCGCTGCCTACTTTGTAACCCGTCTGCACCAGGATGCTCTCCAACCCCTGAAACTTAGCATCCTCAAATCCTCCTCTTCTCAACCTTTTCCCCAACACTGCTCATCCTGACTTCCTAGCTCTGCTAGTGGCTCCAATATCCATGACTTATGGACACTTCGAGCTGGGAGAAGGGACAGGGTGATAGGGAGCTCAGGGGGAGTAAGAAGGGTAAGCTTCCAAGCGCAGGGGGCTGGTGGACACCCCATTTCTACAGCCCTTCAGGGTCCCTGGCAGAACCAGCATCCCCCAGGTGGTAGCCTCGACCAGCTTCCTGATCCAGGAAACTAATTTCTCACTTGGAAATCAAGCAAGATCACACTTCTCATTTCGCCAGTCACTCTGTGTTGTAGGAGCTGAGGAAGTTCCAGGACTTCTGTGTTAGGACAGGGGTGGGTGGGTATTCCTGCTCAATCAGTTTTAACCATGATCCCTTACATTTGGAGGATGACTCATCTTTCACCTCAGGAACCCTCTTAATCCTCCCCCTTCCCTATGTGACAGATACTGTCGGTGCCCCACCCATGCCCCTTGGCACTCGAGTACCTCTACACACAGAAGCTGCCTCCTGCAAACACCTGCAACCCATTCCCCAAGTCCTGGAAAGCATGGGTACCCGCTGATACTGCGGCCACTTCAGCCACACCCAGGGCACAGCTTCCACAGGGGATCTTTAGTGGGTTAATGAAGGTGGGGTTAAACTTGAACTCTAGATCAAACCATGAGAACCACCACTTTCCAAACCTTATCAACGCTAAGACTTACTCAGCTTCTTACACCCAACCTCAAAGCTCAGAAGCCAGGACCAAAGTGGAAGCCATGTCCTTGTCCATTCATTCATTTAAGACACATGTATTGACCACTTACTATGTGCCGGCAATGCGGTGGCTACTGGGAACACAACAGTGAACACCAGGACCTTAATCCCTGTGTTCTCTAGGTGAGGTCTTAGAAGATGGGTGTGGCAGAGCCCAACTAAGTACTCACCAATCCCCTTTCCTCTTCCTGAGCACACAGGAAAACTACATTTCCCAGCTCCCTTTGCAGTGGGGGTGGGGCCATCCGGCTAGGTTCTGGCCAAAGGAGAAGCAGGCTGAGTGTTGGGTGTCATTTCTAGGTCTGGCCATAACCCCCTGTATTTTCATCTATATTCTCTCTCCCTCTGATACACTGACTTCAAAGGCACAAGTTTAGGATGGCAGTGTAATAAAGCAGAAGGAACCAGGATCCCCTATTTCCTGCATGTGGGAGGGCAGGCAATGGGCATTGGCCAACCCACATGGACTACCAGTAGAGTGAGAAGTATGGCTTCCACTGAGATTCAAGGCAAAGCTTCACCTGTCCTGACTAATGAAAAGACTAGTGGTTGAGTGTGGGAGAGCATACTTTCCAAAGATGGATGAAACCATACTTCCCATCCCATATGCTCTTCTCATAATGAGACCTTGATACTCCTCCCACTGAGTATTAGGTTCTATGTCCCCTTCCTTGAGTCTGGAGGACCTTCATGACTGTTTCAATAGAAGCAATGTTATATGACTTCCAAATCTTGGTCATAAAAGGTGAGACAGCCTCCACCTGGTTCTCTTGGGATGCTCACACTTAGAATCCAGCCACCATGCTGTGAGGAAGCCCAAGCAGGCTGCAGAGAGACCCACATGGAGAGAAAATGAAGCCCTTGACCCATCCCAACTTGTCAGCCAGCACCAACTCATCAAGATATGAGTAGCTCCTCCTGAACATGGGTGCTCCATCCCCGGTCCAGCCTCCCCTCCCAATACCACACAGAGCAGAGATGAACTGTTGCCCTCAAGCCCTGCCCATATGGAGCAAAATAAAGGCTTTTATTTTAAGCCACTACGTTTTGGGGTGACTTTTGTATGCAGCAAGAGATAACATGAACACCGGAGACACAACCCCAGAGATCTCTCCACCACATCACCTGACTGCCCACCAAACCACCACAAACATGGTGCAGCTTTCTTTAAATAATAAAAGCTCATTTGTTCAATTGTTACTACATCTCAGGCACTAGGCAAAGTATTTATACGTGATTTCTTATTTCATTCCCCCAACAACCCCATGACATGGAGAATAGCATTATCCTCATCTCACAGGGAAGGAAACAGGCTCAGAGCAGTTCTGTAATTTGCCCAAGGGCACACAGCTAGTGAGTGGGGAAGGCAGGACTTAAATCCAGGACCTCCTGACATGACACCAGAGCCTGCCCGCCTGTGGCTGCCCCTCACAGCCTCCCAACACAGGCAGAAACATGTAGCAGATGCTCTGAGATAGTCCTGATTTCATACTATTGCATTCTTTTCAATAAAGGCAACTGTATAAATATACACGTACATTGATGTAATTTTTAGACTTAATATCTTTTTCTGTAAATCATTATCAAATACCATTGCAGTTCTCTGGAGGCAGCCTGCATTTGAATCCTGACTGTGCCATTCACTAGCTATGTGACAGTAACCTTTCTATGCCTCAGTTTCCCCATCTGTAAAATGGAGATTATAGCAGTGCCAACCACACAGGACTGTGGCAAAATTAAATTAATTAGTAGTGCAGGCAAAGCCCTCAGAACTGCGAGGTTAGCAACTGTTTGACAAATGTTGATTACTGTTGTTTCCATTGCCTCCCCAGGGGGAAATAGTTCAGCACAGGTGGGACAGGCTGGTCAAGGCTGAGGCCAGTGGTAAAATCTGTTTCTTCCTTTCCACCACTGGAAGACCAGGCCCCGGCTCTCCCCCGCCACACTCCGCGGTCTTGGGCACCTCAGACCCCTCCCAGATGAGCTGTGAATGTCCCCTCCCACGTCCCAGGGCTTTTGACAGAGAGGTGTGTGAGAAAGTTCTGAGAACTGCAAACCATGGAAGAAGCATAGCAGCAGAAGTGATGCTCCCTGGCCTCCTGGCCTCCTGGGTCGAGGCTAAGCAACAAAAGCCTCTAAAGAGATGAGAGGGAAGGGGCAGGTGGAGGCAGGCACAGGGAAGGGGCAAACAGAGGGCCCCCGGAGCATCTGAAATTCCACAACCTTTCCTTACCACCTGTCCCCCGCCCCCGGTCCCTGCACACACAGATCAGGCCTTGCTAGCTCTGGGCCTCCGGGGCAGGGGTCGTGCAGGACAGTGAGGCCTGTCCTGCCCAGGAGCCACCTCCCTGCAGTTCCAGGGGTTTCTAGAAAACAGCTGGGAGGGAGGCCCCTGGGAGCAGCAGGGGCCAGCAGGGAGGAGTGCCTAGCTCACAGCCCTGCCCTGGAGCCGAAGCTTCCTTCCTGTCAACAGCCTGCCCGGCTCAAGGGAGAGGCCGGCCTGCCCATGGAGGGAAAACTAGTGCCAGAGGCCTCTGTCAGGAGCAGCCACATCCAGAGGTGGCCAAGAAGAGGCGGCAGTCAAGGCCCCCTGATGAGTGACAGAGGTGGGAGCTCGGGCACAGACAGAGAGAGCAATGCAATCAGCCACACCAGGGTTCAAATCCCTCCTCTGCCTCTCACTGAATGTGTGGCTTTGGGCAAGTCCCTCAGCCTCTCCAAGCCTCCGTCTCCACCACGGGGAAATGGGGAAGATAACCGTCAATCATGCGACCGTGTATGAAAAGTATTCAGCATGTGACGAGCGCTTTATTATTATTGCTGTTGTGTTGTTGTTAGTCCAGTGAGTCTGAAATGGAGTGGCCTTGTCCCTCGTTGTGAATTTCTCTCTCCTAGCCCAAGGACTCCAGAGACTTGTGTGAAGCTTCCCCCAGGATTTCTGCTTCAGGGACGGGAAGGGCAGGGTGGAGAGGAGACCATATATGGACCCAGACCCAAGGGCCAGAGGCCCCTAGAGAGGCGTGGCCAGTGGGAAATAAGGACATGAGTTGGACAGCATCTTCAAAGAGTCGGCCGAGAGACAAAAGAATGTTTTCCTCTGGGAGGTTGGGAGGCCATGGGCCCAGATGCTACACATGTTCATTCCTCTCACGGTTCCTTCTGGCCAGAGGTCTGATCAGAGTCCTGCAACCAAACCCAGCTGTGGGGAAAAGCTGAGGGCGGGGCTGAGAGGAGAGAGCCAAACCTCTGCCTGGGTTTCTCGGCTGAGATGGGGAGCTGACAGCGACCTCCGTTTCCCCAGAACACCTGGGGAAGGAGGAAGAGCCAGAATGGGGAGTTTGGAGCCTCTGATCATAGGTCCATCTCCACCTCTGAAGGTGACATGGTTACAATGGGGGTGCTGTCCTGCCCCCCTACCTCTAAGTGGGAATGTTACGAGGCTAAAATACCATGATCGGGATGAAAGCTTTCTGGGGCGGAGGCTGCGTTCCAGCACTCTTAGGCAGTAGCATTTGGAGTCTTCTGTGATTATAGATAATAGCTCTCTGAAGGCATTAAGTTATTACACAGCGTTGTCATGAAGGTACTTTGTGTCACTGAATTTAACTCACACCCGTTCCCCCAGTGACAGGAAGGGATTCTAGAGCAAACACTCGGGGGCTGAGTGTCCTGCCCGAGAGACACTGGGACTTTCTTTTTCTTTTTCCCCTAAAAGAGGCTCTTGACCTCTCTACTCACTGGCTCCTTCCCTAGAAGGAGCCTAGAGATCATGGGAAAGGAAAAAAATATTTCAGCTAGCAAATTGTCAAGCCTCTATCTTTAGTCACTAGTCAAGGGAATTTATGTCACACGAGTGTGGGAGAGAAGAAAGCTCTGACCGGAATGCAAATCAAAACTATAACGAGGTGTCACCTCACGCCGGTCAGAATGGCCATCTACAAAAACTCTACAAACAATAAATGCTGGAGAGGGTGTGGAGAAACGGGAACCCTCTTGCACTGTTGGTGGGAATGTAAATGATACAACCACTATGGAGAACAGTATGGAGAGTCCTTAAAAAAACTAAAGATAGGACTTTCCTCCTGGTGGCGCAGTGGTTGGGAGTCCACCTGCCAATGCCGGGTTCGAGCCCTGATCAGGGAAGATCCCACATGCTGTGGAGCAACTAAGCCCGTGTGCTACAACTACTGAGCCTGTGCTCTAGAGTCCACGAGCCACAACTACTGAGGCCGCGTGCCACAGCTACTGAAGCCTCTGCGCCCAGAGCCCGTGCTCTGCAACAAGAGAAGCCACTGCAATGAGAAGCCCGTGTGCCACAACAAAGAGTAGCCCCCGCTCACCGCAACTAGAGAAAGCCCGCGAGAGAAAGCCTGCACACAGCAACAAAGACCCAACGCAGCCAAATATATAGATAAAATTAATTAATTAATTAATTTTTAATAAACTAAAAATAGAATTACCATATGATCCTGCAGTCCCACTCCTGGGCATATATCTGGAAAAGACGAAAACTCTAATGTGAAAAGATACACGTACCCCAATGTTCATAGCAGCACTCTTTACAATAGCCAAGGGATGCAAGCAACCTAAACATCCATCGACAGATGAATGGATAAAGAAGATATGATAGATAGATAGATAGATGTATATATAGACTATTACTCAGCCATAAAAAAGAATGAAATAATGACATTTGTGGCAACATGGATGGACCTAGAGATTATCATACAAAGTGAAGTAAGTCACACAGAGACAGAAAAATGTCACTTATATGTGGAATCTAAAAACAAAAAAAACAAAAAAACAGACTCACAGACATAGCAAACAAACTTACGGTTACCAAAGGGGAAAGGCAGGGAGGGATAAAAAAATTTTTTTTAGTTTAAAAAAAATTTTTAAACTTAAAAAAGAGAAGACTCTGACCTACTCTCATTGGCCCTCAAATGTGTCTGCCCTGAGGTGCCATTAGCTTCCAGCATAGGGACATCTCTGTTCCAACCTCAGGGCCTTTGCATATGCTGCTCCTTCTGCCTACATGCTCTTCCCCCAAGATATTTATACAGCTTACCCTCCATTCACTCTCGGTTTCTATTCAAATGTCCTTTGCTTAAAAAGACCTCTCCAACTACCCTCATAAAGAATATTTCCTAGTGCCTTTGTCTCCTTATCTTGCTTAATCTTTCTTCCTCGTTCTTGTCACTGTTCCTCATTATACTACATATTCATTGGTTTGGTTTTGGCCCATCTCACCCACCGAAGTCTAAGTTCCCAGAGGGCAGGAACATCACCTCATTCACGACTGTATTTCCAGCACCAAGAGAACCAAGAGGCTCAGAGTAAGTGCTAAGGAAATATTTTATAATGAATATGTGAAATAGATATTTATGCTTTCATTCGCTCCTCAACAACTTATTGAGTCACATCCGCCCCAAAACTCTGGAGTTATAACAGTAATAAAACCCAGTTCTGCCCTCAGGGAGTTCACATTCCAATAGGAAGCAGAGACATTGGCAGCAAAGGGTGAGCACAATGCCAGGAGGCTGGACTCACATTTACCTGCTAACACTGATCTCTCCAGCCTCAACATCTCTCTTGAGCTCCAGACTCATACATCCAGCTGCCTTCTTGAAATTGTCACAAGGACGGGAATTCAAAGCAGAAATCTCAATTTCCCTCTCCACCTGCTCCTCCCTCCTTGTTCCCCATCTCAGGTGCTCAGAACAAAAGTCCAGGCATCATCCTGCCTTCCACTCTCTGTCCTCACCCTGCATCAAATTAGAAGTCCTGTCGGCTCTGTCTCCAAATCACATCCCAGTTCTGGCTGCTTCCTCATACATCTTGTCCTTACCTGCCTTTTCCAAGTCAACTGCCTAAATGATTCCAGCTCCTGCACCCACCCAACAGCCAGAGGGATCCTTTTTTATTTTATTTTTATTTTATTTTATTTTATTTTATTTTATTTTATTTTATTTTGCAGTACGCGGGCCTCTCACTGTCGTGGCCTCTCCCGTTGCAGAGCACAGGCTCCGGACGCACAGGCTCAGAGGCCATGGCTCATGGGCCCAGCGGCTCCACGGCATGTGGGATCTTCCCGGACCGGGTCACGAACCCGTGTCCCCTGCAACAGCAGGCGGACTCTCAACCACTGCGCCACCAGGGAAGCCCCCGAGGGATCCTTTTAAAACATGAATCAGATCATGTGACCCCCCCCACCCTTACCTAAAAGCCTCCAGTGGCTCCCACTGCACCTAGAAACAAATTCCATCTATTTTCCCGCTGATTTCTCTGACTTCAGCCCACACAGCATTCCATGTGACCCACCCCCCTCACCCTGCACTGGCTCTCCTGTTGCTTCCCAGACACACCAGCCTCACTGCTTCTGCCTCAGGGCCTTTGCACTTGCTATTCCCCTTTGCCCAGAAAACTCTTCCTCCAGATCCTTGCAAAGTCAGCTCCGTCTTGTCATTCAGCTCTCAGGTCATTCGTTTTCTCAGAGAGGCCTCCCCTGACTATGAGACACAGCCCACCCCGCTCCCAGTCACTTCTACCTTATTACCCCGCTGGCTCCCCTACATCACACGGAACACCACCTGATACTCCTGTTCACCTGTGTGTGCATAAAGTATGCGTCTCTACCATTCACTGGGGAGGTGAAACTTAGGGCAGGGAAACCAGGTGGCGGGGAGGTTGTAGAAGGAAGATGGCGAGTCCTGTTTGGTTTTGTTGAGCCCAAGGGGCCTGGGATTGTCCAGGTGAGGATGCCCAATGGGGAGAGGATTTAGGGGTTTGGAACTCAGGAAAGTGTTCAGAGTCAGAGATGGGAATCTGGGAAGGGGCTGAGGAGTGAGGGGTGGTGGTATAGAGTAACACAGGAGGTAGTTGGGAGCCACAGCATGCTCCGAGCAAGCGGTAGGAAGACCTAGAGAGAAGGCGCTGGTCAGGTAAGCCAGTTGGGCAGCAGAGCCTCTGCCCTGGGAAACCCGCCTGGTGGTCCTTGCAGAGGGGGACTGGTAGGAAGCCACAAAACAGGACCCCCATCGCCTGGTCTCCTAGGAAGGCATCCCCTTCCCTCTGCAGACAAAGGTCTGAAATGTCATCAGGACTACAGTTGGGGCCCCAACCCAAGCCATTCTCTTCACCCTGCTCCACAGGGACAGCCCCACTGGCCCTGGGACATCGATTCTCCTGCCCCTTGGCTCTTACAGGGCCCCTGCCAATCAATGACACTGAATGGAGTCAACAGGGCAGGGCCGGGGGCCTCGGGCAGAGAGACCATCACGGTGGTGTCACTGCCCAGGTCTGCAGGGGCAGATTTCTCATTAACTGCATGGGCCTCTCCTGGAGCCTCCCTACTTTGACTCAACCCACAGGTTTCTGGCTCCTGATCTCTCCTTGTCCCTGGCTCCCTGCTAGGGAGACCTGAACGGGGAGCACCTGGGGGTGGGTTTCAAGGGACAGGCACGTGGGCCTTGGGAGCCAAGGGGAGGGCTACTGGAGTGCCCCCGCCTGGTCAGGCCCAGTTCCTGGAGCCAGGAGGCCCAGAGAAGGAGGGTGGCTGTACCAAGGTTCCCAGTTAGAGCCTCAGTTCCCAGAATATTGTCAGACAAAGTGTCAACAAGGGCAGTGTTACCTAGTGGTTAGGGGATAGGGCTGGCCTTAGGCCAGGTACCTGAGCCTCAGCTTCTCCACCTGTAAAGTGGGGATAATAAAATAGTACATACTCCCAAAGGGCTGTGGTGAGGATTAGATAAGACAACACATTTAAAATGGTCAGTACAGGGCCTGGCACATCATAAGCACTTGAGAAGGGAGGGGATCCATGTTCCCTATTGGAACCCATCATTCTGTTTGGAATGAGATGAAAATGGAGAAAAGAGGGCCACGGTGTTCCCCCGTGAATAAACCCCAATTCCGTTTCCTCCCAGATTGTTTGGCTCAGGGGAGCCTGTGTTCCGTGTTATTCACAACATTCTCCAGAGTCAGCTGACCAAAGGCTGGAAACTCATTGCTGCTTGCTACACCCCCCCACGCCCCCAGAAAAACTATGCTCAGGTGCCCGGTCCTCAGCCCCGGAAGCCCCACCCCTCCGCATCCCCTCCGCCGGGGACCCAGGACCTGACTCCAGCAAAGACCCCAATCAGGAGGCTCCTGGCAACTTTCAGGGACTCTGGACTCTTCGGGCTTTCTGATCAGAGGGGGAGGAGACCGAGGGTGGGAGGGGACAGGAGGGAGCCAGAGCTCAGCCAGTTACTGGCAGCAGCATTGCCACCTGGAGCCTGGGTCCCCCTGGGTCCCCCTAGGCCCCTGGGAGAGGGAGGGGTCCTGGGGGATGGTATTTGTAGCTCCTGGCGCCGGGCCAGCCTCTGAAAGGAACAGATTCTTCCTCCTGTCTCCAGAGGAAGTGGCGTTTATGTGACAACTTAGATCTAATGACATATTTCCTGGGTGGGCGGGGGTTGCTTCCTCCAGAGCAAATGGCTGTTGGCAGCTGTTGCCACCCCACCAGGTGGGCAGAGCCCATCTCTGCTTCATTTTATAGATTCGAAAACTGAGAATCAGTGAGATTGAGTGCCTCGCCCAAGGTCACACATCTGTTACGTGGGGAGGAGGTTAGGAAGCCCAGCTTTCTGACTCCAAATCCAGCGTGCTCTCAGGGGTGGGGGAAGGAATGGAGAAAGAGTCTCTTGGGGGAATGATGTGAGGTCACCTGCTCCCAGCAGCCTAGGGCTCTGGGTACTTTCCCTA
>NW_006790015.1:1354883-1364130 GCF_000442215.2 Lipotes vexillifer
ACAGGGGCTGGGTCCCTGCAGGAAGACCCTGTGGTGGGACAGTGGAGACCCAAGTGGGATGGCATGGTGGGAATCAGAGGGAGCGCTGGCCTCACTTCCATCCTAGCTCCCCGTGTGACCTTGGATGGATCCCTTCCATCCTCTGAGACTCGTTCTTTCCAGCTGTAAAATGGGGAGATTTCATTAACAGACCTCTTCTTCTTTTTTTTCTTCTTGTATTTTTTTTAAATACCTCTTTATTGGAGTATAATTGCTTCACAATGCTGTGTTAGTTTCTGGTGTACAACAAAGTGAATCAGCCATATGTGTGCATATATCCCCATATCCCCTCCTTCTTGAGCCTCCCTCTCACCATCCCTATCTCACCCCTCGAGGTCTTCCCAAAGCACCGAGCTGATCTCCCTGTGCTTTTTAGCAGCTTCCCACTAGCTATTTTATATTTGGTAGCGTATATATGTCGATGTTACTCTCACTTTGCCTCAGGTTCCCCCTGCCCAGGCCCTGTGTCCTCAAGTCCATTCTCTATGTCTGCGTCTTTATTCCTGCCCTGCCACTGGGTTCATCAGTAACATTTTTTTAGATTCCATATGTATGTGCTAGCATACAGTATTTGTTTTTCTCTTTCTGACTTACTTCACTCTGTATGACAGACTCTAGGTCCATCCACCTCACTACAAATAACTCAATTTTGGTTTTTTTATGGCTGAGTAATATTCCATTGTATATATGTACCACCTCTTCTTTATCCCTTCATCTGTCAATGGACATTTAGGTTGCTTCCTTGTCCTGGCTATTGTAAATAGTGCTGCAATGAACATTGTGGTACGTGTCTCTTTTTGAATTATGGTTTTCTCAGGGTATATGCCCAGTAGTGGGATTGCTGGGTCATATAGTAGTTCTATTTTTAGTTTTTTAAGGAACCTCCATACTGTTCTCCATAGTCGTTGTATCAATTTACATTCCCACCAACATTCCCTTTTCACCACACCCTCTCCAGCATTTATTGTTTCTAGATTTTTTGATAATGGCCTTTCTGACCGGTGTGAGTTGATACCTCGTTGTAGTTTTGATTTGCATTTCTCTAATAATTAGCGATGTTGAGCATCTTTTCATGTGCCTCTTGGCCATCTGTATGTCTTCTTTGGTGAAATGTCTTTTCAGGTCTTCCGCCCAGTTTTTAATTGGGTTGTTTGTTTTTTTGATATTGAGCTCCTTGAGCTGTTTGTATATTTTGGAGATTAATCCTTTGTCCGTTGTTTCATTTGCAAATACTTTCTCCCATTCTGAGGGTTGTCTTTTCGTCTTGTTCATGGTTTTCTTTTCTGTACAAAAGCTTTTAAGTTTAATTAGGTCCCATTTGTTCATTTTAGTTTTTATTTTCATTGCTCTAGGAGGTGGGTCAAAAAAGATCTTGCTGTGGTTTATGTCAAAGAGTGTTTCTCCTATGTTTTTCTCTAAGAGTTTTATGATGTCCGGTCTTACATTTAGGTCTTTAATCCATTTTCAGTTTATTTTTGTGTGTGGTGTTAGGGAGTGTTCTAATTTCATTCTTTTACATGTAGCTGTCCAGTTTTCCCAGCACCACTTATTGAAGAGGCTGTCTTTTCTCCATTGTATATTCTTGCCTCCTTTGCTGTAAATTAGGTGACCATATGTGCCTGGGTTTATCTCTGGGCTTTCTATCCTGAATCATTGATCTATATTTCTGTTTTCGTGCCAGTACCATACTGTCTTCCCTTCCCTCCTCTAGGACTCATTCTTTCCAGCTGTAAAATGGGGAGATTTCATTAGCAGACCTCTTTTTGCTCTCCAACTTCAAAGGGATGGTCTAATACCCTCAGTTGTCAAGTGAAGGACTGAGGCCCAGAGAGCAAAAATGTCTCACTCAAGGTCACATAGCTCTTTGTGGCAGAGCCAGGCTAAGATCTGGTGCTGGACCAGACATGCGCCACCAGTCCAGTCATAAGCGTTCTTCCATCGGCCAGTTCTGAGACACCACTGCCCAGCTGGCGCCAGGCCAGACCCAACCCTCCGGCTTTTCCCAAGACCCGCTTCTCGCCATCAAGCCTGTGGCTTGAATCCCAACGTTGTCCCTGCTGTGGGTTTGCAACTGTGTTCCCAGACTCCAGGGAGCTTTTCTTCACGGGGAGGTGGCAGCCAGCCCTGCAGAGAGAACTTGGCGATGGAATCCGAGGGACAGGAGGGCCTCCTCCGGGTCCTTCCCGTGTCCTCTGAAAGCCCTCCCTCCTCCTCGCAGTGAGGGGTTACTGGCAGTGAAGTTGCCAGAAAGGCTCTGGCTGAGACCTCACAAATGCCAAGAGCAGGTCCCCGACCTGGGACAAGCCCGAGACAAGAAGATTCCTAATGCCCTCTCTTCCATCAGAGCAAAGGGCACCAACAGATCATATTAAATATAACAGTTTCGCCACGATTTTTTTAAGGATTTTTATAATGTTGCTCTTGGACTTCTTTGGCTGCCGGGCACTGATTTAATTGGCGGTGGCTATGCCTTCCCATCCACTCTCTTGTCTACCCGGGATCTCTTACTGATTGAGAAAATGTAGCTGACAAATTGCTTTTACGTGTAATGACACTTTTAGGAATACCAAATGCAGTAATTAATGCCGTTGACCTAATGTTACATTTGGTAGACATTTAACATTTATTAATTTCAATTTCACAGGTTTTTTTCCCCCATTTTATAGCCAATAAATATTTTAAGGTCTCAGATATTTTTGCAGGTTCCTTAAAAGCTTGTAGTTCCAAAGAGCTACCGTGACCTTGATTGAGAAAGGGACCAAACCTCTCTGGGCCTCAGTTTCCCCATCCTGCTCTCTGGGGCCCTGCCAGCCATCGATGAACCCTGCAATGCTGACACATCCCCGGGATCGACATTTTAGAACTGTACTTAGTTAAGGCCAAGCCCCCACAGGGCTGCCAGCCTCACAGTGCAGAAATGCTCAGAACCACACGAAGACAGATACAAAGACCTCCCTCTCACCCATGAAGAGCAAAGCAATAAACAATGTTGTTTGGCCAGTCGGTTGAATTTCATTTGTGTGGTTTGGAGTATATTTTCTAGTTAGTGAACCTGCCACATTCATGACCTCCCTTTTTCGACTGAATGGAGAGAAAGGGGGAAAAGAAAGGGGAAAAGGAGCTTCCTTGGTGGCGCAGTGGTTGAGAGTCCGCCTGCCGATGCAGGGGACGCGAGTTCGTGCCCCGGTTCGGGAAGATCCCACATGCCGCGGAGCAGCTGGGCCCGTGAGCCATGGCCGCTGAGCCTGCGCGTCCGGAGCCTGTGCTCCACAACGGGAGAGGCCAGCCGCGGAGCGGCTGGGCCCGTGAGCCGTGGCCACTGAGCCTGCGCGTCCGGAGCCTGTGCTCCACGACTGGAGAGGCCACAACAGTGAGAAGGCCCGTGTACTGCAAAAAAAAAAAAAAAAAAAAAAAAGAAAGGGGAAAAGGCTACAATATTTCCCCTGTACAGTCGGCCAGCTGACAGCTGCCGGTCTGGGCAGGACAGGGCTGCACAAGGGCAAGCTCCCCAGGGAAGTGCTGGTACGTGCAGTGTAAGTGATCTGGGTTAGACCTCAGGGAGGGGGGGGGCCCAGAATAGGGAACCCCCCCTCCCACTGCCCAGCCCCCACCTGAAGGGAGCTTGGCTGGGTAAAGGTGCCTGGGTCCAGTGCCTCCTCTGCCAGTGAGGCTGGATGATGCCAGCTCAGCAGTGGCCTCTACCCAAGTTAAGGAGGTTTGGAGAAAAAGCCGAAGAGACTGGGACATGCCCAGGGGAAGAGGAGAGGAAGGGATGCCCTGGCAGCCTTGTCCCCTCATGAGGGTACCGTGATCGGGTCCTGAATGACCCATGACATGTGGGACAGTGGCCTCAGCTACACACACACCCGGCTGCCAAGGGGATGGGCTTCTGCAAGCAAGCCCCCATCCAAGCTGGAGAGAGCTCTCTTCCTCTCTGAGCTCTCCCTCAATCATCCGCACGCCCTTCTCACCTCCCCTGCAGCCCCGCCTAAACTCTGCGATAGTGAACCGTGTCTTCCTCTATCCACTTACGCACATTTATTCACATTTACTAGGTGGAAGGCACGCTGCGGTACACCAGCAAATCACAGTCCCTGCGCCCCTGGAATTCACAACGTACTGGGGAAGTGGACAAGTACGGCAGTCACAGAGAATGACCCAAAGCTCTGATGGAGGAAATACTGGCTGCCACGTGGCCCAGCGGGTCTGCCTCACTAGGACTGGGGAGCGAGTGTTCCGGAAGACTTCCTGGAAGAGGGGACAGCTCAGCTGGGCAGGGAGGAGGGGATTCTGAGAGGAGCCTAGAGAGAGGGATGAGATACATGATTCGGCAACATCAGAGCCCAGAACGGGCAGAGCCAGCTCCTGATGAGCAGAGCGCGGGGAGGAACCAGACCCCTGATGCCTGCTTCTAGCTGCAGCATCTCCGGGATGAGGAGGGAGGCTGCCAGAGCAACTCTAAGCCCCGATTTCAGGCTGCCAGGGCCTCAAATCTTCCACTTTCCACAGCAGCAGAAGAAAGGAGAAACAGGTCCTCCCAGGGGATTTGCATTTTAAGAGGGATCAGAGCTCCTGGAACAGAAAGACCCACCCCCTGCCTCAGCCTGCTTTCCATCCTCCACCCCTCGATGAGCCTTTGCCTCAAACCTCTCCCTTTCCTTTACCCGCTCTGGTCTCCAGACTCAGCTCCTGGCTGCTCATCTTTTGGGGGTGGTCACGATGGTAACCCTCACCCTGGCTCCTGCCCCCCAGTACTAGCCAGGAGCACACTGGATCTTACACAGCGCCCCAAGCCTTGGCTGATCTGGCACTGAGCCCGGTGACCCCACAAGGCAAGGGCGGGGGGAATGAGGGACACTAGACCCTCCAGGGCCCAGCTCTCTGGTTTGAGGGGGGCGGTCAGGAGTGGAGGAATGATGGGTTAGTACATCTTCCAACCTGGTAAGACCTTCACTTTGTAATGGGAGTGTCAACGCCTTAACCCCAAGGACAGGAGAAGGAGGTGAAGTGGAGGAAACTGAGGCCGGAAAGCTGGGCGAACCCACCAAAGTGGCAGAACTAGTAGGTGTCCTGGCCCCCACCTGAATCCAAATCCATCTGGTTCAAAAGTTTGTGCAGCCAACCACGAGGCCATCAGGCCCCCAAAACCACAAAGGCTTGCCGGGGCTGAGCAGGTTGGAGGTGAGCAAATGCAAGCAGTGGGTGCTGTAGGGATCTGACAAGCGCACGCCCCATCTATACACTTGGCCCCAATTAAGTTCCAGTTGACAGCTGCCCTGCAGGAATACAGGCCCCATGTTGTGAGGTCATCTGATTTTTTCCAGAAAGCAGGAATCCAGATTTTTACATGAAATACTTTGCTTTGTAAAAGTTATCTAATTAAAATACACTTAATTGGGTGCTGTGTAGATGAAACAAGACATACCCCAGTTTGCACAAATGTATTCAATAAATATTTAATGAGCACCTACTATGTGACAGACAGTGTACCCATATTGTCCCAGTGTGCCCAAGGTCTTAAGACAGAAAGTCCTGTGCCCTGGGAGCACCCTTAGTCCCTCAGCCAGGTGCTGAGCTGTGAATCTACAGGGGTAGTAAAACAAAGCCCCTGCCCTAAAGAGCTTACACCGGAGTGAGAAGAGAAAATACACACACACATCACCAGCACAAGGCAGAAGAAAATAATTGGGGGTAATGGGTAGATTTAAGAGGGACTTGGGGGGCTTCCCTGGTGGTGCAGTGGTTGGGAATCTGCCTGCCAACGCAGGGGACATGGGTTCGAGCCCTGGTCTGGGAGCAACTAGGCCTGTGAGCCACAACTACTGAGCCTGCACAGCTGGAGCCTGTGCTCCGCAACAAGAGAGGCCACGATAGTGAGAGGCCTGCGCACCACGATGAAGAGTGGCCCCTGCTTGCCGCAACTAGAGAAAGCCCTCGCACAGAAACGACCCAACACAGCCAAAAAATAAAACATAAAAATAAATTAATTAATTTTTTTAAAAAAAGAGTGACTTGGGGATGGGGGTGGCCACTTTGGCCAGTGTGATCAAGGAGGACCACTCTGAGGAGGTGACATTTATTTAAACTGAATCCTGGATGGTAAGAAGATGGTCGAGAAAAAAATCTGCAGTAACAAAGATACACTGGCAAAAATATGAAAAGGAGTTTGCACAAGTTATTCACTGAAGCTCTGTTTATAAAAGCAAGACTGGAAATGACCCAGATAACATCAGTGGGTGGGCGGAGGGGAGCGGGGATTGAATGGCGATGTCACAGCCACAGGATGGCGGGGACTCAGCTGTAAGAAGGAATGAGAAGGCTCTCTATACACCGCTACTCAGTGACTTATCATTAAGGATATATTATTGAGTGGGAAGTCGGAGTGGAAAAAGATGTGTACAACATGCTGCTATTTATCTAAGAAACTGCATGCTTACATTTTGAAAATACATAAGCACCAGAAGGGAACAGCTCAAATCTTTGCTCACATCAGGTCTGTGAGCGCCCCGTCGGCCCCAACAAGCCCAAAGTCGATGGGCAGGAAGTCCTCTCCACTCACCATGAGGCCACAGCCTGTGGGACACATACTTTTATTGAAGAAAAATGAAGAATTGGGAGCAAAAATTCACTCTCCACAAAGAAGATGCTAGATTAGGAGAGGGCTTCTCAATCTTGGGAATACTGACGTTTGGGTTGGATAACTGCTGGGAAGGCTGTCCTGGGCATCACAGAATGTTGAGCAGCATCCCTGGCCTCTACCCACCAGAAGCCAGTAGCATCTCCCCATTTGTGACGAGCAGAAATGTTTCCAGCCATTGATAAATGTCCCTCAGGCACAAAACCACCCCCGGTTGAGGACCCCTGGATTCAAATACCAGAATACCAGCCTAATGAGTGAACACATCTGTGCCATGATCATTGGTGGTGGTGAAACTCACAAGAGAGAAAATGTGCAGTTGTGGGCCCCCTGGTGAAAATACATAGCATTACCTTTGACGTATTCTTGCTAAATTATCTCGCCTAATGCTGATCAAGCCTCTAGATCTAGATCTTGTAGAGACAAGGGACGAGGGAACATGTTCAGTAACACCATGAAAGATGCAACCAGAAAACTCCAGACAGCAGGAAACTCTAAAATAGACACAACTTGGTTTCTTCACCACATCAATTGCAAGGATAGAGAGAGAGAGATGATGGGTTAACCTACAGATTAATTAAGACTTAAGAGACATATCAACAAATGGCAACATTCAGATTATCCTATTAAACTATTGTACAAACTATTTACAAACTTTTAAAAGATGTATGACAGCAGACTGGCCAGTATGGGAAACAAAACTGGCAATGAAGAATCAAGCTCTGGAGAAGATCCTTCTAGCATGCAGAAGAAAACAGTCAGGAAGAGAATAATGAGAAAGGGAGCAATTGCATAAATCATTAAGACTTCATCCTAAATAAAACATGTGTTCTCAAGGAAAACAGAACAAATGGGGCTGAAGTCATAATCAAGGGTAAAATAAGGGCTTCCCTGGTGGCGCAGTGGTTAAGAATCCGCCTGGCAATGCGGGGGACACAGGTTCGTAGCCCTGGTCCGGGAAGATCCCACATGCCGCAGAGCAACTAAGCCCGTGCGCCACAACTACTGAGCCTGCGCTCTAGAGCCCGCGAGCCACAACTACTGAGCCCGGGTGCCACGACTACTGAAGCCCGCATGCCTAGAGCCTGTGCTCTGCAACAAGAGAAGCCACCACAATAAGAAGCCCACGCACGGCAACAAAGGGTAGACCCCGCTCACCGCAACTAGAGAAAGCCCACGTGGCAACGAAGACCCAACAAAGCTAAAAATAAATAAATAAAAGTAATTAATTAATTTTTTAAAGGGTAAAATAAAAGAATGCTTAGCTGAATTAGGAAGCCACCTGAATCTGGAGGTAGGCAGGAACCAACGGTGTTCCAAGTGAAAACTTAACAAAAATAAATTGAAACATTGCTTTTTAAAAAAATAAGTATGGGCCAATGGGGGATATGTGAACACTGACTCGATGTTGAATGATATTGAGGGAATATAGTTTATTTCTTAGATGTGATAATAGTATTGTGGTTATGTTTTTGGAAAGAGTCTCTTTGTCTTTTAGAGATAATGCTAAAATAGCTACAGATGAAATGACACGTCTGGGTTTTGCTTCTCAAAAATATAGTGGGGGAAGTGGGTAGAGCTATACATAAACCAAGACTGATTGGTCGTGAGTGAATAGTTGTTGGGTCTGGATGATGAATAGAGGAAACGTTCATTACTATATTGTCTTTCTTATTGTATTTGTTTGAAAACTTTCCATAATAAAAAGTAAAAACAAACAAAACAGCATTGGGGGTGAGAACTTTCTAGGCAGAAGTTATCAGCCGATACGAAGGCCCTGAGGCTGGTTGACCTTGGCCAGCTCAAGGAGGCCAATGTGGCTGGAGCATGGCGGCTGGTGGTGGGAAAGTCAGATGTGGTCAGAGACATAGGAGGGGCCTGACCAGGCAGAGCCTTGGTGCCAGTGAAGAAATGTGGGGTGTACTCTAATTGCTGAAGGACCCCTTAGAGAGCTGTGGGCAGGGATGCGGTAGGATCTTATCCATGTCTCTAAGGTCCTTTGATTAACACCACGTGGTCTGCCACACGATGGAATATTAGCCATAAACAGCAATGAAATACTGATACACACTACGTATTGGATGAACCTTGAAAACACACCAAGTGAAAGATACCAGCCATAAAGGGCCATATACTGTGTGATGCCATGTATATGAAGTACCCAGAATAGGCAATCCATAGAGACAGAAAAGCAGATTCATGGTTGTCAAGGGCCGGGGGGAGGGGAGAATTGGGACTGACTGCTAATGGATTACAGGGTTACTTTCTGGGGGATGGAATGTTCTGGAATTAGATAGCAGTGATGGTTGTACCACAGCGTGACTATACTAAAATCTAAAATCCACTAAATTATACACTTTAAAATAGTAGTCTTTATGTTGTATGAATTATATCTAAAGAAAAAAAGAAGACAAGATCCTTTCGGCTGCTCTGGAGAGTAAGCAGCCGGGAGGGAACAGGATGCGGGCAGGGCAGTAGGGGACACTGCGGTCATCCTGGGACGGCGCCCACGTGACAATGGGAAGGTCCCTCTGCTTGCACCCCAGCCGGCTGGTTGGGAAGGAGGGAAAG
>NW_006790015.1:1364140-1371478 GCF_000442215.2 Lipotes vexillifer
TCCTGGTTTGGGCCTCAGCGTGTGGGTGGGAGGTGGGTTGGGGGATAGGCAGGCTTCCGCTGTACATTCTTAGGTTCTGGGTTCTAGGGTGTCATCACTGCTGCTCCCCACGTAGTCCCAGCCCTTCTCTTCCAGCCCCCATGGGGTGAGGTGGGCCATGCGGCCAATTCTGGTCAGTGAGCTGCAGGCTGAAATGAAGTGCATCCCAGACCCTCCAGGGCTCTCTCTGGTCGAGGTTGCTGACAACACTTAAGATGGTGGTCGGGGACTTCCCCAGTGGTCCAGTGGTTAAGACTCTGTGCTTCCACTGCAGGGGGCTGCAAGTTCGATCCCTGGTCAGGGAACTAAGTTCCCACATGCTGGCCAAAAAAAAAAAAAAAAAAAAGGATGGTGGCAGCTCCACCAACTGGGTCCTGGGGGCAGAAGACAGGAGCATGCCCCCCAGGCACCCATGTTGGATGATTAGTGAGTGAGAAACACACCCTTGTGTTGGTAACCCACTGAGATGCTGAGGCTCTTATCACAGCACAACCCGACCCACCCCACCCCACCCCACCCCGTGTGATGCCTCTCAGATGGTCAGCCAGTTTTCTCCCAGCCTGCCCCCCAGCCCAAGGGCAGGGCAGCATTGAGCCCAGGGCTGACAGTGGAAAAGACGTCCTTCAAGCCAACCTTTCAAAGGTTTAGTCTGGACCCTTCCATGCCCAAGCAGCTTGGGGCCAGGTACATAGGAGGGACCCCAAAAGTACTTGTGGAATGCAACCAAGTGGATGGTCCCAGAACAGGAGGTACGGGTTGAAATCAGGTGGAAAAGATAAGGCAATTTAAGAAAAAGTAAATAACAGTGCTTAACCAAGCACTAAACTGAATATAACCGTACTGAATGTATACAACGTTGACAGTTGTGGCTGCGACCAGTCCAGGTGGGTGGAGAGCAAGGCAGACTGGACCCATCCAGGAAGGCATCCCAGAGGAGGCAGCAGGTTTCATCCCAAGGGTCTCACCCAGACCAGGCGAAGGCAGGGAGGAAGCAGCAGGGGGAGGAGATGAGAGGGGGGAACTCCGCACGATCCAGCAAAAACTGCCCAATTTCTATGGGGTCATCCATGGACCTGGCCCCCGTGGGGACTCCCAGGAAGATGAATCAGTTATTCTAGTGGCTTCAGCTCTACCTCTCCTTTGGAGTAAGACCTTGGCTCTAGAAGCCTCTGTTATAATGCACAGTTCTTACTGAGAGGGAGAGAGTGTTGATGCTAAGATTAGCCTCCCACCACTCCCTCAACACAGCAGGAAGGCCAGGACCCTGGAGAACTGGGGGTGATGGGCCATCACCAAGAGGGTCTGCCACCAAAGACCAAACTTACCACTTGGCCTCCAGCCTGGAGCAGAGCTGGATTCCTGAGCACCAGCCCCTCTGCACTCCTCCCCCACCCCCCACTCCCACTTCCACCCCACCAACGATGTTTGAGGTCAGGTACATTGGACACTTTTACTTTTACAGGCCAAGGCCACTTTTACTCTGCATGACCGACTCTGCTTCTGGGAAATGGGTCAGGCCCCTGGCCCAGGGGGCTGAATGCCAGGGAAGGAGGCATGGGCCCATGCGCACTTAACTTCAGTGCTTATCGCCACGAATGGCCTGGGGGGCTCTTCCCTCCCTCTGGAACAGAAGAGATCCAATCCCAGCCCTGGGCCTGACCTCAAGTGGAAATTGTTGCCATGAGAAAATCTGGGCCCCATCACTTCCAACTTGCATGATCTTTGGCAAGTTACTTCATCTTTCTGAATTTCAGAGGTTTTTTATCTGTAAAATGGGGATAAAATAAATATGCCCACCTCAAGAGCATCATCCACGGAAAGTGCTTGGAATAGTGCCTGGTACATGGTGAGTTTCCATTACATGTTATTGTTGTTGTCGCTGCTGCTACCACCGTTGTTGTTATTATTATTATTATTATTTGTGTCTAATTGAAAGCTGGCCTCTCATCTCTGTCAGACCCCATATGGATGGCTTCATAGCAGCTCCTGGCTAGAGCTGACTGTTTGGAAACAGGCAAAACCAAGTTCAAATCCTAGATCCACCGTTACCTTGAAAAAGTTGCTTAAATTCTCCATGCCTCTGTTCCCCACCTATGAAATAATAGTACCTATCTTCCAGAATTACCTGGCCCAAAGGAAGTGGTGAATGCATGCTGATTAAGTTAATAATTAAAGTTAATAAAGTTAATAAAGCTGGTGTGCCAGTAGGTGCTTTCAGTCACAAGCAACAAAACCTCAACCCAAGCTAGTTCATAGGGAAAGGGTATTTAGCATCTCCAGTAACTGAAAAGTCCAGGCATGACAGAGCTAGCTTTGGACACAGCTGGGTCCAGACACTAAACAATGTCCTTCGACCTCTTAGCATTCTCTCTCTCTCTCTCTCATTCTCACAGCTTCCTCCACTTGGTAGGGAGAGAGTGAGGCTACAGACAGCTCCAGTTACATCATCCCAACTAGTGACTTCAGAGGAAAGGGGGGCTATAAAATCCCAGAGAACAACTCTTATTGGCCCTGCCTGGATCTCATGGCCACTTGTGTAAGCCGGAAGGGGTCCAGTGATGAAGAGCTCCCCACAACCAAATAGAATGGACAGGAGGGATGTTCCCCTAAAGGAGGGGGCTTCTGTTACCATAAGAGGAGGAACTGATGCTGGGCAGATACAAACAATATGGATATTTTGGATAGTCAGGGATTCCCAGTAGGGGGACTGGGCAGTTTCCAGGGCGAGGATGCAGCCTGTGACCACAGGGGAGGAAAGGGTAGGGGAGAGGAGAGGGAAGGAGATGTAAGGAGGTTGAGGAATAGGAGAGGAGGGGAGAGAGGGGAAGGAAGTGCAGGGGAAAAAGGGAAGGGAGTGGCACCTGGACCCCACAGTGCTGAAACTCTGAGCTCAGCATCCCTACATGCCCCCCATAAAACCCTGTTTGCATGAGGCTAACCCCAGTCTAGCCCCAATCCCCCTTGTCACATGGTAGTCCCATGCCCCTTGCCACAGTAGTTGGTTTAGATAAACCAGGTCTGAGCTGATCCATTCATGTCATTCCTCTGGCACAGGCATTGGCTCTGAAGTGGGCCAGTCAGCCCACCTCGGCTGAGGACTTTGGCTAGGATTCTGGACGGACATCTCTCTCCTTCTGTTCTAGGAGGTGTGGCTGGAACTGTGCAGCCATTTTGCCACCATGAGGGGAGCCAAAACTAACACCAGGAATGGAAAAGAGTGGAGAGATGGGAAAATAATTGGACAACTGGTGATACTCTTGAGCTGCTGAGTCAAATAACCCTGGAGGTTGACTTACCACTGGAGACCCAGAGAAGAGCTGATGCTGCAGTTCAAATCCGAAGGCCTCTGCTGCAGGGCTCCTGTTTGTTCAGGGGAGGTCAGTCTTTTGTTCTATTCATGCCTTCAGCTAATTGGATGAGGCCCACGCACATTATGGAGGGCAATCTGCTTTGCTCAAAGTCCACTGATTTAAATGTTAATCTCATCCAAAAACACCCTCACAGAAACATCCATAACAATGTTTGACCACGTATCTGGACACCATGGCCCAGTCAAACTGACACATAAAATAAACCATCAGAGCATCATCCCCAGATGCATCTTTTTGAACACCCTCATGTACAGACGAAGAAACAGAGGTCCAGAAAGGCCCAGTGGTCTGTCCAAGGTCACAGAGCAATGTAGCAGCAGAGCCTGGCTGCTTCCATCCTGACTCCCAGGCCAGTGCTCTCTGGACAATCCCCTCGCTCCTGCCATGGCTCCTGGGAATGCAGGGACCAGATGAGAGCAGGAGCCCCAAGCAAGTGAGCCACACTGCCAACCTAACACACCTGAGTAATAGGCCCCCAGAAAAAATGCTGCTGGCATGGGATTTGCATATCATTTACATGCTGTTCCCTGAAGTTCAAAATATATAGAAATTCCTTAGAACTGCCTTTTCCCATACAGCCTCCTAGCCTTAGCTGCATCGTGTGGAAGGACCCCAGAGAGCACTCCTTCTGCTGGTTCGTCACCTTTCCCCTTCACGTGTCTCCCAACCCCCAACCTGGGGCCACACATGCCATGGGTCAAGAAGTCCAGGTTTCCCGCCAGGTGGTCAATGCACCACTGCCCATGTGGGACTCGCTTCAGGTGGTACCGAATGGACATTTTTTATTTTAATAGTCATGCATTCATTTTTATGTTGTTTTGAATTTGTGACTAGTGATGCTGGTTTCCCATTTATGGTGGTGATATGAAGTTTCCCTTTAAACTAAATTTAAGTTTTTTTTAAGTAAGTCAATGGAAGTAAATATAGTAAGTAAATAATAGAACAGGCGGTAGGTCGATATAGCCAAAACAGATGAAATGACTGAGATTTTAGAAACACTGGACTAATCGAAATGTCTCCTGCCGCCATGTCAATCCACCTCTACTTGGCCTGTCCTCAGTGGAGGTGAAGGCCAAGGGGACACAGTCTTGTGTGTTGGGAAGACATGTCCATTCCCCCACTTGCATCTGTCTTTGAGACACTTGGCCCCAGCGCCATGGCATGTCCAGACACCTTGCCCCAGAACCCAGGGAAACGTTCCCAGCAACAATTCTTGGGACCCAGTATTTACCCAAGGAGCATCTCACCAGGACTCACTTCCTCTCATGCCTCTCAGAAGGGGAGTTCCACCTAGACCACCCACCAACTTGGAAATAAGCCATTTCTCCATACATAAAAGCCTGCAAGTTAATTAATATCGCAGCCATTTAACTCAGCTGTAATACCCTCACCGTTAATAAGCTCGTAAAGAGCTCCTCTTGAAATTAATAACTTGCAAATGACCCAAGAGCCCTGGTTTCCTACCTTCTTTTTTTAAACAAAAACACACAGAGAATTTCAACAGAAAATCAGCTTTCACTTATGAGCCAGTATCATTAGACGTAACCGGAGAATTGCAAGGAGTAAAAGCTTTTTCCATTTAATTAGAATCTTGAACATCACAGGAAAAGGGGAGAGACCACATCTAGCACAGGGGATAAGGAGGCAAGAAGTACAAATCAAAAGGAAGAAAATCCCTCCCGTGTAACTGCAGGTCCGCACAGCTGGGTAAGGAGCAGCACCCAGCCTCTGCATCTACTGCAGTGAGAGGATCCGGTGCTTGCTGCCACTTCTGGGGCTGAGGCTGTCAGGGGAGAAACTGCAAAGGCGCCAGCGTGTCACATCCATGTCCTCAAGACACGAGCACTAAAGTCTAATCTTAAAAACTACAAGGGGGGCTTCCCTGGTGGCACAGTGGTTGAGAGTCCGCCTGCCAATGCAGGTGGACGCAGGTTCGTGCCCCAGTCCGGGAAGATCCCACATGCCACGGAGCGGCTGGGCCCATGAGCCATGGCCACTGGGCCTGCGCGTCTGGAGCCTGTGCTCCGCAGCAGGAGAGGCCACAGCAGTGAGAGGCCCGCATACCGCAAAAAAATAAAATAAAATAAAGATTAGAGGCTTGGGGAGGGAGGCTTGGAGGCAGGAGGGGAGGAAGAGGAGAAAGCTGTCCTGTCCTTCCCCCGAGACTGAGGTCCGGCCTGTGGTTCATCCCTCCTGGCCACCCTGTCCTGCATCCTGTGTGCTGGACGCTTGGTAAATGCAATCTCATTTTTAACTTCACTATAACCTGCAAGCCTCACGAAATAGTCCCAATTTTTGTACAGGTGAGGAGGTGAGGCTCAGAGAGGTGGAGGGACCTGCCGCAGGGTCACCCAGCTCGTGAGTGGCAGGGCTGCGAAGCAAAGTCACATCCCTTTGGTGGCATGCTGGGTGGAGCCACCACGGCCATCAACCCCTTCCGTTTGCACAGCTGGCTCTGCTGGGTTGGTTCCCCGCTCTGCTCTCTCTAAAACCTCCCAGCATCCTGGTAAAATAGGCATCATCATCATCACACTTCACAGATTTGGAAACCGAGGCTCAGATTAGCCGAGGGCAAGTCCTGGCCAGGGCTGAGGCTGGGACTTGAACCCAGGCCTTGAACTCAAAGTTCAGCTCTTGCCTCACACCAGGGCACAAACACCAGGAACGATGCTGATCAAACCAAAACACGCTGAGTTCAAATGAACCCCTGGAGGGCAGCGTCTGGGCCTTGGGCTGCCTAGAGGTCCGGGCCCCACCTCCACCGCTGGAGCTTGGAGAAAACAAGTCAGAAACATCACTGACATAATCAACTCAGTCCAACTGGATTGATGGTACCTGCAATAAGAGTTGCTCTTTTTAGAGCGTTTCTATGTACTGGACCCAACGCTAAAGCTTTCACGTGGGTTTAACCCACTGTAATGAAATAGACACCATTCTCCTTATAGAGGTGGGGAAGCTGAGGTATGGGGAGGTCAGGCAACAAAGTCACACAGCCAACCGGTCGGTGGCTTAGCCTCCAGAGGCCTGCTCACAACCACTAGGGGGCACTGCCCTCTAATATTAATAACAGTAATGCCAACAGTAGCTAAATGCTCATTTAGCACAGTTTTAAGCCCTCAGTCTTCATAAGGACCCCCAAGGGAGGTGCTATTACCATCTCTCATTGTACAGGTGAGGAAACAAGGGCACAGAGAGGTAGAGAGGCTTCCCCAAGGTCACACAGCTGGGAGGAGGCTGAGCTGGGATTTGAATCCAGAAAAAGAAGCTCTGGGGTCTGTGCTTTTAGCTCCTTCCCCTCCGTGGCAGGGACAAGGGAACCCCGGAGTCGTCCTGCGGCTTCTCCCAGGCTGCCCATCAGAAGCATTTCTGCCTCATCACCCCCTCCTTCCCCTCCTGAGTTCTAGCTCCCCTGCCCCCACCCTGCCAGATGGGTGCCCACAGGATCCTGCAGGCTGAGCCCACCACCCTCCCACCAGCTGCCCCTCGATGGCCCCTCTCCCCAGCTGAGACCTCTCTAGGGATTAGACTAGACGCGGAATGTCCCAGCTCTAAAGATCTGGCAAGCCATCTCATCCACTCCTATGCCCATTCTACAGGTGGGGAGACCAAGGCCCCAGAGGGGATGACCTGACCTGCCCAAGGTCACAGGCTCCTCCCACTGCCCGCTGGTCTCCAGCAGCCTGTTCCACAGCCTCCTGGTGCCCACCCCAAGCCGGCACCCTCATCTCTTCCCTGCATCCTCATCCCAGGCACTGGCATGGAGTAAGATGTCCAGATAAAGCTCCAGGGAGAGCTCCCAGCTCCAAGATGCTCCATCACATGGCAGGGCTGAGTCCCCGAATGGGCCACCTACCACGTGTGGGCACAGAACAGTCACCACCAGGAAGCTTAGACGTGGCCTGGGCTCGGCAGCCACCGTCTCTTCCCA
>NW_006790015.1:1371488-1372674 GCF_000442215.2 Lipotes vexillifer
GATTGCATGTGAGATGTGCCCTGCTGGCCCTCAGGCTAACACAGGAGGCAAATGATGCCACAGACGGGAATCAGTTCATTGTCCCTTTTGAGGAACTAGATTTCTTAGGCAGTGGTGCCCAAATGTCAGCTTATGAATCAACAACAACAGAATCGCATCTCAAAAATACAGCTTCTCATGGGACTTCCCTAGTGGTCCAATGGTTAAGACTCCACGTTCCCAATGCAGGGGGCCCAGGTTCAATCCCTGGTCAGGGAACTAGAGCCCGCATGCCACAGCTAAGAGCCCGCATGCCGCAACTAAAAGATCCCGCATGCCGCAACAAAGATCCTGCATGTCACAACTAAGTCCCTGCGCAGCCAAATAAATATTTTTTTTAAAATACAGCTTCTCAGGCCCCACTCTCAAGACAGTGTGATCTGGCAGGTCAAGGAGAGGGCCCAGGAATCTGGATTTGAAAAGCCTCTTGTTCCCACTCAGCTCACTCTGGAGAGTGGGCTTGGGAACCACTGGTCAGAGCACTTCATTTACAGAGGGTCAAACTTGGGGCGTCTTAAGGACCCACTAGCCCAGCCCACCCATCGTACAGATGGGAAAACTGAGGCTTATGGTGCTTGTCCTGAGTCACAGAGTGACTCAGTGACGGTGATCTGACTCAGACCCTGGTGTCCTGGCTCCCAGACCAGGATGCCTGCTCTTCTAGGCCATCTGTGGGAACAGCAGGAAAGTCCTTCTAGCTCAGGGCTGGAGGCCATGAAAGAGCGAGACCTTCACAGAGAACTGTTGGATGGAAATGAAGAGCATTAAACTGGAGACAGACAGTGCCTGTTTCTGCCCATCTGCCCCCCTTCCATGTGGTCCTAATGGAGGTTGGTCACAGTGCTCTGTGCAACACATTTACACACACACACACGCACACACACACACACACACACACACACACACACACACACCATGAAGGGTGTGTGATTGGACCAGGCTGCCCAGCATTCTCATCCCCCTGATCGTCTCTTGGATCTGTGAGTAACAAACTATGTTTTCAATGGCAATTGCCTCATGATCTCCTGGTCTCACCACACCTAAATAATGATACAACTATACTTTAAAACAGTCTCTGAACCTCAGTATCCCCATTTGTAACCTGGGGTTGCATCCGCCCGCTCTGCCTCACAGGGTCTCAGCAGGA
>NW_006790015.1:1372684-1384876 GCF_000442215.2 Lipotes vexillifer
GAGCAGGAATCAGATGTGATGATGCTGTAAAGAGCCTGGAAACTGGAAAAGGACGCTGCAGAGGAGAGGAGGCGTGTCCAAACCCAAAGGCAGCTGTTGGAGGACCCTGCCATCAGCCTGCCGCCTCATGATAACCTCTTTGGAGCAGGTAGGGCCAGAATGATGAACCCTCTCTCCAGATTGGTAAACTGAGGCACAGCAAGGTTAAATGACTCACCCAAGGACAGATAGCTGGTTATTCAAAGATCCAGGACTGGAAATTGAGAAAAGGGATGAAGTATAATCCAGGCCAGCTGGGGTGAACCACAGAGAGGGTCTTGAAGGAGGTGGAGCAGCTGGTAGAGAGACACACAGTGCCAATGTGCACACACGCGTATGCACACACATGTGTTCACACCGCCCTTTCTGCCAGCCCAGGCAGAATTAAGAATGCATGCAGAGTTGAGGACTGGCTAGACAATTACCTTTCACTTCCACTCCTAATGTCTCACTCCTTGTCCTTGGACACAATTGGGAATCTCTTTTATTTTTTTTTATTTTTTATCTTTGGGGAATCTCTTTTAGATTCACAATTCAGCCCTTTCTCCAGCTGGCACTGTTTTTGCACCTCCCCACGTGACTCCCCCCTCCCCACGATTTTCTGTCACAGCCCTCTTGGCCCAGCGAAGCCTGACAAATTCTTCCTGCAAACGTGTACATCTCAGGCTCAGCACAACCTCCCAAAGTAAAATTAAAACATGTATGAAGTGACTCCGGATAACTTAACAGGTTCTGCTCACAGCAGCATTAACAGCATCTGCTTTCTCCCCACATCACAAACATTTCTTGTCTCCAGTAACTATTCAGGCCAAGTCCATCTTGGCCAGGGAAGCTTATTGCCCCAAAGACCCCAAATAACCAGACCACAATGAATAGACTCCCCCCACCTTCCTACCCAGAGTGTGTTGGGGGTCAGAGGAGTGAGACAGCTGTTCTCTTGTGCAGACAGAAAATGACAACAATAATCATAGTAATTGTCAACGTCACTTACTACGTGCCAGGCTCTGTTCTAAGCACTTTGCATATACTAGCTCATTTCGTTCTCATTCCAACTACGTGAGACAGATAATATCATTGTGCCATTTTATAGATGGGGGCACTTGCAGAGACTGAGACCATCTGACAACCCAAGGTCAGCATCCTCGCATGGCAATGATCCCTGGAGCATAGAAACGGCTGCCCCTTGAGGTGGGATGTGCACATTCCACTTTGCCACAGCCCCCACCGCCCCCTATTGTCACACCATGTATGCCTGGCTCATTTAAGTCACTTGCTCCATTCCTGCAGGTGTCTGGGTTTCAACCTCTACACCACGCTGCCTCCTCCACCCTCATCCGATTCGTAAAGAATCAGGATCTGAGACCTGAAGATCTGAAAAAAGTTCCACCCTTCCCCTTGCTTCATACCGACTCCTCCAGGAAGCCTTCCTTGTTTAATCATCAACTCTGCAAGGCCTGAGCTAAGAGGATTCTTGCAGGTCATCTGGTCCTAACTCATCACTTACAGATGAGAGACTGGGATGCAGAGAGCCATGAAATTCTGCTCTGTGCTCGCCCAGACATCCAGCCCCGTCCCACCAACACGGTCACAACTCCCATTCCTCCCTGAGGCAGGAAACAGGTCTGGCATTGTTCACATGCTTATTTTACAGATGAAGGAACTGAGGCAAGACTCTGGGTCCCCCTTTGCAATATATGAGGCTGCTCTCGTGCCAGGTCTCCCTTGCCACCCAGCCAAGGCTGTTTTCCCCCTCGTCACCCTTGACTCTCCTGGTAGTCCCTGAGCTCTAGGACCAGGTCCAGGCCCACCTCACCTTCACCTGGACCTCAGGGGTCTCGAGCCTGGAGCTCCCACTGACCCTGTATTTGGGCCCTCCATTCGGCCTCCGCCATTTACAGCCCCCCCACCCCCCCACCCCCAGCCCCCGGCTATATTCTTTGCCCAGGCTGAGGCAGGGCCTGATTCTGTCCCTGAGTTCCCAGCTGGAGAAGGAGCATCATAGAGAGAGGCTAAATGTGACTCGACGTCACAGCTGCTGCCGGCAGAACTGGGACCAGCCCCTGTTTTACCACGCTCCCCTCTCCACTCTGCACGGCCCTCCACAGAAGCTGAGAAGGGCCTCTGCCCGTTATCACTGTGATCGGTCCCCCGGCTTGGCCCTCCCTCCCGGGACCCTCACCACTTGGGAGGGGGACGTCCCCTTCTCTGGGGTTGGCAGTGGAGTCTTGGACCACCCCCCCATCCAGGATAATCATTTTCTCAGAGCCTTTGACACACAAGCCCTGGCAGATCCTTGAGATTCTGCTGCCTCCTCCTCTGCCTGACTCCGGAGCCGCCTAGCAATGCCCAGACAACTGTGCAGCTGGGCACTGTCTACACCCCCCCACACACACCCACACGCTGCCATCCTAATTGCCGCTCACTAGGCATCACCACACGTCCTGCACGGTGCAGCTGCCAACCGCGGGGACTGTTGCACAGCCCGTCACTCCCGCAGACCGGGGAACCTCTCCCCCACCAGGCCACTAAATGCCCTCAAGCAACTGGGGGTGGACCTCCAGGACTGGCAGGAAAGGTCCACCCCGAGCCAGGGAAATCTTGCTTGGCCATAATTAAACTCCACCACCGTGCAGGCTGAAGACAAAAGGGAACCCATAATGGGATTAGAATTATCATAAATTAATATCATAAATTCAATAAACGCCTTATCGGCCTCCCTCTGGAAACGGCTGGCCCACAGCAGCCGGCTTTGGTAGGCATAATCGAGGTACTGTGGGAAGATGGGTCAGTGCAACCAGGCAGGCTGCAGGTGGGGAAGACTCTAACCCAGTTGCCCACCGGGCTGATGGGGCCAGGCCAGGGGACTCTTCTCCAGAGAGCCTCCCACAAGGGCAGACCATGACAGCCGGTAGTGCTCCAGAACCAGCAGTGGCTCCCTACTACCCCCACGGTCTAATGCAGCCTGGCTCTTCACCAACTTCCCACCTTAGAATTTGCTGACACATGCCTCTGCCTCCCACCACGTGGGCACCCATGAAATGACCTCAGCTTGAGCTGAGGTCTGCAGGATGAGCCAAGAGAGGAGGGTGGGGGAGGTGTAAAGAGCCCTCAGTGCAGGGAGGAGAATGTGCAAATGTCCTCGGGTGGGAGCAGCAGGGGATCCTAGTTTTGTGGGACCTGAAGTTTATACAACTTGGGTGGGAAGTGGGGGCTTTTTAAAAAAAAAAAAAAAGAATGCCAAAGAATGCAAAATTTTATTCATCATTCAAAAGAGTGAATTCAAAAGAATGCAAAATTAGGTGTGAAAGTTAATGTTTATTTACAATGAAATAAAGCTCTAAATAAAGTTTATCATGAAATAATGTTTATTTAGAATGAAAAAGTACAATTTACACAGTTTTTAAAGCTGACAAATACCACAGACATTCCAAAATCCAGGAAAAAAATATATATCTTTATTAACGGCCTAGCACCTCTATAATAGTTTCTTCTTACATTTTTGGCTGCAAACTGTTGTATTCCCTCTTCGTATGTCAAGATTTTGTAATATTTTCTAGAGAGAAGGTAGATAATTCCTTTAGCATGGTTGAATAAAATACACCCACACATAAAACACATATAGGTATATTAATCTATATATATGTATAATAAATATATTTTGTTATATGGGATGCATGAAACATATGGCTTCACATACAGACACACTCATTGCCTGTAGAGCTGCTGCAGGTTTATGCCCTACTGTGGTCTGCAGAATAATGGTCCCCCAAAGATGTCTATGCCCTAATCTCCATAATCAGTGAACACGTTCAGTTACGCGGAAAATGGGAACTAAGGTCGCAGATGGAATTAAAGTTGCTGATAAGCTGACCTAAAATAAGGAGACTGTCCTGGATGATCCAGGTGGGCCCAATGTAATCACAAGGGTCCTTAAAAATGGAAGAGGGAGGGCTTCCCTGGCGGCGCAGTGGTTGAGAGTCCGCCTGCTGATGCAGGGGACACGGGTTCATGCCCCGGTCCGGGAGGATCTCACATGCCGCGGAGCGGCTGGGCCCGTGAGCCATGGCCGCTGAGCCTGCGCGTCCGGAGCGTGTGCTCCGCAACGGGAGAGGCCACAGCGTACCGCAAAAAAAAGAAAAAAGAAAGAAAAAGAAAAAAAAAAAGGAAGAGGGAGACAGAGAGAGAACCAGAGAGATGGCAGCATGAGAAGGATTCGGCCCAGCACAGGTGGAGGAAGGGGCCACAAGCCAAGGAATACAGGCAGCCCCTAGAAGCTGGAAAAGCAAGGAAACAGATGTTTCCCTGAAGGCCTCCAGAAAGGAATGCAGCCCTGCCCATACCTTGATTTCAGCCCTTGATTTGAGATCCATTTGGGACTTCTGATCTTCAGAGCTGTAAGATAACACATTTGTATTGTAGCAGCCACTAAGTTTGTGGTAGTCTGTTACAGCAGCAATAAGAAACTAATACACCTACAACCACAGGGATTAGAATCACTTCCATTTCACGATTGCCATTGGGAAAAAAAATACACACACACAGAGTGCATTTATACTTGTACATGATATGTTCTCAAGTATGTTCCTGAGTGCAGACAACTCCTGTCTTGACGAGGCATCGTTGAGAACCTTTAAATCTTCTGTTTAAAATGCCCATATCCAGGGAATTTCCTAGCGGTCCAGTGGTTGGGACTTGGCACTTTCACTGCCGGGGACCCTGGTTCGATCCCCTCAAGCCACACCACGGCCAAAAATAAATAAAATAAAATTTAAAATAAATAAAATGGTTAATTTTTAAAATAAAAATAAAACGTCCACATCCAATGACCTGCTTCCCACTGCACATGTGTCAGATCTTCCAGGCCAGGACCCCCAGGACATGCTCACCTTGCATGTCAACCCCTGCCCCTGTGTCTTAATGTCACGACCTTGGGCGAGTCACGGGTGGGTGGTAGGAGTGCTTCTTAACTAGACTCAGAGACTGTGGACCACATACATATTTCCCCCATGGGGCGCACACTAAACGAATCCCCCACTCAGCCTTGACCTAGATGGATTCTAAAAGTGCCCATGGCCACTCCAGAGCCCCCTGATCCTAGGACAGCGGGAAGGCAGAGGAGCCTGAGTAGACAGAGACAGTAGTCTTAATGGACTGCAGTTAACATCATCGACGTCAGCAGATTCTACACACATGCTTGACCGTGGGGACGCGATGCTCGGGGAAGGGACCTGTGCGGTAGAAAGACCCTGAGCCTCGAGTGTCAGAGCTTGTGGCACATTCACACTTGCTCCATTCAGGTAACTCAAAGCATGCGTGGTGCTTGGGGCACAGAGGGCCTGCAGGAGTGGTGGGGGTGTGTGGAGGGCCAGGGGGCTGGAGCCGGACCAGCCGGACCTTAAAGCTCAAAGCAGGACCTTGAACCCATCTGATTCCCCAGTGGTGAGCAGGACAGTGAAGCTGCTGGGGGGAGAGTGGGCTGGAGGGGTGGGGAGCTGGACGCTGGGAAGGTTATTTCAAGAATCCCAGGAAGGGGCTTCCCTGGCGGTCCAGTGGTTAATAAGACTCCTCACTTCCACTACAGGGGGCACCGGTTCGATCCCTAGTGGGGGAATTAAGATCCCACATGCCACGTGGGCGGCCAGAAAAAAAAAAAGAATCACAGGAAGAGGACGTGGACAATGGGGATGGGAGAGGAATAGGGGGGCTGGGCTGGGAGAACCACTTAGAAACTGGCAGCCGCAAGACTTCAGGACAGATTGGAGGTAGGGCTTGAGGAAGGGGCAATGTCCGGGTGACTCCAAGCTTCTGGTAGAGGGATGGGAGGACTCAAGGAGGCGGGGCAGGGCTGTGAGCAAGGAGAGGGCCCCCGAGTTCCTAGCTCCCTTTCCCATCCCCGGCCCACAGGGCAGAGAAGGGAGCTCCTTCCTGACCTCCCCTGCAGCCACAAAAACACCACGCTGGGAAGAGACGGAGAACTTTCCAACACGCTACCCCTACCTTGCGACCCAGCGCCTCAGCCCAGGAGGTGGAACAAAAATCTTACGAAATGAGAAACAGGGCTCGCTCGCCATGGACCACGCAGACTCCCAGGCTCCTTCAGTACCCCACCCACTCCCCAGCCGCCAAGTGCTCATCCCCACCTTTCAAGCCCCCGCCCCCAGCCCTCTTGGGGTCGCCATCCCCCCAACCCCAGCTCCCAAGCCAAGCCCAGAGTCGTTGCTAGTGCTTATTAAGCCACTAATGAATTGAATTTTTCCCCCTCATTGCATGCTGTTAATTAGTTTCTTGTAGTAACAGAGACTATTATTCTTGGAAGTAATAACTTGGTTCAAGAGGATACGGGGAGGGGGAAGGGTAAGCTGGGACGAAGTGAGAGAGTGGCATGGACATATATACACTACCAAATGTGAAATAGATAACTTCCTAGTGGGAAGCAGCCGCAGAGCACAGGGAGATCAGCTCGGTGCTTTGTGACCACCTAGAGGGGTGGGATAGGGAGGGTGGGAAGGAGACGCAAGAGGGAAGAAATATGGGGATATATGTATATGTATAACTGATTCACTTTGTTATAAAGCAGAAACTAACACACCATTGTAAAGCAATTATACTCCGATAAAGATGTTAAAAAAAAAAAGAGAGGCAGTTTTAAGATTACTTATAATTGCTGGAGGAGGTGGGGTCTTGGGCTCAAGTGGGCGGGGCTAATTCAGGAAAGGAAGGGAATAAAGCTGACACAATTCCCTTACCTAAAACATGACTTTTCCTTTGTCTTAATATTCTGCATTTCCCAAATTTTCTCCAATGGAACGCATTATTTTTATCATATCAAAAGTAAAAAAGAAAAAGATTAAGGCAGGGAAGGCCTTAGAGTTTCTAGGAAAATTGTAGCTGGGAGAATCAAGCCACAGAGTGCTGGGCTGGGGGGCAGAGGGCGGTGGGCTTCCTTTGCTCCCAGAGCTTCTGTTCCAGGCCGTCCTTTCCGTTCCTTCCCCATGAGCCCACAGCTAGTCAGCCCCAAAACCGGGGTGCAAAATCAGCGCTCTGCCAACAAGCCCAGGGACCTAACGCGGATCCAAGCTAAGTTATGAAAACAGCTGGGAGTGGTGTCCACCCCGGATCAGGAATCAGGAGGCCACAGTGAGGAAATGCAGAATAAAAGCATCCAATACCGGGCTTCCCTGGTGGCGCAGTGGTTGAGAGTCCACCTGCCAATGCAGGAGACATGGGTTCGTGCCCCGGTCCGGGAAGATCCCACATGCCGCGGAGTGGCTGGGCCCGTGAGCCATGGCCGCTGAGCCTGCGGGTCCTGAGCCTGTGCTCTGCAACGGGAGAGGCCACAATAGTGAGAGGCCCGCATACAGAAAAAGAAAAAAAAAGCATCCAAAACCACTTGCCTCTGTTTCCCATCTTCACAGAGCTTGCATTCTAGTGAAAGAAACAAAGAAAGAAGTAAACAGAAAATAAACTAAGAAGATTGTGGAGGTAGAGAAACATACTGTAGGTAGGATGGTCGGGGTCTCCTTGAGGAGAGGCCATTTAAGATTCAATCAAAAGGATAAAAGACGGGGGGAAAACCCAGCCATAAAAAAGAGTCTTCTAGAGGACGTGTCCGTGTTTATCCCTGAGGAGGGGCCTCAGTGCACTCCCCCCACCAGCTTCCTGCTTTGTCCTCAGAGCCCTGCAAAAAGCTATCACTCACACCAATAAAAGCACCAGTTAACCTTGAGTCAGACCTCAATTAGCCGCAAGGTCTTAACTCCATCAGTAGCTGGGGGGTTGGAGGGGAAGGTAGCGGGAACCGCATCTGATTCCCAAAACGACCTGTGATGTTGCAAAACGGCCAGAGGCTGACAACTCCTTTCTCCTCAATGGGAACTCATTTTGCTCTCCCTCAGTTCTCCCAGGATGAAGCAGCCACTTACCGGCAGGAGGAACATCCTTGTCTGCTCCAATATGACCCCCATCCTTTGCTGCTGCTGCAGAGGACAATATTGGGCAAAGCGCTTAGGTGCAGTGATGTGCTTAACAATCAGCTCTCCAAGGGGGCTGGTTACCAACCAGCTCTCCAAGGGGGGAAAGCCCTGATTTGCAGCATCTGCCAACTTCCATGCTATAAATACCCCCACCCTGGGCAGTTTCAAACTAGCAACCTGACGTCACCGAAGGCTGAGTTGAGAAGAGATGCAGGCCGGAGCGAGTCTGCCCAGCACACCACTACTTTAGGTGTGACCCTGTGAAGTTTCCCCATCTGCACAGTGAAGATTAAATGAGATCAGGTAGGTAACATCACCATCGGGAAGGGCCTGACAGAGGTTGGTGCTGATAAAGTAAGGGTGTCCTCCCACCCAAGGAAAGCAGAGGAGTCCTGGCACAAAGCTGAGAAACGTTACTGGAGCATTTAGGGACTGAATATCTTGTTTAACCATCTGAGCAGAGATGAGGTGGGGTGGGTTTGAAGGGGAGGGGGCAGGAAAGAGAACAGAGAATCCATTCCCAACCCCAGCCAGCCTCAGTACAGGCTCTTGCTTACAGTGTGGTAGCAGAGGGATGGAAAATATAGCACTACTTGGGGTCCCCAGGACAGGCACCAAGCTTGTCTGGTTCACCCTGTATGCCCAGCCCCCAGTCCAGGGAAGAGCTGGAAACACAGGTGTTCAATAAATGTTTGCCAAATGAATGAATGAATGAATCACAGAGTCCTCTCCAAGTGGAGGATGGTTGACTCCTCCCTCTCTCCGTCCACGCATGTGCACAACAGGCAGCCTGAATCCTGGATGGGGCTCTGGAACGGATCACCGGGCAAGACCCCCCGGGACTCTAGGGCCTGCGGATGGGCCTGTGGTGGCGTATGAGAGGAGGTTAGAGACAACCCTCTGATTCCTTGCAGCAAATGCCCCAGAAATAAATATCATACTGCCCTAGCCCTTCCCATTGCAGCCTCTAATATCCTTTCTGTGGGAAGAGGCCTTATTAATCAGTGCCCGTGGTGACAGCCACCGAGTAAATCAGTGGCCTGGAGATTGCTCCCTGGGGAAATTGGATGTGGCTTCTGGTGATAACCGCTCTGCAGGTGCTTTGTGGGAGAAGGAGGGGTCACTTTGGGGCAGGAGTGGGGGCAGGTGTTGGGAATGGAGAGAAACTCCCTGCCCATCTTCCTGCTTCCCATGAAGCTCACCTGACTGGGAATATCACCCCACCCCCATGCTGTCACTTCCCAGGTTCTCACTGGATTGGAAGCATCCCCAACCCACCCCCGCGCTGTCACTTGCCTTCCTGGGACAGAACAGACAGAGGCACAATTCAAAGGAAGCATCATATGGTCTTCTGGGCACTAGTCCTTCCCAGAGCCTGCCCCCCCAGGCACTAAATCCTATACCAGTATCCACCCTTCTAGGCTGGAGTGGGTGGGAACCCAGTCCACCAGGTACAGTGGTAAGAGATCACATCTGTTTTCCCAGCATTGACACCTAATTCTTTACTACTTGCCTGGTACATAATAGCCCCTCAACAAATATATGTTGAACGAATAGATGAATAAATGAAGGCGTGAAGAAATGGTTACAGAATAGAACAGGCATGGGTGTGCATTTTTCATCTATTTCTCTGCCTCGTTATGTTCCTAATCTTTTCAAGGACGCACCACCACATTTCATCACAGCAGCCATATAATTCACTGAGTCACACTAATTTCTAGTCTCTGGTCTTAAGCGCTGCTTAGTTTTTCTTCCTTTCTTCCAGCTGTCAAAATGACACTGCCCTGAAGTCCTCTTCCCCCCTCCTGGTGGGCATCATAAGCAAACTGGTCCCTGTGTCCACTGACCTCCTGGCCAGCAGCATGTCTCTTTCTACATCTAAGCAGGCCCCCACGGGATAGCCTTCATGGTCAGTCAGGATTCCAGATGCTAGGCCAGGCAAGGAGCTACTTTGATGGCAGAGGGCTTTCCCGTTGCCTTGAAACTTCATGGGGAAGTAAAGCTCTGGGTACAGTGCCCACGGAGCCATGAACTTGGTGAGGATTAAAGGCCCGGTTCCAAACTCTCCCCAGGGTCAGCAGGATACAGCAGCACCAGCCCCGCTACCTGCCACTCTGGCAAGTCTTTCTCCTAATTATATCTGAATTATGCAAATCAATACCAATGTCGATATACGAGTTCCTCTGACAAGTCAAGAACATGCAAGAAGTGAAGACCTGGGGAGACGGAAACGCATCTAATTAGGAGTGAGTTTCTCTGTTTTTCTCTTGGCTGAGGGAATAAATGGTCGCGAGACAACCCCAGAGAAGAGGTCAGGGCGTAGAGCAGGGCAGAGGGCAGACAGAATGTGAAGGTGGGGTGGGGGCCGGAGGGGATCGGGAGACTGGGGTCATGCTGAGAGCATGATGGAGGTAGCATCAGTCACAGAACAAAAATGTGATCTTGGAGACTCTCTTTCCACTAAGCAGCTTAAAATCCCCCAAAGCTGGAAGTTGGGGGCCCAGGAACACAGATCGGGCATTGTCTCTTACCCCTGGACGTGGACTGAGAGAGAGAGAGGGAGGGAGGGAGGGAGGAAGGAAGGAAGGGAAAAAGATAGGGAGGGAGGGAGGGCTATCATACATTGGACCTCTGCTACCTGCCTCTGAGAAGCATTGTACCTCCAGGCTTTCATTTAATCCTCAACAATCTGAGTTAGGTACTGTTATGGCCCCATTTCACAGATGAAGATAGTGAGGTGAGAGATGTGAAGTGTCCTGCCAAGTTTCTCTGGCTGTGAACAGAAGTCTGGGACATCAACTCTGGTTGTCACACTGCACTTACTGCTTTGTTAAATGCAACTGGGGGTCATAGGCAGAGCGTGGGCTGGCAGAGAGTTGCTTTCGGAGGGGTGGAAGAGGGGACAAGGACACCCACCTTGAAGCCATAAGAGCCTTAGGCCCAAGGACCCCTTCCTGCAGGCCCCTCCTGCAAGGAGGAAGCACCAGGGCTTGAGCTTATCACAAGGGCTGGCTTAACTCCCTTTGCACTTCATGCTTAATCATTTTATTATGGCTTGTCCTCCCCAGGTAGACTGGAACACACCTGACGAGCAATTTATGTACCCCGTGATCAAACATGCTCCAAGCTGAGGGCCTGGCATGAGGCACTATGGCATAGTGGCTAAAATCTTGGCCTCTGGAAGCAGACTGCCTCCATCCAAGTCCCAGCTCTGCCACTGGTAGCTGTCTGGCTTATAACAAATGACTCTCCATGCCTTAGTTTTGCCATCTCTAAAATGGGACTGATAACAGTGCTTGATACATGGTAGGAGCTGAATAATGTTGGCTGTTGTGATTGCTCAGGGCAGGGCACCAGGTCTCAAGATGAACAAGGCACCATCTGTGTCCTTGAGGAGCTCATGGTACAAGTAGAATGGGGAAAAGACAGCACCGTGGTAAGTCTTTTTTTTTCTTTTTTTTGGCCGTGCCACGTGGAATGCAGGATCTTAGTTCCCCGACCAGGGATCTAACCCGTGCCCCCTGCAGTGGCAGCATGGAGTCCTAACCACTGGACTGCCAGGGAAGTCCCCGTGGTAAGTCAGTTACAGAGGTGAGCAAAGGGGCCATGGGAGACCAGGAAGGAAGCCCTTAACCTTGACTGGCTTGGTGCTTTGGGGAAGCATGGTGTAGTAGGGGAAGGCTTCCTGCGGATGGTGACACTAGGGCTGAGTCATGCATGCTAAGTGGTGATCACCAGGTAGACAAGAGAAGCCACAATTCTGCAGGCAGAGGGCTCAGCTTGTGCAAAGGCCTGGAGGCATTCAGAATGTCTGCAGCAAGCACTGGCAGGAGCTAAAGCTGGAGAAGTGGGCAGGGCCTTGCCTTCCAGAGGCCATGAAGGCCAGGCTAAGAGGTTGGGATTTCATCCCGAAGGGCCAGGGAGACCCTGAAGAGGGACAAGAAGAGTCTTTTGCACTTTGGAAATGTTGTCCTGCACTTGAGTGGAGGCCGGAGTAGAGGTGCAGGGGAGGTGAGGCAGGAGGCTGAGTCCTAGAGCCCAGCCCCAGCCCCCAGCCCCCAGCCCCCACTTCCCGGCGCCCAGCCCCCAGCCCCCAGCCCCCACTTCCCAGCCCCCCAGCCCCCAGTTCCCAGCTCCCAACCCCCAGCTCCCAGCCCCCAGCCCTGAGCCCCCACTTCCC
>NW_006790015.1:1385104-1390248 GCF_000442215.2 Lipotes vexillifer
CCAGTTCCCAGCTTCCAGCCCCCAGCCCCCAGCTCCCAGTTCCCAGCTTCCAGCCCCCAGCCCCCAGCCCCCAGCTCCCAGCCAGTCTTCCCTCTGTAGGGACCCCTGTGGGAGCCAGATCTCAGCGGGACTAGGGAAGTTATTAATCGCTCCAAGACGCCACAGGCCATGGTCCATTTGCTGCTTTTCTTGGTCTGTTTTGAAACTGTGAAATGAGCCCCAGTCTTCAAGGCGGCCATAACAACCATCCTGATTCTGACATTTAAATTACAGATGGCATTTTCAATTAAACAGGCACTCTCAGCAGGCTTAATTTAGCTATCAGTTCTGGTCTGTTCTTTAAGTGCTTTAAAAAAAAAAAAAAAAGGCCAGCAGTGAATTCTAGGTCTCCTTCCCAGGAGGAGGGAGTGTCTCTGAAATATGACACAACTCTCATCTTCTAGCTCCCATGGGGACTCATGCAGCCTCCTGCAAACAGTCACACCCCACTGAATAATTCACCCTCATGTACTCCCACAGGCACTCACAAAGCTACACATACATACACAGACCCAGACTCCCCGCTACAAATCCAGTGGCTTTGGGGTCATCATTGCCGCAAGTGTGCAGAAGCTTGTGGCCTCTCCCATCTGATCAAAGAAACAGTAAGGGATTCTGGAACCATACAGACTTGGATTGAGGTCTGTGTTCTACTACAAACTCACTGCGTGACCTGGAGCAACTTACTTAACTTTGCTGAGTCTCAGTTTTCTCAGCTGTAAAATGAGAATAAAAATGAGACCAAGCTGGAATTAGGTATTAAAGTGTCCAGCACTGGTGCTGGCTGATATAAGTGCCCAATAATCCTTGTGCCCCCCCCTCTCTCCTTCCCTTACTTAGACTGTCACCCGTCAACTTGGAGCTCTCCCAAGTCAGTTCCTTGGGTCTCCAGGCCTAGATGGTGGTGGGGCGCTGTCCACGGTGCTGAACCACACCTAACACTTCCTTTCAGTTCCAGGTGAGTTATCTCCTTCCTCCAGCCTGGTCGGCTTGCTCTGAGAATCTCCCCCCACCCAAGGTCGCTACCGCAAGTGACCTGAGTGGCAAAGGTCCAAATCTTCTCCTAAGGTTCTGCCTCCCCATATCCCAAAGTGGCTAAAATCCAGGTTGGGGAGCAGAGGCTCTCAAAGGAACATGTCTGGTCCCTGACCTCCAGCCCCCATTGACACAGAAAATCCTCAGCTTCAGCCAAGAAAAAGTCCAGCTGCTGGGCTCCATCACGTTGTAGCTGAGGTTTTTGTTGTCCCAGGTTGATCCCTGCTCTCCTTTTGGGTTCCGGACAGGGTGTAGACAGGCTGCCTTCTCTGGCCACAATGTGTGCCAGTTCCAGTATCGGGGGAAGCTGGCTTTGGAGAAGCTGCAAGTGGCCGATTACTGTGTATTTGCATGCACTGCCTGTTCCCTCACCCTAGAACAACTTCTGATCAGGTGGAATTAGGGCTGAGGGAAGGATAAAACAGAGATTATCACCCCTACTTTACAGTCCAGCTAACACAGGCCCAGAGAAAACCAGAAATCTACCCAGTGTATCAGGTCAGGTCTAATTCCCCAGTCAACACCAGGCCAGCAGAGCAGGTGAATGTTCTCCCAAAAAATTAGAGTTTGGGCGGGGAGGAGGGGATCATGAGGCTGCAGCCTAGAATCTGCTTAAAACAGTGTCCCCAAGGCTATGCATTTGGGGCATGGCTGGATCTCCAAGGGAAGGTTTTATAAAAGAGAAAACTTTTTGGCTCTGGCAGAAATTTGTTTGCAGAACAGTTAAAGCTCCCAAAGCACTTTCTCAACCACTCACCTCCTTGGCTCTGGCAGCAGGCCCAAGTGCCAAGGACTATTCTCCCATTTCACAGGGAAGGAAGCTGAGGTTCAGAGAGGTGAAGTAACTTGCCCAAGGCCACCCTGGGAGAAGGCAGCAGCATGTGAACTTGAACTCTGGATGTGGGAAGCCCCATTCTCCTTGTTCTCACGCCCCAGGCCACCTTACTCAGAAGGGAAGGGGAGCTGGCAGAAGACAGGGGGGCCAGATGCCCTCTCGGGGCAAAAATGTGGGGGCCTGAGACTGAAGCTATAGGGATTCAGGCCAGACTCAAAGAAGGGAGATGGGTGTGTATACCCACGTGCACACACCCCTAAGCCCTGCACACCTGCAATCGGTGCTTTCAAGACTGGGCATATCTGACCTTAGGTAAGGCTGCAGCACCATCTTCCCAGGCAATGCACCAACTTTTACCCTCTTGCTCTCCTTTCTGCCATTTCTGACCGAAGCCTCTGCCCTCTGTCCTCCAAGCCTTCAGGGGCAGCTGTGACCAGCAAGGCCCCATATACAGGGAGACACCTATCTACTATATGCTGAATCCAGTAGGGAGTTTGAATCTCTCCCTGTGCACCTCAAAACCACATCAATACGTGGGGTACTGAGTACCTGTGGTGTGTCCAGTGCCTGACACAGAATAAACTTAACTCTATGGAGTAAGCATTATTATGTCAATTTAAGGAAAAAAATTTTATCAAGATTCAGAGAGGTAAATAACTTGCCCAAGGCCACCCAGCTTGCCAGTGGTAGAAACAGGTTTAAACTCAGGTTCTGCCTGTACTTTTTCCAACCATGCCCACTGCTCCAGGCTGGTAGCTGTGAGATGGGGGTGGCCAGAGAGGACTGAAGGGATTCTGGAAAGGTACCCTGGAGGCAGAGCACTTCTGAATTGCCCTGGACCCAGCCTCTGCTCTGCCTCAGGTACCCCACCTTCCTTAGGTCCATAAACTCTGCAGGTCTCCCAACTGCCATATGCCTGCTGCCTCTTCCCCAATCCCCTGTGAGCCTCTCACCCTGACCCCTCTTCCAGAGGCCTGGAGTACCTTTTATGTATTAGGGGAAAATACTAATAAAATCTAATATTTCTTTTGAGTACTAACTGCCCAGAGTTGCACTGAGTGCTTTACATACAGCATCCGATTTCATTCTCATGACTACCCAACAAGCTGGCCCAAAGTTTCTTCCTATTTGACAGATGAGGCAACAAGTTCAGTGAGGTCTGGCTGGAGCCTGGCTCAGCATCATACAGCCAAGAAGGGGTGGAGCTGGTCACTCTGCACCCAGGCCTGAGCTGCGGACCTTGGTGCTCTGCTGTCTCTCAGAGCCCAACTCCAAGTCCATTGCTCTGTGTTTATCATCACCTCTCCTTCTGGCTCCTGAGATCCCATGTCCCTTGTGGTCAGGGGCCAGGCAGTCCAATCAGGCACTTGAGGACTCCTAGAACCCAGGTCTCCGTCAGCTCTGCCCACTTCCTGCCTCATTTTCTTCCTGGCTCCAGAGGCTTCCCACTGTTTCCACACTCCCTTCCCGCCCGAGGCCCTCTCCTCTCAGCCCTTCGTCTCCACCCAAAGGCAACAGGACAGGGATGCTGACGTCCCTCCCCACACCTGTGCACACAGCTGATCCCAGAACCGAGGTGGCAGGACCCAGGAGGCTGACCCTCAAGAGAAGCACATCCATCCCCTCCCCCAACATGGCCTCAGTTTCCTCATCTGTAACTGGAAAATTGTGAAGTGTGTGTGTGGGTGACCTGAGTGCAAACCCCTAAGACAAAAGGAGCCAACCCTGAGGTGCGCGTGCGAAACAGGACCCTCCTCCTCTCCAACCTCTACCTCCTCCTTTCTTGATCCCCAGGGCAGATGTTTGGTTGACAGAGCAGATCTCTCTGGATGAGCTTGGGGGTGGGGTTGTAATATAAAAAGGCAGCTGCAGTATTATAACATAACTTTACATTGGGGGGAAATAAAATAGGTACCCAGTGTTCTCACAACACAGGCTAGAGATAATCAAGCTTGGCAAAATTGTCTCGGCCATCGGTGGATCAGACTATGGTGGGGCATGAGGCGGGTAGGGTTACCCGGGGAGTGGGCAGAGCTACTGCGGGGTGAGAGCCCCCATCAGCCCCCTCCCCAGGGCCCCACTTCCCTCTCCCCGGTCAGGCCTCCAGCCCCTGCAGAACCGCAGCCTGGACCAGACATGGCCCCCTCCTGGCAGCTCCCTTGGCCGCAGCTCATTAGCCCTGAAAAACCCTCTCAAATCCAGGGGGAGGGTTTTTCAGCTAAAATAGCTCCATCTCAGGCTAGTTTTTTCCTCCCTTCCCCACATCATTAGTGAAAGTGCAGCCTCTGCAGCTCCCGAGCTGTGTGGGGTAAGGAATGAGCCCCCCCCACTGCTCCCTGGGGACCCCTGGCCAGGCTGAGGACTAAAGTCTGGGATCTGGCCTGGGGGTGGGCTGGAAGAGCAGACAGAGCTGAAGACCATGAGGAAGCCAGAGGGAGTCCCTGCAGAGCCCCTCATATCCTGCCCCAAAGGAAACTGGGTCCCCCTCAATGAAAATTGGAAGCAATCGCTGTCAGCAGGGCCGTGGTCAGCTGAGAGCTTGCGCTGCACCAGACACTGAGCCAAACACCCACTTGTCCCTGCCCGAGGCTGTTCGGGGTGGGACTCCAAGTTAGACTTTCATCCCAGCGCCCAGTCCCCCTTCTTTGAGCCCCACAGCGTCTGCCTCCTCCTCTCAGCCCTGTGATTCTCAATGGGTGACTCCACTCCAGGCCTTTCCCATCAGGATGCCATCCCTCTCGCCATGGTAACTAGCTCAGAAGTGGACATGTGAACCCACTGGACTTAATGCTGGAAATACATAGGCCTGGCAGGTGCCCAGCCCCTTTTGGGGTGAGGCTGCCTGGGATGAAGCCACATAGAGCTGAGAGACAAAGAGAAAAACCAAGTTCTGAATATACTGTTGGAGCTTCTGGATCCAGCTTTACCTGAAAGAAACCTATCCTGGGCTTTTCTGTTAGGTGAGCCCCCAAGTCTGCTTTTTAATTAAACCACTTTGAGTTGCATTTCTGTGATTTATAGCTGACAGAGTAGCAACAAGAGCAAGGATTTTAGCACGCCTCATTTTTTGGATCAGGAAACTAGGCCCAGAGAGGTTAAGCTACTTGCCCCAGGTCACACAGCTATGGATGGGCCAAACCAGTGCTCCAGAGTGAAAAGCTCCCAACCGGAACTTGATCGCCCTGAAGTTCCTGGAGGAAGGGGACTGGGGGAGTCTCTGAAGCCATTTTCAGCA
>NW_006790015.1:1390325-1391025 GCF_000442215.2 Lipotes vexillifer
AGCAGGACAAGGTACAAAAAGGTAACAGGTTGCCATGGTTACCAGCTCACTGTGTGGTCCCAGACAAGCAACCTCACCTCTCTGAGCCTCAGACTGGGAACAAAATGTCTCAACCCTGCAGACCACAGGTGGCCCTCAGGCAGGCAGGATGGCTGCCTCTTGCCCCCAACCCCAGAGATCTGTAAGCAGGGGGCTTCCCCAGCCAGGCAACAGAGGCCTCCCACAGCTGTCGGACACTCCCCACCACACACACTCCACCTGGTTTTAAATGTCTCGCAAATACCAAATTCAATTTCGTGTAACTCCAGCAGCTCTGCAGTGCAGAATTCATCGGATGAGGAGCCTGCTTTTCGGGGAATAATTCATTTTTCCGGTGTTGGAGAGGAGTGTGATTGATCCACGGGGCTGATGCCTCCCTCCTTTCTCCTTCCTCAGGGCCATCTGACTCCAAATGCAGCCCTGAGACTGTTAGGTCAAAGTCACAGCAATAAATAGGAGGGGGGCTTCTGCTTTAATATATTGGATTATTCCACTCGGTGGTGACGAGAAACAAGATTTAATTCCCCGAGAAACGCCAGCAGAGAAAATCATTTCCCTGCCTGCTTCTCCCCTCCTTTCTTTTTTTCCTTTTTATTTTTTTCAGGAGCAAAATCTTTGTCTTTGTGCAGGTTTTCAGCCTCCCTACACCCTACACGCCAAG
>NW_006790015.1:1391035-1393960 GCF_000442215.2 Lipotes vexillifer
TTCCCCGCACCTGCCCACCCCATCTAGGATCCCTTCTCCCTCTCTGCCCAAACCCCCTCAATCATGGGTCCCTGAGGACAGAGGTTTCTCTTTAAATTTAGATGACGTTATGGTGCTTAGCACATTGATCAATTACAACAATAAGCCCAGGGAAAAGACCAGTTAGTACCACAGCTCCAACTGATGGGACAGGAAGCTAAGCGCTGGCTAAGAAAGTAATTTACCTTCCTACTACTCCTCAGATCAGGAGTCCACTCACTGCTTCCTCCAGGAAGCCTCCCCTGATTAAGGTCCAAGTTAGCCGCCCCTCCTCTGGGTTCCCAAAATACAGTGGGCTTCCCCCTCACAGCCCTTTTATTATTAGATGGTAGTCAACAGACTTGCGCATTTTATTTATTTAACAAACTTGTCATAGCACTTGCTATGTGCAGGCCCTGATCCAAGTGCTTTCCAAATATTAATTCATTTGATCCTCATAACAACCCTGTGGTAGAAACCCTATGACTGGCCCCATTTTACATGCGAAGAAACTGATTATGTGATTGGCCAAGGTCACACAGGTAGGGATGGCCAGAACTTGGAATCCAGGTGTCTCCTCCTTTAGTCTGTGAGCTCCCAAGGGACAAGGACCCCACTGGTTCACTAAACCCAGAGGCCCCAAACCCTCCAACAATCCCACCACTTACAGGACTGAAATCCCCCGTGAAAGTCACGTGGGAAAGCCCCTGGGTGTGGAGAGAATTCCAGCTCTGGAGTGAGACAGATGTCAGCTGGATTCCAGCTGTGTGACCTTGGGCGAGACTGCGCTGCTCTGAGCCTCAATTCTGTCACAGTCTCTCAAATAGGAATGAAAATAGTACACAGGCATGCCAGGAGGATTAAATAAAGCCATGCACCAACGGCGCTTTGAACACACATAGTGAGCACTCAGTAGGTGTGAAAGATCATGGGCTATCAAATGAGGGCTTTGGGGCTTCCCTGGTGGCGCAGTGGTTGAGAGTCCGCCTGCCGATGCAAGGGACACGGGCTGGCGCCCCGGTCTGGGAGGATCCCACATGCCGCGGAGCAGCTGGGCCCGTGGGCCATGGCCGCTGGGCCTGCGCGTCCGGGGCTCCGCAGTGGGAGAGGCCACAACAGTGAGAGGCCCGCGCACAGCCAAAAAAAAAAAAAAAAAAAAAAAAAAAAAAAAAAAAAATGAGGGCTTTGGGGATACTTTCGCCACACTCAGAAAAATAACAAATCCTTATGGATCCAAGTAAATGAAGCAAGCTCTGAGATCTGGATGGAAGGGTGGATTTTTCTTAATAGTAGTAGTAAGGTGGCTGAGTTGCCAAGAATTACCGAGAAGAATTTTTGCAAAGCACACGCAATCCATTTGCTTCTGGGAGTTACCGAGATGTGGGAGAGTCGGAAACAGGGACTCACTGCACCTGAAACAGCACTTGATGGGTGTTTCAGTCATTCAGCAAGTGTGTATTGAATGCCTTTCAAGTGCGTTGAAGGCTGGTGGTAGGGGGGAGGGGCACGAGCGTTGGGGGCCCTTGGACCCAGGCTTCATCTCAGCTAGCTCTGCAGCTTACAGCTTTGTGACCTTGACCGTGAGATCCACCTCTCAGAGCCTTGGCTTCCTCGTCTATAAATTGGGATGACAAAATGGAGCTTTGCTGGGGGAGCCAATAATGTAGCCAGTGTAGGAGATGGAGAGGGAGTTGTTCCCTCCTGCTTCTCAACAACAGCAGCCCCAGCCCCAGCAATCAGCCTCATCCCATCGGCCTCCCATCCTGTGCAGGGAACCTCGGCAGCACTGGGAGCTGGGCCTGGAACCTAGCTCCTTGGAGCAGCAAAGCAGGTTGGCAGGTGTGGTTGCAAGTCCCACTTTGCAGATAAGGATTAGGGGCAAAGTCAGGTGAAATCCAAATGTTTCTGCCTCCAAATCCATGCTCTTAACCGTGGACAAGCAGCCTCCCTGATTCCTGGGAGAGGGAGGGAGGAAGGAAAGCAGGGTGGGAAGGAGGCTGGAGACCCCTGCATGCAGGTTCATTTATCAAAGGCGACCCCAGAATGGAGCCCACACGGCTGAGACAGGTCACAGAGAGATCCCCTGTGGGAGGAAAAGTAGGGGAGGGTGCCAGGCGGCCTGGGATGGAGATGGGGGAGTGATGAGAGATCACTGGGACCTCAGGGAGCAAATGCCTGGCGTGTGTAGGGGGTCAGGAATTCCCATGGAGCCTCCCTCTGTGTCTTACAAACATCACCTGGGTGGGTGGGTCCTTGCTCTTTATCTCCACTTCTTTGCCTCCAGCCCCCTCCCTAATCCAGGCAGTTCTTCCTTACATCTAACAGAAATCTTTCCCGCTGCATCACCAACAGACCCTGGCTGAAGCACTAGGAGATGCCCCCGGCACTGCCCACCCCATCTGCAGAGCTGGTAGCGGCTCCTGGCTTAGGGCGGTAATCCTGCTGACAATTAATTGGCTTTTGTTGGAGGAGAATGAATACCATCTCATCTTTTTTTTTTTTTTGCGCGGTACGCGGGCCTCTCACTGTTGTGGCCTCTCCTGCTGCGGAGCACAGGCTCCGGACGCGCTGGCTCAGCGCCCATGGCTCACGGGCCCAGCCGCTCCGCGGCATGTGGGATCTTCCCGGACTGGGGCACGAACCCGTGTCCCCTGCCTCGGCAGGCGGACTCTCAACCACTGCGCCACCAGGGAAGCCCCCATCTCATCTTAATCTTCATTATTCTCCTTGTTCAGCAGAGTCAACACAAGATTAGGTTTAATTTATGGGGAAAAAAATAGCAAAGTCGTTACTCACCAGATCAGGATTGGATCTGCCTGGGTGTTCTGTGTTCACTGCAGGCAAGGGGCCACGAAGAAGGCCCAGAGTTCTGCTGAGGTGGGGACAGACTCGGGGGGGGGGGGGGGG
>NW_006790015.1:1393970-1394387 GCF_000442215.2 Lipotes vexillifer
GGGGGGTGAGGCCCCCAGACCCGTTTGAGGCTGGATCCCTGGAGACCACCAGCCCTTTCCAGTCTTAGAGGACTCAGACCTCGGAGCACTCAGTCTCCTAAATGTTTCTCAGGAGTCTCTGGCATAAGAGCAGCCCCAAAGGAAGGCAGGGGGCTCAGCTTCTGTGGACCCAGACCTAGCCCCAGTCAATGGAAAGCAATCCGGATTTGGATTCAAATCCTGACTTCTGAGGCCCCTTCCTCTGCAGAGAACTGGGCCTAACCAGCCCCGCCAGGGGACTCCCTTGACAATGCTGACACCTAGTGGTGCTTAGAGGAACTGGTCCTTCCCTCCCTCCTCCCTCTAAGTTCCCAGATGAGCTATACCATGTATACAAAAAACCAGATTTACAAAGTAAACAGATCAGAAAGGGAAAGA
>NW_006790015.1:1394397-1404693 GCF_000442215.2 Lipotes vexillifer
AATGGTTAAATAGATTTCCACCAAGAAGTCTAAAAGAAAATTCGGGAATTTCCTGGCGGTCCAGTTGTTAGGATTCCGGGCTTTCACTTCTGTGGCTCGGGTTCAGTCCCTGGTGGGGGAACTACCTGCAAGCCGCACGGCAATCAATCAATAAAAGAAAAATCATTTTACCTTCCCTGATTCCTTAACCAAAATAGCTCAGACACAGCACCTCCTCCTTCTGTCTGGGGCAATGATATGCAGAGAAGCCCTGGAGCCCCACAGTCCTTGTCATTTCTAACTCTTTCCATTCCTCCTGCCCTAGCTCTGTCCTCTGGCACGTGCCCATCTTTGACCCTGTACCACAGAGAAGTGGCTAGGAACAGCTCAACTACTTACTCATCATATGACCCTGGGCAAGTTACCCAACATCCAAGTCTGAGCTCTTTCATTTATAAAATGGGAATATCTCTATCTACCAGAGAGGGCCGTTGAGCAGATTAAATAAGGCTGTGTGCGTAGCACAGGAATCGGCACCAATAAGGCCTCAGCAAATGCCTGTCGTCCTCACTACCATCATCATTATCATCCTGTTCATCCTGCTACTCATGGGAAATTTGGTTTCATCAAGTAATCTGTAAGCTTCTGATATCTAACTCCCCAACCCAGCTCCTGCTAGATAAAGGTTTTTCCTTAAAGGACACTGATATCGCATCTGCTTCTTGTAGTGTTTATATCTTATAAGACAGAGCACACAGTTGGTGCTCAGGAAACCCTCAGGATTGCCTGCCTACATCTCCAACCTCATGTCAAACCACCTCCCCACTTGCTCACTGAGCTCCAGCCATGCTGGCTGCCTTTCTGATCCGTAAGTAAGTTCATTCCCACCTCACGGCCTTTGCACTTACTGCTCCTTCAGTGTTCTTCCGCCAGATATCTGGTTTCTCATCATCATTCAAATGTCACGTCCTCAGAGAGATCCTCCCTGATCACCTTGACCAAAGTAGCACTCCCACCCTCACTCTCTACTTTGTTTACTGTACTATAGAGGTCAAGTGCCTAAGTGGCTGGGTAGAATTCCAGTTCCACCACTACCTGGCTGTGTGGCCTCAGATAACTTGCTTTATCTCTCTGTGCTTCAGTTCTCTCATCTGTAAAAATGGAAATAATAATGGTTCCCACTTCAGAAGGTTATCATGATGAATCAATATACATACAAAGGTCTTGGAGTAGTGCCAGGCATGTCTATTAAGTGCTATATCATGTTGGTAATTATCCTATTTATTTAACTGCATGTGTTTATGTTTCTCTATCTAGACTGTATATTCCAGGAGGACAGAGTCCTCCTATGTTTTATTCCTGCCTGGCAGAGAGTAGGTGCTCAAAAACATCGGTTGATTAGAAAGGATCTTAGGGGCCATGCAGGCCACTCTCTCCTTAATCACGTTCTGGTGCCTTTGAGCCCTGTGGCCAACCTCTATGCCACCTCTGGCTTCCTTCCACACTCCTCAGGGCCCTGAGGCGCCCCCTGCTGGACAGCGTGTAGGTTTTTCCTCGAGGGAAGGTGATAGCTGCCTCCTGTAACTGTCAAGTTTCCATGCCTGCCTGGCTCTGCCCTCTAGAGTAGGGGACAGTAAAACTGAAGGGTTTGGAGCATGCTCTTTGGAGCCAGATGCACCTGGATCAGAGCTTGTGCTTCTCAAGTCACTCTGGGTGTCACATGCCAGGAAAGTCTCTTGTCCTCAGTCTCCTCACGTGTAGAAGGGGGTAGCGATACCCTTGCCCCCTTTCCCCATATCCAACTGGGTTACAGGGGTGGTGTGACAGGACGTACCCTGTGCACAGTGAGCCTTGTGGGCCCCCCTTCCCCCAGTGTCAGCCCTCGGGTGACCCACAAGAAGCTGTCTCGTCTTCCCAAGCTAAACACCACCAGTGTATCCAGCGGTCCCTCCAGTGACAGACACGCAGGGACGGTCGGCACCACCCCCTTATCCAAGCCCCTCAGGTCTCCTCTGTGGGCCACATGCCCTCGGGAGAGAGTCTGGCCTCTGGCCTTCTGGCTCTTTCCTCTGAGAGCCGGCAGCTGGCTGGAGGCGGCCTTGCTGGGCTTGCATCCTCCTACACACTTGACCCCCACCTCCCTGGCTGCTGCGTCTCCCCCATCGTGGCCCCAGAAGCTGAGGTTTCCCTGGGCCTTCTCCTGACTCACTCCATGCTTGTTCCCAGTTCTCACCAGTGCCTTGGCTTTGACTGCTGGCCACAGACACTGCAACTCCTCTATCTCCAGCCCAGAGCCGCAGATTCCTTATGGCCCTCTTTCCTGAATGCCTCCTGGGGAGGGCTCCCCCCACCTACAGCATCTTTCATGCCCCCCATATTCCCACCCTGACATCCAGTCCTCTGGACACCTGGACCCAGACTCCTGGCCTCTCACATCCACCGCACCTCTCCATCCAGCCTCCTCCTTCAGCCCAGGCGTGGGCTCTGGTCCTTTCCTGACTCATCCCCACCTGTTTCCCAACATGCTCATACTAGCCCCTCCTCACCCAAAAGCGTTAATTTGCCTGTCACTCCTTCACATAAACCTGGGAGCTCATGGGGGTGACCTGCTTCCTTCATGGCTCCTCATCAAACTGGGCTCCCAGGGCAAAGCATCACTTCTGCTGTCTGATTGGCAACTCGGGTGGGTGTGGAGGATGCCTCTCCCACTGGACTGTGAAAACCCCTAGAAAGGACCAATGGTGCTCATGGAACAAGGGGCTGTGCCTCCACCATCAGACCAGGAGTTCTCAGGGATTTGTCTCCCCTTGTCTGACTAAGGATGCTCCCAGAGCAGGGACTATGCCTCCACCATTAGACTGGAGGCCCCCAATGACACTGGATATATCCCTTCCTCAGATGCCCCATCCTCGATGTGGCCAAGCTGGTGACTCTTCCTGGGACAAGGAGTGTCTGACTTACCCCTGCGACTTTAGGACCCTGTGCTGGGCCTGGCCCCTGGCTGGGGCGTCAGGAATCATGAGTGAATGAATGAACCAATGAACAAATGCAGGCAGGCTCCAGCTTAAACTCTGCAAGCCCACCTGACCAGCAGGTGGCATCAGGGCTCAGAGTCAAAGGAAAGCTGGAAGGGCATGGAGATTTTATTGGTCATCCTTTAGGAGAGGAGAGAAGATGTTTCAGACCCTCACCCACCCCCAAGACCAGCAGCTAAGAGCCCTGGGGAGGGGCCTGGGTTTGAGAGCTGCTGAGGAGGCCAGAAAGGGAGTTCCTGGTCCAGAGCCTGGCACCACACCCTTCCCTCCACCCCTCCCCTCAAACCAGTACCAGGGGCCAGCCTCTGGGCAGGGCTTGGAAAATGACCAATGAGACCAGATGCTAATGACTCTTGTCCGGTCCAATACCAAGCCAAGGAGGACAGCATGAAGTGGGCAGGAACTGAAAAGGGACACCAAGCTGATCCTTCCTGTGCCCCCCAGCCTGTCATCCCCCCATCCCCCACCTCAAGCCACTGGCATCCATCCCTGGGCCTAGGAGAATTGGTACCCTAGATGAGATGCTGCCACCACCTGCCTTCAGGAAAAAAAAAAAAAAAAAAAAAAAAAAAAAAAAAAAAAAAAAAAAAACGGGGAGAGGGATCAAGAGAGGCCAGGAGGGGGGCCCCACACACACACTCGGTTCTGGCTTCTGGGCAGCTTCGGTGTCAGTCGGGCGCCAGGCCCAGCTCCCCGCTCCCTGGCCTCACAATCCCAGCCTTTGTCCGGCGGGACCAGGCCTGGCTGGCTCTGCACCCGCCCAAGGGCCCCTGGAAACCAGAGCAGCTGGAACCCCACCAAGTATTTTTCCAGGCTGGGCCAGGGGCCCTCAAGAGACAGAGACTGAACAAAGGGAGGGGAGTTCATTCATCCCTGTGTTCATTCATTCCTTCCTCCGACAAATAATATTTATTGAGCGCCCATTTTCGTGGCAGGCACAGTGTTAGGTGCAGGGGATTCAGCAGCGGCGGGCCCAGTGCAGGCCCACGCCCTCACCCATCTTATTTTCTAGATGCAAATATATACCAACAAAACCCATCTTTCCCTCTGAGGGGGCTGGTCTTCGAGCATGGGACGGGAGAGGAGTGCGCCGGGTGCGGAAGGTCAGGATGCTACGGACTAAGCCCTATCTACCCCGGCGCCTCTGGCCCTCCAAGGCAGCTGGGGGAGGTTGGAGGAGGGATCACTCAGGGCTCCACCCACACGCTGCTGTTGGTCACCCGGGCCCCGAACCATCCCTTCCAGTAGACGCAGTCCTGTCCGCCGTGCTCGAAGCGGACGAAGCGGACGCCCGGCCCATAGTCGGTGAAGGTGTGGGAGATCTGTGGGTGGGGAGTCAGGGGGAAGGGGGAGGGAGAGTCAGGCTCTGAGTCCCGAGGCCTCCCCCAGCCACCCCACCCCGGCGCTCTGACCCTCGTCTAGCCCCCTGGATTTCTCAGCGCAGCGTCCCTCCTCCAAGCCTCTCGGCCAGGGCAGTCCAACCCTGCCCCGCCCACACGGGCCGTGGGCGGGCTTTTCACGAGCCCCGCCCCACCGCCCCCCGGCCTCCAAGCTCACCTCAATCCAGCCAACGTCGTCGCTGTCTTGTGGCACTGCCACCTGCCCGCTGTTGAACTCGGCCAGCACGTCCTCGTGCTCCGACAGTAGCTTCACCGTGAGCTCGTACAGGCAGCCGGCGTCTCTGCGGCCCGAGTACCTGCCCCGAGGGAGGGAGGGAGGGAGCACCGGGGAAGGCTTCAGCCCTGCTGAGCGGGTACTCTGGGCCCAACCTTCTACAGGAGTTAACCCTGCTGACCGGTAATACCAATGTTCCCATTTTACAGATAAGGAAACCGAGGCCGGAAAGAGAAAGTGACTTGCCCAAGTGACTTTCCCAAACCCAAGGACTAAACCCCAGATGAGCCAGGCCCAGTGTTGGGACCAAAGCCAACCCACAGGCGCACTTTTTGTTGGGACAGCAGGTGGATATTAAAAAACAAAAACAAAAAAAATTGCCAACATTTAAAACTCAGGAGGGGAGATGGATTTCCACCTTCTCCTGAAAACCCATGGTCACATGACTGCAAGCTCTAGAGTAGGGAGGCAGCGGTCTCTGAAGCAGAGTAGCTGGTTCCAGTTTGCCCCTCAACCCCGCTCCCCTTCCCCCATGGCCACTCACCAGTCCTTCACCATGATGGCCGGCTGAGTGGTGTCCAGCAGCTCCTCCCAGTAGCCCTCAGCCTGCAGGTCAATGACCTGTGCTTTGCGACACCACCTGGGAGACTGGGGGTTAGGACTGAGTGGAGGTCCCCTCCCCCCCTTCTCATCCATCCCCCTTCTCCTTACTCGAAGGAGGAGGCAAAGTACTTCTGGACACTCTCATCGTGGCTGAATTCCACCCCGCAGTCTCCGGGCAGCTCCTCCACCCTCCAGCCGTCCCCACCGTGCTCCACGTCGCACCAGCCCTCCAAGTCCTCTGTAGGAACACCACAGCCCCACGCTGGTCAGCCAGCCCCTGCGAGGGTGTGGCAGGGTGGCTCTTGCCCCTATCGTGGGGGGGGAGGATGAACGTGGTCCTTGAATGGTGTCGCGGTGGGCAGACGATGGTGGGCGTGAATGGTGAGCACTTCCTGTTTGTCCCCAGATTCTCTCTCCCTCCCAGGAGGGTCCCTGGGGGGTGGAAGGATCTGGGAGAGAGACAACTCCCGCCCGCCTCCCCGACTTCCCCCGCCCCGAGCAGGGCAGGAGGATAATACTACAGTCTGTACTGGGGCTACTGTGTGCTGGGCACTGCGCCAAGCGCCTTATCTCATCCACCCCTCCAAGCAGGCTGGCCTTGTTACTGCCCATGGTACAGAAGGGGAAGCTGAGCTCCCCAGGCCGGGGTGACAGGGCGCGACCCCTCACCTTCCCCGCACGGGTTGCGCAGCAGGTTGCGCCGCCTCTTGCTCAGGAAGTAGAACTGCTGCCAGTGGTCGCGCTCATCCTCGGGGCCGCCCTCGGGTACCAGACCCTCTTGCTGGCACTTGAGCAGCCACAGGGGAGAGCCGTCGACCAGCTCCTTCCAGCGCAGGCACACCAGGCGGCAGGCCTGCACCAGCTCGGCGGCGGGCAGCTCGGCCAGCACACGAAGCAGCAGCGGCTCGGGCAGCTCGTCCAGGTACGCGGCCTCCTCCTCCTCCCCCTCGTCCTCGGGCCGCTCCTCCCCGCCGCTCGCCTCCTCCGCGCCAGCCTCCTGGGGCTGCTCCTCCGGGCTCGCCTCCTCCGGCTGGCCCACGCTCTCTGCGGGCGGGCGGGCGGGGCGCGGCTGAGACTCCCCCCAGACCGCCCCCGCCGCGCGCCACGGCCGCGACGTGAAAGGCGTCCGCCCCCACCCGCGCTCGGACAGTCCTCAGCCGGCGCCGGAGCTTCCGTGACCAGAGCCTGGCCAGGTACGCGGCCTCCTCCTCCTCCCCCTCGTCCTCGGGCCGCTCCTCCCCGCCGCTCGCCTCCTCCGCGCCAGCCTCCTGGGGCTGCTCCTCCGGGCTCGCCTCCTCCGGCTGGCCCACGCTCTCTGCGGGCGGGCGGGCGGGGCGCGGCTGAGACTCCCCCCAGACCGCCCCCGCCGCGCGCCACGGCCGCGACGTGAAAGGCGTCCGCCCCCACCCGCGCTCGGACAGTCCTCAGCCGGCGCCGGAGCTTCCGTGACCAGAGCCTGGGACCCTGTGGAGGAGGCCCAGGAGCCCGGGGCCACAGATCAGCTCCAAGTCTGAAGAGTGGCCTCAGAGGCCTCAGTTTCCCCGGCAGTGCCAGTAAACCCCATACCTGAGCCGACAGCAGGAACTGATGATATGTATTCCTGACACAATGAAGCCCCTTAGCCCTCTCAACGGCCCTCTAAGATCCCTTCTCCGGTCACCTCCTCAGGGGAGCCCTCCCCAGCTTCCCCTACTACAGCATCCTCTCACCTCACCGCTGGGAGCTCCGTCCTTCCTAGCTTTTGTCCAAGGGTTTGACGGTTTATAAACACCTTTCCCGGGGACTAGACTGAGGGAATGAGGGCAGGAACCGGGTCTGGGAAGCTCACTGCTTCATCCCCCGTGCCTGGCATCTGGCACCCTGCCTGGCTCCCTGTCACCTTAGCAAGTGTTAGGCACCATTCTGAGCGTTTTAATTTTTACTCTTTAAATCCTCACAGCATCTCTTCCAGGTTGTCCCTATCACCATCCCTATTTCCCTGATGAGGAAACGGGGACAGAGAGGTAAAACCACCCAGGATCACGCAGCAAATGAGTGGTCGGAGCCTGGATTTGAACCCAGGCAGTCTGGCTCCAGAGCCACCTTTAACCATCACAGCCCTGAGAAAATGATTCGTTGAGTTGAGGGTTATGATTTTGATTTCACAGATGAAAATGCTCAGGTTCAGAGGTGGGGAGTGACCTGCCAAAGGTCACACTGCTGGTATTCAGGCAGGGGATACAGGGATCTGAGGCCTGAAGGGAAGGGAGAACAGGGGCTTGGGGATGGGGGAGGGAAGCTCGTTAAAAGAGAACATGTGTATCAAATAGGGAGATGTAGTAAGTGCTTGGGAAGGAAGGTTTCTTCACTCCTTTTCCTATTCCTGGCCCTCAGCTTCCTCGTCTATAAAATGGGGGTAATCCCAGGCCAATCAGACAGTCATCTGATGTTCAACTCTTCTGAGGAGAAGCAAGGGCATTCCAAATTATGAGAAGGGACTGATATCAGGAGCTGTGGGCTGGACTGTCTCCTGGATCCTGGCTGGCCTCAGCTGGGCCATCGAAGCCTTGAATAAGTGGATACCGAGCGGAGGAGGGAAAGACAGTGGGGAGGTGACAGAGCCACTCTGGGTGATGGGGGAGGCCACTGCTCTCAGACCTAGGACAGTGGGGTTGGGGGAGTCCTAAGTGCTGGGCCCTGGAAAGCCAAGATGGTGGTGGAAACAGGCCAGGCATCAGGGGAGGAACAGGCAGGGCCTAGACCCAAGGCTGGGTGTTGCCAGGACCTGGGCGGCCAGCCCTTCACCTCCTCATATGCAGCATTTCCCCACCGCCCACACTCTCAGCCCCCTGAGAGCCCAATCAGGGTTTACGTCTTCAGAGCCCAGAGCACACAGTGAGTCCTCAGTAAATCTTTTTAGTGAATCTTATTATTCAGCATAGTTCCCTTCATTGTTAGCTTTTTTTTTTGCCACATCTTTATGATGTGGGGCTTCACACTTCCCCTTTGGCAAGGAGGAAACTGAGGCCCAGAGAGTCTTACTGACTTCTCCCAAGTCACACCGCAGAACTGTGGGACGGCGGAGAGGAAAATGCCTGCCTTGAAGCCATGTCACCTGCCCATCTTGCTGCCCACAGCTCTCTGGGGAGCTGGGCCCAGTGCCCTCACCTCTCCACCCCTCCCCCTGCCCTGCCCTGCCCTGGCCCTGGTGGACACCTGATGCTCCCCCGAAAGGTGCACCTCGCCCAGTCCCCTCTCCTGGCCCCAGGCCTGGCACTCAAGGCCCCAGATCTGATTACAGGCCCCCCCCCACCCCCTCTTGAGCACACACAACTCCCCACATTGTTGCCTTCGGAAAGTTATCTGGCCCCTGGAAGCTGCCTCCGAGGCTTATTCACTCACCTGGATTGGGCCCCTGAGTCCAGGGAATAGCTGGGCCCTGGGAAGAAGCAGGAACCCATTCTGGGGCCCTATAAAGGGCGGGGCAAGGGGGCCACGGATTGGGGGCAAGAGCGGAAGGAGCTAGGATTTTCAGGGCTGGAGGGAGGGGTGGGGAGCTTGGCTGCCTGAGTGAGCATCAGTCTATTTCCCATTGTCTCCCCAAGCAACTGGCCACTCTCAGATGCGCCTGGTGAGGAAGGGGTGGGGGCAGGTCTTGTTCCCACCCTGACTCAGCAGGCAACCCCTACAGGCCCAGCGGAGAGTTCTAGAGATGGGGAGCGGGGGATCTTTGGTGCCAGACAAGATGACTGGGCAGTCTCAAAGGGCCCTGAGCATCGGCTAGAGCTGATGTCCCAACTCTCCCTCACCACCAGCCTGGTTCCCACTGGGCATCCAGCCACCTAAATGAAGGACAGCCCCTCCAGACAAGGGATCCCAGGAGGAAGGCTGGGATGGGGTGGGGAGAGGCCAGTAACCCCAAGAAATTCATGAGGTTTCAGGCATCTCACGGCCCAGAGTTGGCAAATGGAAGAAGCTGATGGAATAAAAAGGCTTGTGGCCTCTTCCATCCCAGATAGGTCCCAGACCCGGGTCCAATAGACCCTCAGGAGGCGGGAACGTGGGATTACTCATACGCTGTTTCCCGGGTAAATGGGACCCAGGAGTCCTCCCTCCTGCCTGTCATCTCTCAAGGCCTCTGGCAGATCAAGACACCAGACAGAGGACTGTGCTCCTTTGAGACTGTCTCAAGGGCTTTGCTTGGGTGAAAGTGTGTCGCTCTGTGTATCGGGGCCCCCTCGCTCACTGATGCCCCCTCTCCGTAGCACTCGCCCGCCTGCCCCGGTCACCCCTCCAGGGCTGAGCGAGTGGATCCGGCGGCGGCGGCTACCTGGGTCACCGTCTCCGTCCATCGCTGCAGAGCGCGGTCGCGAGAGGAGGAGGACCCGGAGCGCTGCGGGCGGGCTGTCCGAGTCCCGCGGCGGCGGCGGCGGCGGCGGCGGCGGCGGCGGCGATTCCAGGCGCTGCTCACGTCTGGGTCGGGTCCCGGCCGGACGCGCCTCTTAAAGGCCCCCGCCTCCGCCCCCGCCCCGCCTTTGGCCCCGCGCCGGGACGCCCCACAGTCCGGAGCGATCGGCCCGAGGCCTGAGGCTCCCGGTTCCTTGGCGGGCCCAGGAGGCCAAGAAAGGTCGGGAGTCGTTTCTTTTTTTTTTCTTTTTTTTTTTTAATGGGGGCGGGTGGGAGTCCGATTCGGGGCGTCTCCCAGCACCCTCCTGGGGTGGCTGCTGGGAGGAGGCGGCGAGGAGGCTGGGAGAGTCTGGGTCATGCGGAGGGTGTGGGCAGAGGCTCCTCCCGGCACGACACCGCCCCGCCCCAGGTAATTTTCCTACATCCGTGGGGGGCGCACCCCAAGCCGGCTACTCCCCGCGGGCCGGGGACCTGAGCGGGCCGTGGAGGCGGGGCCGGGGCGGGGCTCGGTAGGCTGGGGCGGGGCTGCATCTACCGGCGACAGCAGGCGGAGGCTGGCTCAGCCCCTGCTGCGGAGCGGGATCGCAAAGCGGTGGCAGAGGGCAGGTGACCGGCGGGAGTGGGCGCGGGGAGCGCCGGGGCGGGGGCGCAGGGGGCGGGGGGCGGGGGGGCGGGCTCG